>NC_141876.1:205099898-205402928 GCF_056163025.1 Triticum urartu | reverse complement strand
CATCGTTTGGGGCCGTGAGCGACACCCCGACCGGATATCCTTGCAGATGGAACCCGAATAGGCGATAAACCTGGATTAGAGAATTGTGTGGTTAGTCAGGTCGTGGCTGACTCCCTCGCCAGGCTTCCGCTCGAAGGCTTGCTGCAGTTAAACTCCACCCCCTTTGTTGATACTGATGCATATGTAGGTAGTTCTGATGTAAGTCTTGCTGGGTACATTTGTACTCACGTTTGCTTAATTTATGTTTTTGCAAAGAGACTTCAGTCTCACTAGTAGTTCCGCGTGGACTTCGACATTTAGCTTGTTACCTCAGCTATGATCTTGTGCCCTCGGCAGGGTCCCAGCCTTTTCATTTGTAGTTGTCTGTACTCAAACAAGTTAATCTTCCGCTTGTGCTTGTTCCTTGTATGACTTGAATGCTGGGTCATCAGACCCATGTTTGTAATATCTGGCTCTTCGGAGCCTAATGAATAAATACTTGAGTTTTAGAGTTTTGTTGTGATGCCATGTTGTATTTACACATATCGAGCATATTGTGTGTATGATTTGAAATGCTTGGTATGTGTGGGATCCGACAACCTAGTTGTTTATCCTTGGTAGCCTCTCTTACCCGGAAATGTCTCCTAGTGCTTCCACTGAGCCATGGTAGCTTGCTACTGCTCCGGAACACTTAGGCTAGCTGGCATGTGTCCTTCTTCATTCCTATGTCTATCCCTTCGGGGAAATGACATGCGGTGTCTACCGGAGTCCTGTTAGCCCAGCTGCTACAGCCTAGATTCACTCGCTGATGACCGACACATTTGTTGGTGTTGCATGTATGCCTGTCCGTGTAAGTTAGTGCCACTTTGGTTTATGACTAGTCATGTCGGCCTGGGTTCTCTGTCATATGGATGCTAGCAACACTATCATATACGTGCGCCAAAAGGGGCAAATGGTCCCGGGCCAAGTAAGGTGGCACCCGTGGGTATACCGTGCGCGAGGCTGCAAATTGATATGATGTGTTACATGCTAGATCGGTGTGACTTAGGATCGGGGTCCTGACAGCTTTGGTATCAGAGCTTGACTGCCTGTAGGATTATCAAGCCAAACTGGTCGTAGTTGAGTCTATAAATTCTTTAGTTATAAAGGGAAATGATTGTGGAAGGGAACATAAGGCTCTTTTTAGAAACAATTCCTTATTTAACACTAACTTAAATTTTGTTTCCCTATTTAACACTGAAAAACTTTTTCTTCCCTATCTAACAACGAATCTAAATTTTATGCCTTTTATAACACTCTCATCCATTTTTAGCATAAATGACACCTAAAAAGACCCTTTTGCCCCTCATGTGTTATGTGTGTGTGCGAGGCAGTAACACACACGCAGCATTAGTGAGAGAGGGCAGTAGCACACATAGCAGCACATACACACACCCGCAAAAAAGCAGCACATACACAAGCAGCAACAGACACGCGCACACACACACACAACACCACACACACGCGTAGCACACTCACTCACAGGCAACACACACACACAGAGACACCCAGCAGCACACGTAGCAGCAGGGACGCATGCAGCACATAGGCACGCAACAACGCGCGCACACACACGTACACACACGCAGTAGTAGCAAATACACACACGTACACACAAAGTAGCAAACACACACACACACACACAGTAGCACACACATGTGCGCACGCACACAGATGCAACAGCACACACATGCGCGCACAAACATACTATAAGAGGGCAAAAGGGTCTTTTCAGGTGTTATTTAGGCTCAAAATGGACAGAAGTGTTATAAAAGGCATAAAATTTAGACTCGTTGTTAGATAGGGAAGAAATTATTTGTCAATGTCAAATAGGGCATAAAATTTAGACACAGTGTTAAATAAGGAATTCTCTCCTCTTTTTACTCCTTATACCTCATGTCCTTCTGATCTGAGTCACCCTCTTCTTTTCTACGGGGTTAAGAAACTAGGCTTTCTCTTCTTTCTATCAGGATCACGTGTACTAATCCATAGACTTATAAGATTGATGGTTTCAAGCCCTAGTTCAGTTCCTACTACTTCTTTGTGTCGATAGTTGATCTCAGAACCTTGATATTGTGATGTTGAGTGATTATGACACCATTTTTCAGGATGGCTTAAATCTTTTCGACGATTTACAGCCGTTATGTTGTCCGGGTCATCCCAGGTTTCTAAATAATCTGATGAATTTGCAAATCTTTTCCTCCTATCCCCGATGTCCTTTTAGGCCAGATTAACCATACTAATTGATGGGTTGAGTTGCTCTTTTGCCTCGACATATATATTGGAGCTATTATTATGACCCTAGGCATCTTAGAGAATCACATAGTAATCCAGCCATGTTTTGTGTTCCTAGTATGATGATTCTGGCCATCATTCTCAAAAGCATCCCGTGATACCATTTAGTTAGTACGTATTCTATTCGTGGGTTCTTGAACCCGAGATTCACTCTACTTACTTCATGTTGATAGTTTTTGCTAGTTCCTTTAGGATATTAGTAACCTTTGTGATAGTCTTCGAAGTCCGCGATATATCGTTCTTCCAATACCATGAACCATTATGGCAGAAGTTCTTTTGAATCTAAGTTCACAATCATAGTGCTCTTGATGAGTTCTCCATCATGTTTGTGACTCTGCCAGTCCTACCTCTTTGCATGTATTATCTGGAAGAAACCTGTTGAACATGGTTCGACATACTAATCTATGCATCCTCAACTCAGAAAGTTATATCTTCCTTTGAGTTGTCCCTCTCTTTAGTTGTATCCTGATCTCCGTTTACCATTTGATAGTCAAGAGCATGTCATGCATTCATGCTCATCGATACCTCATATTCTTGTGGTCTGTCAAGCCATTCTATTCTGGAATGACTAGGAGAAACAAACTACAGTACCTTGTCCACTTCGAGGATTGGGTCAAGGTAGTTGTATTTCGTGGATCAAAATGCCAATCCAGCTTTTGCTCTGTTCTACCTTTGAGTGTTACCATCTTTATGTCAAGAATGTCATGAGAATTGCATCACCTCTTATGAATTCTTGATGCAGTGATACTTGTTGCTATCATTATTCATTCCTCGGTCCCGTGTTGTTGTAACCTGCTACCTCTTGAGCATTGCGTTGGATTTCCTCGAAGAGGAGAGGATGATGCAGCAAAGTAGCATAAGTATTTCCCTCAGTTTTTGAGAACCAAGGTATCAATCCAGTAGGAGGCTACGCGCGAGTCCCTCGTACCTACACAAAAACAATAGCTCAACGCAACCAACACGCTTAGGGGTTGTCAATCCCTTCATGGTCACTTACGAAAGTGAGATCTGATAGAGATGATAAATAATATTTTTGGTATTTTTGGTATAGAGATGCAAAGTAAAAAGTAAAAGCAAAGAAATAATAAAGTGATGGAGATTGATATGATGAGAAAGAAACCCGGGGGCCATAGGTTTCACTAGTGGCTTCTCACAAGAGCATAAGTATTCTATGGTGGGTCAACAAATTACTGTTGACCAATTGACAGAATTGAGAATAGTTATGAGAATATCTTGGTATGGTCATGTATATAGGCATCACGTCCGAGACAAGTAGACCGACTCCTGCCAGCATCTACTACTATTACTCCACTCATCGGCCGCTATCCAGCATGCATCTAGAGTATTGAGTTAAAAACAGAGTAACGCCTTAAGCAAGATGACATGATGTAGAGGGATAGTTTCATGCAATATGATAAGAAAAACCATCTTGTTATCCTCGATGGCAACAATACAATACGTGCCTTGCTGCCCCTTCTATCACTGGGAAAGGACACCGCAAGATCGAACCCAAAGCTAAGAACTTCTCCCATGGCAAGAACAACCAATCTAGTAGGCCAAACCAAACTGATAATTTGAAGAGACTTGCAAAGATAAACAATCATACATAAAAGAATTCAAAGAAGATTCAAGTATTATTCATAGATAGACTTGATCATAAACCCACAATTCATCGGTCTCAACAAACACACCGCTAAAAGAAGATTACATCGAATAGGTCTCCACGAGAGAGGGGGAGAAGATTGTATTGAGATCCAAAAAGAGAGAAGAAGCCATCTAGCTACTAACTATGGACCCGTAGGTCTGAAATAAACTACTCACACTTCATCGGAGGGGCTTGGATGATGATGTAGAAGCCCTCCGTGATCGATTCCCCCTTCGACGGAGCTCCGGAGCAGGCCCCAAGATGGGATCTCGTGGATACAGAAAGTTGCGGCGGTGGAATTAGGTTTTTGTCTCCGTCCCCGATCGTTTGGGGGTACGTAGGTATATATAGGAGGAAGAAGTACGTCGCTGGAGCTTCGAGGGGCCCACGAGGCAGGGGGCGCGCCCTAGGGGGGGCGCCCTCCGCCTTCGTGACCGCCTCGTGGCTTTCTTGATGGAGGGTCCAAGTCTCCTGGATCTTATCTGATGAGAAAATCACGTTTCCGAAGGTTTCATTCCGTTTGGACTCCGTTTGATATTCTGTTTCTCCGAAACAATGAAATAGGCAAAAAAACAGCAATTCTAGGCTGGGCCTCCAGTTAATATGTTAGTCCCAAAGCTAATATAAAAGTGGAAAATAAAGCCCAATATAGTCCAAAACAGTAGATAATATAGCATGGAGCAATCAAAAATTATAGATACGTTGGAGACGTATCATCCCCGTGCGTTTGGTTGCAGCTAACGCGCACGTGCCCGTCCGCATGCCCCCTCAGTGGAATGGGATGCTGCCGTCGACCGCTACCTCTCAGCGGCGCCAGTTGCCGTCCTCCCGCGCCCCGCCCGTAGATCGTGCGATGACATGATGTTTGATTTACAAGTGAAGAACATTTTGTACTGCCTTGAATACTTCAATAACGGCATCCTGGAGGACGACAACAACAACGACAGCGTGGCACGCCGCCTCTGCCGCCGCAAATAGTTTTTTTGGGGGTTTAATACTGTATCTCGAATTCTCGATCATGTGAATATAAATTTGCAGAGTGACTGAATGAAAGATATGGTTTGAACGAACTTGCATTTTTCTCTCTTAATGTACAGACTTATCAAACGATTTTAGTTTGAAAAAAAATGTCAATGGTTTTTAAATATAAAACACTCATCGCAAATGTTTTAGTTAGAACACCCATATGCAAACCGGCAGCTTCCCAGGAAGTCAAGGGAAAATGTGATGAGCAGGATTTCTGCATCCCATCAACGCAAACGGTTGTTTTGCATAAAACGTGTGCAAGCACGTATAAACAATTGGGTAAGATTTGCATATCTTTCATTTTGGGTATGTTGCCATTTGTCAAACTGGAAATATTGACATTTTCTTATCTAGTAACATTGCCATTTGTCAACCATGTAACACTGCGATTAGTCCAAATATGCAGCAACAAATCACTAGCACTATCTAATTTTTGCAACTAAAATCACTAGCACTGTTCATATGGACACCACTAGCAGGCATGAGTTGATGGCCGCATATGCAAATGTACCATTGATTACATACAACCAGTGCTACCTCTTGAGCATGCATTGGTTTTCCCTTGAAAAGGGAAGGGTGATGCAGCAAAGTAGCGTAAGTATTTCCCTCAGCTTTTGAGAACCAAGGTATCAATCCAGTAGGAGACTACACACAAGTCACCTAGTACCTGCACAAACAAACAAGAACCTCGCAACCAACGTGATAAAGGGGTTGTCAATCCGTTCACGGTCACATACGATGGTGAGATCTTATAGAGACAATAAGATAAATATTTTTGGTATTTTTGTTATATACATTGAAAAGTAAAGATTGCAAAATAAATAGTTGACGGGAAAATAATATGATGTAAAGTAAACCTAGGGGCCATAGGTATGACTAGTGGCTTCTCTCAAGATAGAATATATTATGGTGGGTGAACAAATTTTGCCGAGCAATTGATAGAAAAGCGCATAGTTATGATGACATCTAGGCATGACCATGAACATAGGCATCACGTCCATGTCAAGTAGACCAAAATGATTCTGCATCTACTACTATTACTCAACACATCAACCGCTATCCAGCATGCATCTGAGTATTAAGTTCATAAGAACAGAGAAACGCATTAGGCAAGATGACATGATGTAGAGGGATAAACTCAAGCAATATGATGTAAACCCAATCTTTTTATCCTCGATGGCAACAATACAGTACGTGCCTTGTTGCCCCTGCTGTCACTGGGAAAGGACACCGCAAGATTGGACCCAAATGTAAGCACTTCTCCCATTTCAAGAAAGATCAACTAGTAGGCCAAACCAAACTGATAATTCGAAGAGACTTGCAAAGATATCAAATCATGCATATAAGTATTCAGAGAAGAATCAAATATTTTTCATACATAATTTTAATGATAAACCCACAATTCATCGAATCTCGGCAAACACACCGCAAAAAGAATTACATCTAATAGATCTCCAAGAACATCGAGGAGAACTTTGTATTGAGATCCAAAGAGAGAGACGAAGCCATCTAGCTAATAACTATGGACCGGAAGGTCTGTGGTAAACTACTCACACATCATCGGAGAGGCTAAGGTGTTGATGTAGATGCCCTCCGTGATCGAATCCCCCTCCGGCAGATCGCCGGAAAAGGTCCCCAGATGGGGTCTCACTGGTACAGAAGGTTGCGACGGTGGACAAGTGGTTTCGTGGCTCCCCTCGATGTTTTCATGGTATAAGAGTATATATAGGCGAAAGAAGTAGGTCAGTGGAGCTGTGAGGGGCCCACGATGGTGGAGGGCGCGCCGCCCTACCTCGTGGACCCCTCGCTGCTTCTTTGACCTCCACTCCAAGTCTCCTGGATTGCGTTTGTTCCAAAAAAGATCCTCGCGAAGGTTTTATTCTGTTTGGATTCCGTTTGATATTCCTTTTCTGCGGAACACCGAAATAGGCAAAAAACAACAATTTGCACTGGGCGTTCGGTTAATAGGTTAGTCCCAAAAATAATATAAAAGTGCATATTAAAGCCCAGTAATCATCCAAAACAGATAATATAATAGCATGGAACAATCAAAAATTATAGATACGTTGGATACGTATCAAGCATCCCCAATCTTAATTCCTGCTCGTCCTCGAGTTGGTAAATGATAAAAACAGAATTTTTGACGTGGAATTCTACCTCACATAATTTTCATTGTATTTATCTTTATTGCGGCATGAATGTTTAGATCCAAAAGATTCTAGACAGAAGTTTAATATTGAAATAAAAATAATAACACTTCAAGCATGCTAACCAAGAAATTATGTCTTATCAAAATAACATAGCCAAAGAAAGAGCATCCCTACAAAATCATATAGTTTGGCCATGCTTCATTTTCATCACACAAAATGCTCCAATCAAGCACAACCCCGATGACAAGCCAAGCAATTGTTTCATACATTAGCCTTTTCAAACTCTTTCAACTTTCACGCAATATATGAGCGCGAGCCATGGATATAGCACTATGGGTGGAATAGAATATGATGATGGAGGTTGTGTGAGAAGACAAAAGGGAGAAAGTCTCACATTGTCGCAGCTAATCGACGGGCTATGGAGATGCCCATTAATTGATGTCAATGCAAGGAGTAGGGATTGCCATGCAACATATGCACTTGAGCTATAAATATATGAAAGCTAAACAAAAGAAACTAAGTGGGTGTGCATCCAACTTTCTTGCTCACGAAGACCTAGGGCATTTTGAGGAAGCCCATCATTGGAATATACAAGCCCAGTTCTATAATTAAAATTTCCCACTAGTATATGAAAGTGATAACATAAGAGACTGTCTATCATGAATATCATGGTGCTACTTTGAAGCACAAGTGTGGAAAAAGGATAGTAACATTTCCCCTTCTCTTTTTTTCTCTCATTTTTTTCTTTGGGCCTTTTTTCTAGCCTTTCTCTTTTTTCAAAGAAATTTCCTCACATGGGACAATGCTCTAATAATGAAAATCATCACACTTTTATTTACTTACAACCCAATAATTACAACTCGATACTTAGAACAAAATATGACTCTATGTGAATGCCTCCAGCGGTGTACCGGGATATGCAATGAATCAACAGTGACATGTATGAAGGAATTATGAAGGTGGCTTTGCCACAAATACGATGTCAACTACATGATCATGCAAAGCAATATGGCAATGATGGAGCATGTCATAATAAAAAGGATGGTGGAAAGTTGCATGGCAATATATCTCGGAACGGCTATGGAAATGCCATAATAGGTAGGTATTGTGGCTCTTTTGAGGATGATATAAGGAGGCTTATGTGTGATAGAGCATATCATATCACGGGGTTTGGATGCACCGGCGAAGTTTGCACCAACTCTCGATGTGAGAAAGGGCAATGCACGGTACCGAAGAGGCTAGCAATGATGGAAGGGTGAGAGTGCGTATAATCCATGGACTCAACATTAGTCATAAAGAAATCACATACTTATTGCAAAAATCTACAAGTCATCAAAACCAAGAACTACGCGCATTCTCCTAGGGGGATAGATTGTTAGGAAAACACCCCATGCTTCAAATTTGTCACACAACTTTTACCATACGTGCATGCTACGGGACTTGCCAACTTCAACACAAGTATTTCTCAATTCCACAATTACTCAACTAGCACAACTCTAATATTACCATCTTTATATCTCAAAACAACTATCAAGTATCAAGCTTCTCATAACATTTAATGCACTCTATATGAAAGTTTTTATTATACCCATCCTGCATGTCTATCATATTAGTACTAATTTCATAACCAAAGCAAATTACCATGCTATTATAAAAGACTCTCAAAATAATATAAGTGAAGCATGATATATCAATAATTTCTATAAAATAAAACCACCACCGTGCTCTAAAAAGACATAAGTGAAGCACTAGAGCAAAATTATCTACCTCAAAAGATATAAGTGAAGCACATAGAGTATTCTAATAAATTGCAATTCATGTGTGTCTCTCCCAAAACGTGTGTACAGCAAGGATGATTTTGGTAAACGAAAAAGCAAAGACTCAAATCATACAAGATGCTCCAAGCAAAACACATATCATGTGGTGAATAAAAATATAGCCTCAAGTAAAATTACCGATAGATGAAGACGAAAGAGGGGATGCCTTCCAGGGAATCCCCAAGCTTAGGATTTTAGTTTTCCTTTAATTTCACCTTGGGGTGCCTTGGGAATCTCCAATCTTAGGCTCTGGCCACTCCTTGTTCCGATATCCATCAAATCTTTACCCAAAAACTTGAAAACTTGACAAGACAAAACTCAACAGAAAATCTCATGAGCTCCGTTAGTATAAGAAAACAAATCACCACCTTAAGGAACTGTAATAAACGCATTATTTATTATTTTGGTGTTAAACCTACTGTACTCCAACTTCTCTATGGTTCATACCCCCTGATACTAGCCATAGATTCATCAAAATAAGCAAACAACACACTGAAAAACAGAACCTGTCAAAAACAGAACAGTCTGTAGTAATGTGTAGGTTTTGAATACTTCTGTAACTCCAAAAATCCTGATAAATTAGCACATCCTAAATAATTTGTGTATTGATCTAATGCGGTTGGAATTAGTATTTTATCGCTCTCTGGTTAAACTGAAAAGTATTCTCATGAACGCATACTTTCTGTTTTTTTTCCAGCAAGATCAAATAACGATCACCCAAGAAGATCCTAAAGGATTTACTTGGCACAAACACTAATTAAAACATAAAAAACACAATCATAATAGAGGATATATGATTTATTTATTACTAAACAGGAACAAAAATCAAGGAACAAAAATAAAATTGTGTTGCCTCCCAAGAAGCGCTATCGTTTAACACCCCTAGCTAGGCATAAAAGCAAGAATAGATCTAGGTATTGTCATCATTGGTATGCAATCCATATGTGGCTCTCATAATAGATTCATAAGGTAATTTAATTTTCTTTCTAGGAAAGTGTTCCATGCCTTTCCTTAACGGAAATTGGAATCTAATATTTCCTTCTTTCATGTCAATAATTGCACCAATCGTTCTATGGAAAGGTCTACCAAGAATAATAGGACATGTAGGATTGCAATCTATATCAAGAAAAATGAAATCTAGGGGCACATAATTCCTATTTGCAACAATAAGAACATCATTAATCCTTCCCATAGGTTTCTTAATGGTGGAATCCGCAAGATGCAAATTTAAAGAAGAATCATCAAATTCACGGAAAGCTAACACATCACACAAAGTTTTTGGAATCGTGGAAACACTAGCACCCAAATCACATAAATCATAGCATTCATGATCTTTAATCTTAATTTTAATAGTAGGTTCCCTCTCATCATAAAGTTTTCTAGGGATAGAAACTTCTAATTCAAATTTTTCTACATGGGATTGCATTAAAGCATGAACGACATGTCTAGTAAAAGCTTTATTTTGATGATAAGCATGAGGAGAGTTTAACACGGATTGCAACACGGAAATACAATCTATCTAAGAGCAATTATCATAATTAAATTCCTTGAAATCCAAAATAGTGGGTTCATTGCTATGTAAAGTTTTGACCTCTTCAATCCCACTTTTACCAATTTTTCATCAAGATCTAAAAACTCCGAATCATTGGGATGCCTTCTAACTAAAGTTGACTCATCTGCAGTCCCATCTTTATTAAGATTCATATTGCCAAACAAAGATTTAATAGGCGACACACCAATCAATTTTAGATCTTCATCATTATTATCATGAAAACTAGAATAACACTCCTTCACAAAGCAATCTTTTTTAGCACGCATCCTAGTGGTTCTTTCTTTGCACTCATCAATGGTAATTATCATGGCTTTGAGAGACTCATTGATATCATGCTTAGGTGGAATAGATCTAAGTTTCAAAGAATCAACATCAACAGAAATTCTATCCACGTTCCTAGCCAACTCATCAATCTTAAGCAATTTTTCTTCAAGCAAAGCATTGAAATTCTTTTGCGAATTCATAAATTCTTTAACACTAGTCTCAAAATCAGAGGGCATCTTATCAAAATTTCCATAAGAGTTGTTCTAGGAATTACCGTAATTATTAGAGGAATTACTAGGAAACGGCCTAGAATTAAAATTTCCTCTATACGCGTTGTTACCAAAATTGTTCCTACCAACAAAATTCACATCCATAGATTCATTATTATTCTCAATCAAAGTGGAAAAGGGCATATCATTAGGATCAGAAGAAGCACTCTTATTAGCAAACAATTTCATAAGTTCAACCATCTTTCTACTCAAAACATCAATCTCTTCAATCACATGAACTTTTTTATTAGTAGATCTTTCGGTGTGCCATTGAGAATAATTAACCATAATATTATCTAGGAGTTTAGTAGCTTCTCCCAAAGTGATTTCCATAAAATTGCCTCCCGCGGCCAAATCTAAAAGATTTCAAGAAGCAAAATTCAGTCCAGCATAAAAATTCTGTATAATCATCCATAAATTCAAACCATGTATAGGGCAATTGTGTATCAACAATTTCGTCCTCTCCCATGCTTGTGCAACATGCTCATGATCAAGTTTCTCAAAGTTCATAATATCGTTTCTAAGAGAGATGATCTTAGCGGGAGGAAAATACTTAGAGATAAAAGCATATTTGCACTTATTCCATGAATCAATACTATTTTTAGGAAAAGAAGAGAACCAAGTTTTAGCACGATCTCTAAGAAAAAACGGAAATAGCTTCAATTAACAATATCATTATCCACATCTTTCTTCTTTTGCATATCACATAAATCAACAAAGTTGTTTAGATGGGTAGCGGCATCTTCACTAGGAAGGCCAACAAATTGATCTTTCATGACAAGATTCAGCAAAGCAATACTAATTTCACAAGATTCAGCATTGGTAAGAGGAGCAATCAGAGTGCTAATAAAATCATTATTGTTGGTATTGTAAAACTCACATAATTTAGTATTATCTTGAGCCATCGTGACAAACAATCAATCCAGCAAACAGTCAGACAAGAGGCAAGTGAAAGAAGGCGAACAGAAAAAGGGCGAACAGAAAAGAGGCGAATAAAATGGTAAGGGTGAAGTGGGGGAGAGGAAAACGAGAGGCAAATGGCAAATAATGTTATGCGAGGGATAAGAGTTTGTGATGGGTACTTGGTATGTCTTGACTTGGCGTAGATCTCCCTGGCAACGGCGCCAGAAATCCTTCTTGCTACCTCTTGAGCATGCGATGGTTTTCCCTTGAAGAGGAAAGGGTGATGCAACAAAGTAGCGTAAGTATTTCCCTCGGCTTTTGAGAACCAAGGTATCAATCCAGTAGGAGACTACACACAAGTCGGCTAGTACCTGCACAAACAAATAAGAACCTCGCAACCAACGCGATAAAGGGGTTGTCAATCCCTTCACGGTCACTTACGAAAGTGAGATCTGATAGAGATAATTAGATAAATATTTTTTGGTATTTCTGTTGTATAGATTGAAAAGTAAAGATTGCAAAATAAATGGCGACAGAAATAGCTAGTTGACGGGAAAATAATATGATGTAAAGTAGACCCGGGGGCCATAGGTTTCACTAGTGGGTTCTCTCAAGATAGCATATATTATGGTGGGTGAACAAATTACTGCCGAGCAATTTATAGAAAAGGGCATAGTTATGATGATATCTAGGCATGATCATGAACATAGGCATCACGTCCGTGTCAAGTAGACCGAAACGATTCTGCATCTACTACTATTACTTCACACATCGATCGCTATCCATCATGCATCTAGATTATTAAGTTCATAAGAACAGAGTAACACATTAGGCAAGATTACATGATGTAGAGGGATAAACTCAAGCAATATGATACAAACCCCATATTTTTATCCTTGATGGCAAGAATACAATACGTGCCTTGCTGCCCCTGCTGTCACTGGGAAAGACACCGCAAGATTGAACCCAAAGCTAACCACTTCTCCCATTGCAAGAAAGATCAATCTAGTATGCCAAACCAAACTAATAATTCGAAGAGACTTGCAAAGATATCAAATCATGCATATAAGAATTTAGAAAAGAATCAAATATTGTTCATAGATAATCTTAATCATAAACCCATAATTCATCGGATCTCGACAAACACACCGCAAAAAGAATTACATCGAATAGATCTCCAAGAGCATCGAGGAGAACTTTGTATTGAGATCCAAAGAGAGAGAAGAAGCCATCTAGCTAATAACTATGGACCCAAAGGTCTGTGGTAAACTACTCACACATCATCGGAGAGGTTAAGTTGTTGATGTAGAAGCCCTCCGTGATCGAGTCCCCTCCGGCAGATCGTCGAAAAAGGTCCCTAGATGGGATCTCACGGGTACAGAAGGTTGCGGCAGTGGAAAAGTGGTTTCGTGGCTCCCCTTGATGTTTTCAGGGTATAACAGTATATATAGGCGAAAGAAGTAGGTCAGTGGAGCTGCGAGGGGCCCACGAGGGTGGGGGCCGCGCCTGCCCCCTTGGGCGCGCCGCCCTACCTCGTAGCCGCCTCGCTGCTTCCTTGACCTCCAATCCAAGTCTCCTGGATTGCATTTGTTCTAAAAAAGATCATCGCGAAGGTTTATTTCCATTTGGATTCTTTTTGATATGCCTTTTCTGCGAAACACTGAAATAGGCAAAAGAACAGCAATTTACACTAGGCCTTCGATTAATAGGTTAGTCCCAAAAATAATATAGAAGTGCATATTAAATCCCATTAAACATCCAAAACAGAAAACATAATAGCATGGAACAATCAAAAATTATAGATACACTGGAGACATATCAACCAGTCATCAACCTACAATGACAACTAGGATACATGTTGGATTATAGATCATTTCCAACAAAAAATTCTAGTAAATTTTTTCTCACACAACAAATAACAAAGCGATGAAATGAACTTCAGCTCAACCACTCGTCGGCGTTAGAAACGCTTGCTTTGAACGAGAAGTGATTCTCTGGGAAGGGCCAGCTACTGTCAATCTCGAGACCAACGCAGGACTGATCATCGAGGCTGAAGCGGCCTATGTGAGGACCCATATTGGGACGGTAGGGAAGCATAGTAATGTCTGAGGTATAGCTACATTTACTTCTCATAAATGGTAGTAACATTGTGTCAACAGCACTTGGATCGCCTTCAACCATCATTGGATAGTTTTGTCAAAGGAAGAGTGAGTTTCCTCCAAGACATTCAATACTGAACCAGGGAGAAGGTGTTGGCGCTAGTACACTAGTATCCATCCCGAATACCCTGCAATTGATGTTGGAATAGGTCCGGAGAGTGCGATCATGCGAGACAACAGCTGCTTCCTTAATAACATCAGCAGTGCCCTGTATACAGACAAGAAGACGTGATCCATCGTAATAAGTTGCCAGGCGCCACTAAGTATATGGGTCCTGCTCATCCTCATGCTCGTAAAAATTTTCAAGTATAGGTGGTGGAATGTTCACAGGGTCTTGGAAACACAAGAAGGTTAATTAGTAAAGGGAAACTAGCTAACCCGCATGCATGTGGATGAAACAATTATAATTACGGTGCAAGACAAACATACCGAAAGCATCAGGATTCCATGCAAAAATAGTGCCACGAGTGGTGGAAGCAAACACAAGACACTCGTATTGAATTGCATCACAGTACACATCCATGTACATAAATTGATTTTTATGCAATATCCATCGAGGCGTGGAAGTAAGGATGGCAACAAGCTTGTTGAAGATAGCAACAACTTCATAGTTCATGTAATCCCAAGCACGGCTGGGAACTCGACAAATTGCTATCTTCCGTAGACGACAGTCAGCATGATCGTATTTAAACCCACATAGAATACCGGTGTACTCAACCTCTGGGCAGTCGTCTGAGATTTTTGGAAGTGGAACCCAGTGACGAGTGTACACATTCACATGTTCCCACTCACAGTTGTATCCAATATAAGCAACCCAATCTCCATTTGCGCCTGCCCAAGCCTTGCCCTCAAGCGATGGCATCTTAACATCATACGTATCATTATCAAGCGGCACCAACTTACACAAGACGAGGCTTCCCTCGTCCCCGGGCCAGTCGGCAGGGTCACGGCGAAGAAGATAGGGGAGATCAAACCGCTCCTGGACCCTTGGGTTCCTTGTAATGATGTTATAAGTTGAGTCGAGAATGGTCTTGAACGAACCTGCCATTCTAGCCGAGGTGATGATGTCACATCGATCAATTAGTTCCTCCGCCGTGTCATCATTCAGATCGGGGCAAGAATAATGATGTCGTTTCCGGCCTGTTCCCTCCATGGAGAAGACGATCAAACGATGGTAGAAGGAAGGGTGAAGGAAAATGGAGGAGGGAGGAAGAGCTAGCCTGTGGCAGTAGTACCAAATCGAGAGGGAAAGGCAAAGAGTCGGTGGACGGTTGCCACAGTACACGAAGAGGCGCTTGGGGAGTGAACGTTGCCACAGAGGTCATACACTGACGACAAGGGCCATGTGAACCGCATGCGTATATCGCACACACCTTGATCTGGCTGACCATTTCTTTTGTGTTACCTAGTGACAAACAGTTCATCCGAGTGAACAGTGTGCTGTATATCGCACACACCTTCATCTGGCTGCCCGTTTCTTTTGCTCCTCCTCATCACAAACAGTTCATCGGAAGAGGACTGTATGCGGTGAGGCTGACAACTGGACCCACCAGCTACATCTTCGCACGGAATGAGGTACCTCCTTATTGTGAGGAAAAAAATCGTCCCCCTAACAGCTGGGACCCACCAGCTATATATTCGCATGCAAGGAAGTGCCTCCTTATCCACACTAATAGCTGGGACCCGCCTGGTCGGACCGTACGTAGGCTTGTCTGTCTGGTCGCGCACGTGTATGTACATACTGGTCGATCGGTCTCTCTGCAGCGATGAACCATGGCCGAGCAAGGAGCGGCACGTGTCGTAGTAGAGGCGCAGACGTAGCATGTCACGCAGTCCCTTCTATATCATGTACATGTACATACAGCCATGCAGCAAGAAAGTAAATACGGCTGCGTACGTACATATGGGTGGGGTCTCTAATGCGTATAGCGAAGGCGTCCTGTTCATCGGCAGCCAAATGGCTGGGTCGAAATGGAGGAAACCGCGTCGTGTTCATCAGGAGGCAACCGACTGGGTCAGAATACGCGTTGTTCATTGGGAGCCAACTAGCTTGGATGGAACAGCCGAAACAAGGTCTGGCGTACCGCGGAATGGAGGAAACGGCCTTTTGTTTGACCACGTATAGTAGAAACGGGGTCCTGTTCATCGGGAAGGGTCTGGCGTACCGCAAAACGGAGGAAATAGACTTCCTTCCGAGTGCCTACTGTCAAAACGGGGTCCTGTTGATCCGGAGGGGTGTGGTGTACCGCAGAATGGAGGAAACGGACTTGTGTTGGAGCGCCTACGATCGAAACGGGGTCCTGTTCATCGAGAGGGGTGTGGTGTACCGCCAAATGGGACTCCACAGGATACTTTTCATCCACCGTATACTGCCTCGCTCCAACCTCCATGGGCTACTGTTCATCCACCGTCGACTTCTTCCAGCCTCCACCTGCTACTGTTCATGCACCGTAACCTTCCTCCTGCCTCCACCAGCTATTGTTCATCCACGTCCTACTATTCATCCAGTCTCCACCGGCTACTGTTCAACTAGCCCTGCACGGGGTCCTGTTCATCCACCCCCAACCAGCTCGGGTATGTGGCGGCCTCCTCGGGGTCCTGTTCATCTAGCGGCAACGACCTCTACTACCACGGTGTCACGGGATATCCACGACCACCTATGGGACCAGGAGGCCCCTTGCTGGTTCGGTAGGGGGACGTCGCGTTGCGCAAAGAGCAGACCAGCACGCGGCAGCATGGTAGAGAGCACACAAGCAATTTACCCAGGTTCGGGCCGCCGTGAGGCGTAAAACCGTACTCCTTCTGTGGGTAATGTAACGCAGTACACTTGCCCGACAGGTGTCGCCGTATGATGGCAGCGACTACATGCGTATGGGGTGTGGGTTCCTCAACTTTTCTGTGACACCCACGATGCGGCTATATATCCCACCTGTCGGAGCATGACTTAGAGGCATAACCGCATAGTAGGCATGTCGCAAGAGGGGTAATCTTTACACATCCCATGTACTGAATAAGAGAGGGATAAAGAGTTGGCTTACAATCGTCACTTCACAAATACATAAGAATAGCATTACATCATCCTGATACAATCAAGGTCCGACTACGGAACCAAAATAAAAGAAGACTACCCCTAATGCAAAAGATCCCCGATCGCCCCCACTGGGCTCCACTAGTGATCAACTGGAAACGAAACAACACAATGAACATGATCTTCATGGAGCTCCTCCTTGAGCTCGGTTGCATCACCTGCACAGTATCATCGGCACCTGCAACTGGTTTTGGAAGTAATCTGTGAGTCACGGGGACTCAGCAATTTCACACCCTCGTGATCAAGACTATTTTAGCTTATGTGTAGGAAAGGGGTAATGGGGTGGAGCTGCAGCAAGCACTAGCATATATGGTGGCTAACATACGCAAATAAGAGCGAGAAGAGAAGCAAAGCAACGGTCGTGAACTAGAAGTGATCAAGAAGTGATCCTGAAACAACTTACGTTCAAGCATAACACAAGAACCGTGTTTACTTCCCGGACTCCGCCGGAAAGAGACCATCACGGCTACACACGCGGTTGATGCATTTTAGTTAAATTTAAGTGTCAAGTCATCTACAACCGGATATTAACAAATTCCCATCTGCCCATAACCGCGGGCACAGCTTTCGAAAGTTCAAAACCCTGCAGGGGTGTCCCAACTTAGCCCATCACAAGCTCTCACGGTCAACGAAGGATATTCCTTCTCCCAGGAAGACCCGATCAGACTCGGAATCCCGGTTACAAGACATTTCAACAATGGTAAAACAAGACAAGCAAGACCGCCCGATGCGCCGACATCCTGATAGGAGCTGCACATATCTCGTTCTTAGGGCAACACCGGATGAGCACTCCGTACAACTAAAACCAGCCCTCTAGTTTCCCCGAGGTGGCGCTGCAAAGGACTCTAATTTGGACCAACACTTAGAAAAGCACTGGCCCGGGGGGGCTTAAAATAAAGATGACCCTCGGGAGCGCGGCTCCCAAGGGAAAAGTAGGTGGTGGTGAGGCAAATGGTAAACCAAGGTTGGGCCTTGCTGGAGGAGTTTTATTCAAAGCGAACTATCAAGGGGTCCCCATAACACCCAACCATGTAAGGAACGCAAAATCAAGGAACATAACACCGGTATGACAGAAACTAGGGCGGCAAGAGTGGAACAAAACACCAGGCATAAAGCCGATCCTCCCACCCTTTACCAAGTATATAGATGCATTAACTAAACAAAATATATATAGTGATATCCCAACATAACCATGTTCCAGCATGGAACAAACATAAACTTCACCTGCAACTAGCAACGCTATAAGAGGGGTTGAGCAAAGCGGTAACATAGCCAAACAACGGTTTGCTAGGAAAGGTGGGTTAGAGGCTTGTTATGACAATATGGGAGGCATGATATAGCAAGTGGTAGGTATCACGGCATAGCAATAGAGCGAGCAACTAGAAAGCACAGTTATAAGTGATTTCGAGGGTATGGTCATCTTGCCTGAGATCCCGCAAGGAAGAAGAACGAGTCCATGAAGAAGACAAACGGACGTAGACGAATGGATCCTCACAAACACGACGTTATCGGAACTAACCCGAAGAGGCAACACCGGAAAGAAGCAAACAACATAGTAAAACAACTATCACATAAACATGGCATGATGCACAACCAAGTATGATGCATGTCCGGATTAATGAAGATGGCATGGCAAAGTGCACAAGCAATCCTACAATTAAGTGGAGCTCAATATGCAACGAGTTGCATATTGACGAAACACCACAACAATCATTTAGTTCTCTCCCGTTTGTGTACCCAACAATGTTAAATGTTGATTAACATGGCAAGGGGTGAAGCACAACAAAACTACCTATCTAGGCAAGTTTAAATGAGGCCGGAAACAACGAACAACAATTCCTGTAAAACCCCATATGCATATTTTAAGGTTTGGTACTGTTCTGCCCTAAACATAATTTTAGAGTTATTAAACATGCAAAGTAATGTCACCATGTTGAACTAGGCATTTTTCTACCACATTTACATATAAAGTCTGTTTACAATGGAGCTACAGTTATTAAGTTATGAATTAAATCATTTTAACATGGCATTTAAGAAATTAATGCAAACAACAGTTTAAACATTTTAAACATAGATGAAAGTTGCAAATTATTAATTTACACAAAAGTCTAAGCATTTAACATATATAATTTATTTTAATATGATGCACTGTTTGTGAGTTATTAAATGCATAGACAACATGGGGTTTTCTGTAAAACCGGTCACTCTAGAATAATAACTAAAATCGCAGGCATGAAAAAACACATTGGGCCAAATCCATCTTGCCCAATAGAGAGGAGGGACTGCGGGCGCTCACCCAAGGGCCAAGCCCAGCTCGTTGGAGAGGTGGAGACAGGCCGGCTGGGCTTTGAGGCACTGGGCCGAGCGGAGGGAGGATGGCGCTAGGCCTGGAGATCGGAACGAGGCCGGCTGGATCTCACGACGAGAAGTCAACGCGGGCGTGGTTGCCTGGCCTCGCTCGATGCAGAGGAAGCAGACAGGGGAGGCGCGACGCGGGCGGTTGGACGAAGCGCGCGAGAAGGCAGGAGCTCGTGCCCGTCATCGCGAAGCAAGACAATGGCGACAGACTTGGTGCGGGGGCGACCACCGGCAACATGTGGATGGCGGGGAAGACGGGATCCGGCGGTGAGACGGCAAGAACCAAGGAGAGGTAGGGGGTCGGGGCGCGTCTCGTCCTCCTTTTCGGAGCAGAGGATGCAGGGGAAGTAGAGGCCGGCAGCGCGGGGTGTGGGGTCGCGGGGCGGCGGCGCTTGCGCAGATGGGAGGAGCAGGTGGCGGTACTTGGGGCTCCATGGCCACGGCGAGGTTCCTGCAGCTGGAGGTCAGCGTGGCTAGGCGCTGCACTTGCCGACGCGGACGACAGAATCACGGCGGCGCTGGCATCGAGTACATGGCGTAGCGGTGCAGCGACGAGTCTTGGCGGGAACGGTTCGAGGAGCTCGAGGACGACGACGTCCGGGCGCCATGGTGATCTTCCTGTCCAGAACGAGAGAGAGAGAGATGAGAGAAATGGGAGAGGAAACAAGGGGAAGGAAAGGAGCAGAGGAGGAGCGGCGACGGGGTTGGCCTGCAGGTGGCGGCACGCTTGGGCTCAAAGGCGACAAGGAGGAGGCAGGGAGCAGGGGGGCCTTGGTTGCTGCTGCTGCGATTTGGGCGGCGCTGAAAAACAGGGAGGGGTCGGAGAGGATTTGGATCGGGAGGAGTACAGTGGAGGCGCTGGGTTGGTTCGATCGGATCTGGGAGGATCCCGAGATGGATTTGGAAGGTGGCGGCGGGTGATGGGACAAAGGAGCTAAATTTTAGGGTTGCACTAGGGGTGGACTGCTATATATACCAGAATATAGATAGGAGGGAGTATTTTGAATCATCCGATCAAAATCGGACGGTCGGAGATGAATAGGTTAGGGAGTCCAAACAAATAATCGCAGATGTTTTAGGGATGTTTGGGGATGATCCGGACCCATCGGTGATGACTGTCCGGGTCGGGTTCGGGACAACTTTCGGATGCGTGCGAGGGGCCGATGCACTGTGCAAGGAGGGGGTTTCGGGGCCTGGCGGTTGTTAGTGGGCCGGGTAGATGGTCTAGGGAGGAAACAGAGGGAAAGCCCGGCAACAAGTTCCGGAGACCGAAAACGTCCAATGATAGACCGACTACTATTGCCGCTGTAGTTTAACAGTTGGGCTATTAAACGAACTCCGAATGCAATGAAACTTGGCAGGTGGCTACCTACAACATAACAACACCACATGCCAACTTTCAACCCATTCCGAGAAAATTTTTCGGCCACTTATAAAATACTATTTTGGACGTGTCGCGGGCGAGTGCAAGTGTGTATGGGCTCAGAACGGACAACGGAAAGAGCGAGGAGACTAGGACGGATGCAAGTTTCGAAAAACATGATGATGCAATGCACATGATGACATGAAAGAATGCACCATGCATACAAATGACATGGCAATGATGGCGAATAACTAGAAGACACCTGGCGCATCGGTCTCGGGGCGTCACATTTTCCCACCCCGCTACTGGTGCCATTGTCCTCCTTTTATAGATTAAGGGGCCACCACAATGGCAAATTGGTCATTATCCACTGATATGATAGCAAATAGTGCTATCATACCTAACTCTGCGGGCTGACAGGGTGCATTAAATGCACCGCTTAGTGTCACATCACTAGGTTGCCCAAGGGTTGCCGGGCTATCTAGCCAGCTCTGCGCTTGTTTTATTGACACGTCGTAGGACGGGTGTTTACTGTGGCTTTCTTCTATAGGAAACGGCTGCAATGTGGCAAATGGCTGCCACTTAATCACTTTGCGGCTTCGCACCGCACCGATTAACGACAAGGGTCGCGCTTGAGTGGTTGCTGGGGCGGTTTTGCCTACGCAAGCCCCGGCAGGCCCTGCCGGGGCGCCTTGGTTGCTTGCTTCTAGTGGTGGCCTTGCCCCTTGCCGGGCTCGCTTGCCCAGCATGGGAGGCCCTTATCTTGCCGATATACTACTCCTCTGGCTTGACCTCGATCCCTCTGAGCTGCATGTCGGTTCTTCAAATCTCTTGGTCCTTCAATCTCTGACTCAAGCTGATGCTTCAATCTTTCTCTTGTGCCTGCGCACAGTCTGGGCAATGGACCCAGGTTCTATTGCATCGATAGAAGGCCCCGGGCCTGCCCCGAACACGCTGCTGAGCGTTGTCTGTGTAGGGCCTAATAAGTGCACATGCATGGTTGCTGAAGGGGTTGGCCCCTAGAGATTTCCATTGCTTCTTTATTAGCCTCGATTTTGGGCCAGTTTCCGGGTTCCCCACCTGTGGCGTAACACTGATAGTGTTGGGGCCGCTCCAGTAATGGCCCGTGACAATTTTAACGCATGGGGTAGAAACTGCCAATTTACTCTTCCCACTGCGCACTCTTATCCTTGGCCAAGTATGCTGCATGCATCGCGCGGGGTAGGGAATGGAGGCGTGTGGCGCCGGAGAGCATCTTAGAGAGGGCCCGCATGCCTTCAATGGGTGGAGGAGGATAGTGGCTGCTTGGTGATGGAGCAGCTACCTTCCTCCACCCAGCCTATAAAAGGGAGGGGTGGAGGAGGCCGGGGTCATCCACCTTTGCATTCCTCGTCTTCTTACTTTATTTTCTGCTTCTGCTGGTGATGCCAAGAGAAGAGCCCGGGGCCAGCCCCAAGCTCCTGCTTGGGCCTATTATCGCCCCATGCTGGTACTGACACTCGGGGAGTGAGCCTGGTCCTTGGCATGGCGAATCTCTTGATCTCTTCAAGGCTCAGTCGGGAGGCGGGGCTGGAGATCGCTGGTAATCTTAACATCTCCCCTCCCGAAGGCCTCGAGGCTGTTGTCGATGAGAGGCACGCCTTCCTGCCCGCCACGGTGGGGCGCGACGTACCTCGAGCCTTCTGGACGTTCTGTCCGCTCCCTGTCTGTGGCACCCCGGCTCAGAGCAACCGGTTCACCCTGCATTGCCAGCCCATAGACCAAGTCTTCTGGCAATACACAACAACTTGGTATAGAAACAACCGCTTTGTTGATGCTAGAAGATTACATAAGTTTGATATTACATCAACATATGAGGCCAAGCGGCACGCACGGTGCTACTGAGCAGTATGTACATTATTTAATGAACATGATGAGGGCCTCGATCACATGAACTGCGTGACAACGAAATAACGACGAAGTGGAACTCCATAGCACAGGGACACCGATGTGGACACGGCCTAGACGCGAGATGCGCTCCGATGCGAATCGACTTGCCTGAAAGCTGGCATGCCACACCAGGTCAGTACATTGAATGTACTTGCAAGCTCACAACAAACATAAGCACGATGACAGACAATATCATGACAATTAATCAAATTAATGCAAAAGTAAGAGTTACTAATCATGCAATGAAACCAATATGCGCACCGAGTCTTAGCGACTCGCATACTAGACGGTTACCTCGTAACCAAGAGGTGACCATACCGAGGTCACAACTGAAAACCAACCGCTATTGAACAACTCGAGAGTTCATGAAACACACAGCATCGCAACAATCATTTAGTTTGCAAGATTTATTACAAAATTTGATCCAGGGTGTGACTTACTTTCGAGCTATGCCCATAACCGAGGACACGGCTATCGATAGATTAAATACACTCTGCAGAGGTAGCGCACTTTACCCACACTACGGAACACCTGGCCTCGCACTGCCATTCGGGTGGACCAAACTGTTCCGACAAAACCCTCCCTTTGTCATGGCACTCTCTCGGCCACTTCGATCAAGTCCCTCTCAGGGGTAGGTCTTGGGTGGCCCCTTGCCTAGCAAAGGCACCAACGGCCACCATCGTGGCAAAATGGTCCCAAACAGGGACAAGGTACCATAAAAATAAAAACGTGCACACAAGGTTATGTCTTCTTATTGGGCCAGGGTATGCAAGCCCATAACCTTCCCTCGTGGGAGCCACCGGTGACAGGCACAACAAAGGGCCGAATCAAGACCTTCCCACTAGGTAAATGTGGTCGCACTGAATAAAAACCCGATTCAGTGACACCATGATGTGATCAGCATCATATTCTAGTTTAATTTTGACAAAAACTTTTTATAAATAACAATGATATTGTGACTCCATCACACAACTAATCGACATGCAATTAAACAACACAAGGATATGGATCAAACTTATCTACATAATTAACTTTTAGTATTCAGGATCCAAAAACTTCACTGGTCCTAATTCATTTTTATTATCCAGCAATATTTTTATTAGCTCATCCTTTACATCAAAATCTCACTTAGTAAAAGAACTATCATTTTTTACCCTAGCAAAATTACTAATGCAAAATTTTACTCTACTTGACCAAACAAGTTCATGCAATTTACCAGTAACTAAAACAAGCATATCCAACATGGTAAAGTAACTAGCAATTAACAAAATTTATTTATCAAATTTTAAATGCAAGTAAAAACTCATATTCAAGTAGAAAATCATATTGAATAACACCATCCAAACGCTGGTGTGACTTGCCTTAGTGTAGGGGAGGATCACACCCCCTTGGTTTGCTTCAAAACAAATATCAAAACCCATTCCGAAAATCACCTGAAATTCTGGAAAGCAAGGAAAAATCCACCTTTTGGTGTGCTGCTAGAGCTTTCTAAAACAAAGACAATGCAAAAAGAATCAAATCAGTTGGACTTATGGTTTACAAATGGTGGCTGGTCAAAGTTTGGATCAATTTCTGAATAAATATGAATTAAACAGAAATTCCTGGGGGGTGACGTCGAAGGCGTAAAAGAGAAATACACCTCCACTCGTACCGCTTCGGGCACAAGTGGTGAGGCTGACGGGCAGGAAACAAGAGAGAGAGGGGGGAAACGAGATCTGAACGCGACGGCACTTCACCGGAGCACGTGCCGGCGAGGAGGGGGTTTGAGGCTAGTTTAGAGGGATAGGATTGAAGCTGTGCTCGTGGCGCACCTACCCGTACCCGTGGCTTGCCGTGGGATGGCCGGAGCTGCTCGCGATGAAGCTGGCAAGCTTCGGTGGCGGACATGGTTTTCCGGAGTGGATGAAGACAACGGCTAGTGGTGGCTCCGGGGGCTCAGCAGCATCCAGACAGCACCAAGAGACCTCCAGTGCCACGCACGAGCAGCTGGTCAAGCTCGAGAGGCACCGGAGCGAGGTGGCCAAGTTGCGGAGGTCGCCGGAGTTCTCTAGTCGGGGCTGCCGGCCAGAGGCCTGCCCAACCAGGTGGTGGCCCTTCTACGTGTTCATGGAGGTGGTGAGGAGTGGTGCGTGGCAAGGAAATGAGGAGGGAGGCTCTATGTATATCCAGAACGAGGGGGGTAACGTTTCGCCGCCGGAGCTCTCTGGAAGCCGGCAAACGGTGACGAAGCGCTCCAGTGCTAGGGGCCAAGCTTGTACCGTCGCTATGGGAGGCTGTCCGCGCTCTTGGACGAGCACAGGATGCAGGGGGGAAGCGAACAAGTGCACGCGCGCACTATGGCTTTTGGCTGCGATGTGCCCGTGCTTGCTGCGGCGTCTCTGGGGTCGGCGAGCGCCAGGAAGAGGTCAAGGTTGATGGGTCGGGGCTGGTGGCGCGGCACGACAGTCATCGACGAGCGCTGGATCGAGCACGCGTTAAACAGAGTAGATGGCGACACCCAGAGTCTGTCGAGTAGCTGCCAGGCACCGTGTCTTCACGCGGTCACCACGCTGGCATGGCCAATATGACGCCCAAATGCGGCCAAACCTTGTCTCGGCTCTAGTCCAAGCAGTGTTTAGTCTAGGAAAGTTGAAAGCTCATACCCAGGCTGACCAGAATTGACTCAACCAAGGTGGCAAGTTTCTGACCATAAACTTTCTCGCCAAGTTTGGCTAGCTTCTAGATGGCCATTAGGGCTGATCTTCTGGGGTTTAGGTTCTCTTAGGACGGTAGTTAAGCTCAAGAAAGATCAGGGCCAAAGGATCAAGGAAAAATGCACTTGTTATATAATGTGCATTTCTGGTCCAGAAGAGAAATGATTTTCTATAGCAAAATATTACAAAAATTCAGGAATTTTTTTTCTTGGGAAGGTGTGCCAAGGTCCAAAGAATATTCAGGAATTATCTCATATTTTTAGGAGCATTAAAAATGAGGGTTGCTTTGGAGCACACGTTTCTAAAAACGGTTTCAAGGAGGAAAATGAATATTTTTCCTTTATGAAAAATATTCATTTGATTATTTTGGGGATTTATTAGAGAGATAAAGTTGAATGGGAAGTAGATAGGTCACTTGGGTGAAAGTCAAGGGTATGCCCAAGTGACAAGTCCATGTGAAATGATTCCAAAATCCAAATCAAGGCAAGACAAAAACCAAGTCCGAAAAGAGAGAGAAGGCAAGTCCGGAAAAAGAGAGAAGGCAAAATCCAGGCTGTCACAAACCTCCCCCACTTAGGTAGGGAAAGGTATGAGGTGGAGCTGCAGCAAGCACTAGAATATATGGTGGCTAACATACAAAAATGAGAGCGAGAAGACAAGGCGAAGCACGTTTGAGAATCTATGATCAAGAAGTGATCCTAGACTACTTACGTTCAAGCATAACAAGAGACCGTGTTCTCTTCCCGGACTCCGCCGAAAAGAGACCATCACGGCTACACACATTGTTGATTCATTTTACTTAAGTTAAGTTTCAGGTTTTCTACAACTGGACATCAACAAATTCCCATCTGCCCATAACCGCGGGCACAGCTTTCGAAAGTCCAAAACCCTGCAGGGGTGTCCCAACTTAGCCCATCACAAGCTCTCACGGTCAATGGAGGATATTCCTTCTCCCAGGATGACCCGACCAGACTCAGAATCCCGGTTACAAGACATCTCGACAATGGTAAAAAAAGACCAGCAAATCCACCCGAATGTGCCGACAAATCCCGATAGGAGCTGCACATATCTCGTTCTCAGGGCACACCGGATTGTCCAAGGTTCTGATAGGCCAGCCCAGAGTTGCCCCTGGTGGCCACCGGCAGCTGACAGGTTGGACCAACACTTAGAGGAGCACTGGTCCGGGGGTTTAAAATAAAGATGACCCTTGAGTCCGCGGAACCCAAGGGGAAAGAGGCTAGGTGGAAAATGGAATAACCATTCTTGGGCCTTACTGGAGGAGTTTTATTCAAGGCGAACTGTCAAGGGGTTCCCATTATAACCTGATCGCATAAGGAACGCAAAATAATGGAACATAACACCGGTATGACGGAAACTAGGGCGGCAAGAGTGGAACAAAATGCCAGGCATAAGGCCAAGCCTTCCACCCTTTACCAAGTATATTTATGCATTAAGTAAACAAGATATAATAATGATATCCCAACAATAATCATGTTCCAACAAGGAACAAACTCCAATCTTCACCAGCAATTAACAACGCTATAAGAGGGGCTGAGCAAAGCGGTAACATAGCCAAACAACGGTTTGCTAGGACAAGGTGGGTTAGAGGTTTGACATGTCAATATGGGAGGCATGATAAAGTATGTGGTAGGTATCGCGGCATAGGCATAGCAATAGAGCGAGCAACTAGCAAGCAAAGATAGAAGTGATTTCGAGGGTATGGTCATCTTGCCTGCAAAGTTCTCCAAGTTGAGGTAAGCTTGATCCTCGTAAGCGTACTCAACGGGTTCCTCGATCACGTACTCGTCTCCTGGCTCTACCCAAAGCAAGAAAACAAGCAAAGGGAACCACGATCAACCACGGTGCAATGTGCAAGCAACATGATGCAAAACATGGCATGATATGCGGGATGTGATATGCAATGCATAATCGTGCTTCGGAAAGGAAAGATTGAACCAGGCCTCAACTTGGCAACCCAAGAGTGCCACTGGAAAGATGAGTTGATTTCGGTCGAAATCGATATAAAGAACACCGGAATCGGATGCACGGTTTGCAAATGGCAAGCAAAACAATAATGGCACAAAGTTGCGATTAACAGCACGATGCCATCTAAATGCATCAAGGAAAATAAGCTATTGCACGCTAACATAGCAACAAATCACATTATAGTGATCCACTCAAGATGCTTGACAAAAGATGAACACTGAGCTACGGCTAATTCACATAATAGCAGGTTCAAACAAGCATGGCAAAAGTGCAAAATATATCAGGTTCACAGACTTATAACAACATGCTAGGATTTAACATCAGGAAGCAATGTTTAGAGCAAGATAACAACATGCTACAGGAACATATCATGGAAAAGCAAGGCATGGCATGAAACTACTCAAAGCATATAACAAAATTCCCTTACTGACCATAAGCCAAAAGGATCAGAAGATACAATGGCACCCATGTAAACATAGCAAGTTTCGTTAACAGATTCAGACTTAGCAAAAAACTGGACAAGGCAAAAACAGAGTTACGTAGGCATGTTTGCGAGCTCGATGCACTCACCACAAGGCATTGCCTGACAAACTAGGCATACACCCAGCAAGAAGACATGATTAAAAAGCTAACCATGGCAACAACAATCTCATAGGATGCATGGATCAACTACAACAACCTTGTCAAAATTGATTAACACGTAAACAATCTGCCAGGAACATTTTATAGCAAAAGTAGAGCAAGATTGAGTCATGCTAGGGTACTCCATAATTGCAAACAAAGACATGGATGGATAGAGCATAACAATATCTCAAAATCATCCTTACTGAACATGCTCAAAAGAGGCATGGATCACTCTGTACCAACAAGAATACATGGCATAAAAATAATATCAGGGAAATGACCTAGAAGAACTATAAGTCCCTGAAATCAGCAACATCACTAGTCACCACGTTGATCACAAAAATACATGGCATACACCCCTGTAAAGATGGCATGTCATAGCCCAAAACACATGTAGGGCTCAAGTTCATAGGAGGCACACATTAATCATCGCAAAAATGACAAATTTCCATAAATCTGTTAAGAAACAGAAACTAACATCACATAACACTCTTTAAATAGCATTTAGGGCATAAATATGAACTCAAATGAACATGGTGCAATGGAATGAAATGAGGACCACATCCAGACGAACAATTTGATATGCTACACGCCCAAAACCGAGCTACGGATGCAAAGTTATGGTGCGATGAACATAGCTAAAAATATGGAAAACTGGGGACTTAGAGAAAATGAAAGTCAACCCTCTCTGGATCTGGATCTGAGGCACGCGAACCGAGGTTCACCGGGGAAGCTCGCCGGAGTCGATGGATGCGGTGGCCGGATCTTGAGGTGGCGGAGAGGGGCGACGAGGTCCTTGGACACGGCGGCATCGGGTGCGGATGTCGAGGCGCGGCCGGAGCTGCAGATCCAAGGAGGCGCGGGTAGGGGCTGGCGACCCGCGGCGGCGGCTGGCGGCGCGGATGCCGGCACCGGCAAAGACGGTGAGCGGGCGCGGAGGCGGCGAGGTGGCGGCAACTCGACGGCGGGGCGCGCGGACGAGGCGTGGGCGGCGCGAGCTCGTGGGCTCGGTGGGGCCCGAATTGGGCCGAGCGGGCCTGCGGCGAAGTGGGCGCAGGCTGCACCACGTGTCGAGCGGCGATAGGTCGGGCAGTGGCGGGCGGACGTGTCCGGCCCGATCCGAACGCGTCCGGCGGTGGGAGGAGCAAGAGGCTCGGGTTTGATCCAGGATTTTTTGGGGGGGAGGCACCTATTTATACATAGAAGGAGCTAGGAGGCTCCAAATGGAGTGCGGTTTTCGGCCACGCGATCGTGATCGGACGACCGAGAGGATGGAGGGGGTTTAGGTGGGCTTTGGGCCACTTTGGAGAGGTGTTGGGCTGCAACACACACGAGGCCTTTACGGTTCCTCGGTTAACCGTTGGAGTATCAAACGAAGTCCAAATGGCACGAAACTTGACAGGTGGTCTACTGGTAGTATACCAAGGCCGCTTGGCAAGTCTCGGTCCAATCCGAGAACGTTTAACACCCACACACGAAAAGAGGCAAAAGGGGACGCCGGAGGACATAGGAGTGCCGGAATGCAAAACGGACAACGGGGACAATGCTCGGATGCATGAGACGAACACCTATGCAAATGCGATGCACATGATGGCATGATATGATATGCATGACAAAGACAAAAACAAAACAAAGACAAAACCCAACCATGAGGGAATATTATAACTTAGTGCCGAAAATGCCAAGAGGTGGAATACGAATATAGCAAGTTACATATGGGGCGTTACACACATACACCAAAACCTCCTTGGGAATGCACACACATGGACACCCCTCCCTCGCTCGAAACCCTAGCAAGGTCCATGTCGCCGCTGCCGCAAGGCCAACATTGTCAACATCTGCCAGTTTTCGCGTGCAGCTTACCCACCGATTTGCATACGCATGCCGCCCGGAGTTTCTTAGATAACGCCTGCCAAACGCCCACTTTCCCATAGATCCCCATCCCCATCCACATCCCCACTCCAGAGTGTAGCAGCCTAAGCCCAGCTACGCTTGCCGTGGAGCTCGAGGAGCGACTGGCCCAAAAGAGGTGTATCGTGGTCTCTTCGCCCGACGTCGCCGAGGAAGCTGATGACCATTACTGGCCGTAGGCACTCAAGCAGCGGGCTAGAGTATGCGCGTATGTCTCAGACACCGGCTACGACATCAAGGTCATCGACAGCGATGGCCCGAGGTGGGCTATGTCACAGGTTAAGTGTCCAACCCCAACCCCTCGGATTGAAACACCGTCGATCTTATACATGACCCCGCCGCTGATCTCTTGTGGCTCGCTGTCAACATTTTCCATCCTACATCTCCATTGAGCCCCTTTTGTCATTTCGGAAGGATGCATTCTGCGACGCTGGCTTGGGATCCACAGCTTCCAAGTCGACGGCGACCAAGAGGAGGGCATCCTCTCCGGCTCTTCCAAGGGGAAAGAGCCCATCTCCTCTTCCAAGGGGAAAGAGCCCATCTGCGACATCATGGAGGGCACCCTACAGCCGTGCTCTTGCAAAGGGAAGGAGGCCTTCTACGACAACATCGAGCGCATCCCGGGTCCATGCTGTTCCCACGGGAACGAGCCCATCTGTGACAAGTGAGGAAACCCATGATTTGTTTTGCCTTGCCTCTTCATAGGGGGAAGCCCATGATTTGTTTTGTCGAGTCCATTTTGTAGTGTAGTGAGAATATGTCCAGTTTCAATTGCTATATTTGGTTATTTGCAATATGCCATGTATATTTCAGTTGTTCACAATGGGATACTCTATATGTGCAATTATTTAATGTGTAGTACATTTCATCAATCCAGTTTTAATCATACCAATAGGAATGCATATATTTGCTTGCTGTTGAGCCTGTTATAGCTAGCATATGCCTCTTTTAAAGTTTTTTGATTGTTCGGTTGTTTGTAGTTAGCATATGTCCAGTTTGAAATGCTATCTTTGGTTGTTTGTAGTATGCCTTTTTTATTTTAGTTATTCACAACGTGATGTTCTATATGTGCAAGTATGAACTGTGCAGTTCAATTTCATCAGTACCAGTTTCAATGATACCACTATGAATGACTACATTTGGTTGCTGCATCTTGTAGTTAACACACCTTTCCATTTTTATTTGGCAATAACCAATGTACTTAGACCGGCACAATACCAGTTTGAATGAATATGTTTGCTTGTTGTTTATTGTTAGGCCTGTTCCAGTTAACACACCTTTCCACTTGTTTTGCTTTACCAGCGTGCTTAAACCTACACACTGAAGCTATCTTTTGGAGATTATTTTGTTTGCCATGGATAATTTTTTTGATGTTTAGACTATTGTGCTTAACACGCCTCTCGATGTACCTACACAGGACAATTTTGGGAACGATTGCTATTTTCCATCGAGGTTAGTTCCATACCATGGCTTATATATACTGATTGTTCAGGATATCAGTAGCTGGTACCATATAGGCCAGGGGCTGATAAGGGACTAATCGGTGAATCAGATTTTAACTGGATATATCTGTAACCTATTTATTGATAAGTTAACTAGGGACATATATAATATATCTGAGGCTACATAGCAACATGTACTATACTTAATGTCTAAATATGCAATACGGGGCTACATAGCAACAAGGAAGAGTGTTACCTTAACGTTCTGTTGATGTCTAGATATACGTAGAAGAGGAGAAGTAGAAGCAACAACAACACAGCCCTGTTTGGATACTCAACTTAGCTAGAGGTTAGAGTTAGTTTCTAGCTCATGACTAACCCTGAACTAACTCCATCCAAAGAGGTGTTTGGATGACAGGGTTAGATTGACAATAAATGCACTAGGAGAACTAGCTCCAATTAGCACCTCTTGGGTTGGATATTTTTTTGGGTGGTTTAGATGTAACTAGATCAAACTAGCCCTCATGTTTGGATATACTTTAGGACTATTTGAGCCCGAACTAGCTCAAACTAACTCTAACCCATGGAGACAACATCAGTTAATCAACCGATAATTTGTAAGAATGCAATAAACTCCTTCCGGCCCATAATATAAGATGTTAATTCATCTAATATGTGAGTATATTGGATGTTATAAGATATTATAAAAGAGTGTTTTACTACATCATTGTGCAATTGCTATTCAGCTTCTAATATTTAACTTGGTGCTTTTAGTTACTTATGTCATTGGTAAAGATCCGCAAGCAAGTGTAGTAGTACACCCCACACAGGGTCGGGAAGGCCGTCTTCTCCACATCTTCTACAGCCATCTTGATCTGGTGATATCCTGACAACGCATCCAGGAAGCATAGCAAGTCGCACTCGGTGATGGAGTCGACGATCTGGTCGATGCGTGGAAGAGGGAACGAATCTTGGGGGTAGTCCTTGTTGAGGTTGGTGAAGTCGACGCACATCCGCTCCTTCCCGCCTTTCTTGGGGATGACGACGGGGTTTGCCATCCACTCGGGGTACCGAACCTCGTGAATGACACCCGCAGCCTCCAACTTGCGGGTTTCTCGGATGATGAAAGCTTGCTTCTCCGTGGACTGCCACCTCGCCTTCTGCTTCACGGGGCGTCCATTGGGGCACACCTTCAGGTGGTGCTCTATTACCTCTCTTGGGACCCCTACCAGCTGATCGGGCCCCCACACGAACAGTCCCTTGTTTGCACGCAAAAACTTCACTAGCGCCTCCACTTGACCAGGCTCAAGGTTGGCGCCTATGGTAAAGGTTGCCCCTGAGGACCCGTCCTCCTCGACCAACACTTGCTTGGTTTCTACCATGTCCTGAGTGAAAAACTGTTTCTTCTTGGTTGGTGTGGCCCCTTGGCCATGGAGGTGTCCGCGTCGGCGGGTCGTGCTATCGCGACAGCCCTCAGGGCAAGCTTGAGCGCCGCCAGGGCCTCCTCCCCCTTGATGGTGAGGACACCTTCGCTCCCGTCATCTTCATGAGGTTTTAAGCAGGATGGGTTGCTACCATGAACTGGGCCAGAGCTGGGTACCCAAGGATGGTGTTGTACAGGAGGCCAATGTGGGCGATGTCGATGTCGATGAGCTCGGTGCGGTAGTTGTCGTGCGCGCCGAAGGTCACGGGGAGGCGGATCTACCCCAGGGAGCGGGCGGGGCCTCCGCCAACCCCCGAGAAGGGCTTACTAGGGCAGAGCCGCTTGAACGGTACGTGAAGGAGGCTGAAGGCCTCGACGGAGAGCACATTGAGGCCGGTGCCGCCGTCGATCAACGTCTTGGTGATGGATACATGGCAGATGGTGGGCGCGCATAGCATCGAGAGCATAGCCGAGCCGACGGTGGAGGCAGGATGATCCTCTGAGTCGAAGTTGAGGTCGGCCTCAGGCGCGGCCCAGCCCGGCGGAGCCCCCTGGCGCTTGGAAGCAGTGCCAATCTGGCGAAAGTATGGCTTGACATGCCAATCTGAGGGTGTTGCTTGCGAACCGCCGAGAAGAGCTGCGACGATGGGGGCCGCCGGTTCCCCGATGAGAGTGATGAAGAGGTTGCGTAGCTCCTCCCAGGTGGCGACAGAAGACTTCGGCAAATGGAGGAGTCAGGCGCGCGGCACACCTAGAAGGGCCATTGGGAACCAGTTGGCCATGATCTTGCCGTTCCCCCGGCTTCCAAAACGGCCCCCTCGTACGCCAGCAGGAAAGCCGACGGGTTCACCGCACTGTCGTAGCGCAGCGGCATCTCCGGCTTGAACTCGGGTGGCCACTTCACCTGCCGCAAGGCAGGGGCAACGGCTCGGAGCCCCCGAGCGCCGCTGTAGGCACCGGTAGATCCAGCTAGAGGGGCACCCACCATGGGGAGCGCGAATCGACGGAAGAAAGACTCCGGCACACCCTACCTGGCGCTCCAAATGCCAGATCACGGGTTTCGGCAAAACCCTTATGGTTCGAACAGTTGGGTGCGCGCGAAGATCTCCCCCCTACCGATCCATGTCCTATCTCGGCTACGATCTTATAGACTAACTCGACGAACTCATAACACAAAGGACACAAGATTTATACTGGTTCGGGCCACCGTTGTGATGTAATACCCTACTCCAGTGTGGGGGTGGTGGATTGCCTCTTGGGCTGAGGATGAATAGTACACGGGGGAAGAACAGCCTCCTGAGGGGAGGTGTTCTTGTGCTTGGTGGATGTGGTTGTGAGGATGAACTAGTTCTAGTCTAAGATGAGGTCGCCCCTAGCTACGGTGGTGGCTAGTTCTATTTATAGTGGCCTTGGTCCTCTTCCCAAATATTGAGAGGGAAGGGAGCTAACAACGACCAATTTGAAAGGGGATAGCTAGTACATCCATCCTGACAAAAGCGGTCTTCGCCTGACAAATGCTCCGGAGGTGACGCCGTCTTGGGCTCCACGCAAACCTCCGTCCTGCTGGTCTTGGTCTCGTTGCACCAATATGGAAACCTTTGCATGACGCCTCGGTACTCCGCTCCTGCTCCTGCTTCCTTAGCACCAAAGAGGAAACAAGGACACTATGCGCGCTGGTGCCCGCCTGGCACCCGCCTGTCTTTGGTCATCATGGCTTACGTCATTAGAACCTTGCGAGGTTTGCCTGGCCTTGAACTCTCCGCCCCTCATGAGCCATCCTGGTGAGGCCGCTCCTGAGGAGGTCTTGTGTCGTCCGCCTCATGAGGCCTGGCCCCTCGCGAGGGTCTTGAGTCCTTGCTAGTGAAGATGGGTCATACGGGCGCGCTCGCAGAGCCACGCCCTGGGCCGCAGGCGGGCAAGTCTGGGGACCGCCGTTCCCAGAACGCCGACAAGAACCTCCAAGAGTGCCCCATCATTTCTACCAGAGAAACAAATACAAGAACGTGCATCAACCCCTATGCACAGATTACCCCATTGTCACCTCGGGAATCCGTGAGTTGAGTAAGAAAACACACATCAAGTGAATCAATATGATACCCCATTGTCATCACGGGTATTCAGAGCAATACATACATCAAGAGATCTCAAATCTATAAAAGTTTTCCATCCGATAATAACGAAATCTCAAAGGGAAAACTCAATTCATCACAAGAAGATAGAGAGGGAAAAACACCACATGATCCAACTATATTAACAAAGCTCATGATACATCAAGATCATGCCAAATCAAGAACATGAGAGAGGAAGAGAGAGAGAGATTAAACACATAGCTATTGGTACAAACCCTCAGCCCCGAGGGTGGACCACTCCCTCCTCATCTTGGTGACCGCCGGGATGATGAAGATGGCAACCGATGATGATTTCCCCCTCCGACAGGGTGCCAAAACAAGGTCGAAATTGGTTTTTCATGGATACAGAGGCTTGCAGTAGTGGAAATTCTGATCTAGGTTAACTTTTGGGGGTTTTGTGCCGGTTTCACATGAAGATGGGCCTCAGGGGGCCCACTACCAACCAGGGCACGCCAGGCGGTGTGGCTCGCCCTGGTGCCATGTGGGCAGCAGGGGCCCCCTTTGGTGGTTCTTTGCTCCATTATTTCTTTTCTTCCAAAAAATCGTTAAAACATTTCGTCCAATTCCTAGAACTTTTATTTCTGCACAAAACACCACACTACAGTAGTTCTGTTGAAAACAGCGTTAACCTGAGTTAGTTCCATTCAAATCATACCAAAAGCATATAAAATTTTTGTAAACATGGTATGAATACTTTATAAATTACAGATATGTTGGAGACGTATCAAGAGGATGCGCCCTCCCTGAACCCTCAAGGAAATGCAGCGATTGGCAGGGTGTATGGCCTCCCTAGGGTGCTTCATCTACATGTTAGGCGAGCGGGCCTTGTCGTTCTTCAAGCTCATGAAGAGGTCTGGGCCCTTTTCAGTGGACTCCTGAAGTGGACGCAGCCTTTGATGACCTCAAGGGGTTCCTCATGAGCGTACTCATCATCGTCACACGCCCCCATGAGCCCTTGCTCCTCTACATGGCGGCCACCCACCAGACGGCCAGCGCAACGCTCATGGCGGTACGAGAGGAACGTGACGGCATCAAGGAAAATCCTTCCGAGCCTCATGAGCTTTCCAAGCCTCGTGAGCTCCTTGAGCCTTCCATGCCCCCCCCCGGAGCCTCGCAAGCCACCCTCAGAGCAAGCTACTGCCACAACCATGTGCCTCGTCGAGCACCCCGTATACTTTGACAACACGTTGCTTACGGATGTGAGCGAACTCTACCCATACAGCACAGGCTCCACCTCGTGCTCCTCATTGCCTCCAGGAAGCTGCACCACTACTTTCAAGGCAACCCCATAAAGGTCATCTCTTCGTACCCCTTGGACTAAGTCATGTACGGCCCCAACACTGCCGACTGAGCTGTCGAATGGAAAATCAAGCTGCAGGCCTTCCAGCTAGAGTTCTGTACCACCAGGGTCAACAAGGGAGCAACTCTCGCTATCTTTGTGGCAGAATGGACGGACCCGTAGGAGGAGTAGCCTCGGGAGAACAAATCCCTCTAGCTTGGGAACGAGGCGTCTAGTGCTGGGCCATGCACTTTGACAATGCCTTCTCCAGGCAGGGCGTTAGCACTGGGGTCGTGCTTACGCCGCCAACCGGAGACAAGCTTTACTAAGCAATCTAGCTCTGTTTCAGGAATGGTGAAAAGGTCTCCAACAACATCACGGAGTATGAAGGCATCATCACCAGCCTTAAGGCTGCCTCTACAGAGGGCGTCAAGCGCCTCACTATCAAGGGAGACTCTTAGCTCCTCATCAACTTCCCCAACAAAAAATACAAGCCCAAGGACGAGCACATGGCAGCCTACCTAGATGAGGTACGTAAGCTTGAGAAGCGTTTTCTTGGCTTGGAGCTGCAACACATTTCGCGCAGTGTCAATGAGGAGGCCGATGACATTGCCAAGCTCGCGTCTCGCCGCGAGCCCCAGAGCCTTGGCATCTTCCAAGAAAGGCTCCTCAAGTTGTTGGTTGCACCACCTGCTGTCGGCACAACAATGCTTCACAAAAAGTTCCCACCCGTGCTGCCCACGGGCGCGCCAGACTGCAGCCCAGCCTCAGGAGCCTCCTTGCTACTAGCACTTGAGCCTCAAGCAAACAACTTGGTTGTGGAGCTCAAAGCCTACCTACTCCATAGTACTCTACCTAAGGACGACTAAAAGTAGAATGCATGGCCCGGCAAGCCACCGCTTACTACTTGCAAGACGGCAAGTTGTACCGAAGGTGGCCCAATTTTGTCTCGTTGCGATTCATCTCACAAGATCAAGGACACGAGTTGATCGCCGACATCCACTGAGGAGACTGAAGGCAGCACTCCTCGTCGCGCACCCTCGCCGGCAAGGTGTTTCTAAGCGGCTTCTATTGGCCCACTACCCTCTGCGATGCTACCGAGCTGGTCAATTCCCGTGAAGCCTGCTAGTTCCATGCCAACCAGATCCACCAGCCAGTGCAGGGGCTCCAGACAATCCCACTCTCATGGCCCTTCTGGGGCTGGACATCCTAGGTCCCTTCCCTACAGCGGCTGGCTTACCGCTACCTTTACTTCTCCATCGACAAATTCCCTAAGTGGGCAAAGATCGAGCCCGTGTGTACCATCCCGGCGGGTTCTGCTGTCAAGGTCATCAAAAGCTCTCCCCAAATCGTGGCTAGAGATGGAATTTTTACTAGCACGTCCCATTGAGCTGGAGATCGTGCCCGTTTTCTTAAGGATATCAACAAGATTTTGTTTACCCCCATATGCATCACGACATCTTGCACAGGAGTGATGTTTTTATCGACGCAACAAGGGGTACTCTTCGCCTGTCAACATCCTATAAGAGCAAAAAGAGGACAATGTAGGTAATAACGCTCTCATTTCCCCTTCTTGCTGCTTCGTCTAGCTCTAGCGCCCAGATCTAATCTTGCACCTCTACTTCCCTAGCGAACCCAAACTCCCCAGCAACCATGGCCAATACCCGCAAAGGGCATTGGGTGGTCCCATCGTGATATACGACATAATCTAGGAGCTGCAGAATGCGGGTATCTCTCAGTCAACATCGTCAACCGCGCTCTAGGTGCCGACGAACTAGTGCCCACTCCAGAAGCAGGGGAGCAGGAAGTCTTCGTCCCACACCTCATCCAAGGCCTAGGGTTCCCGCTGCACCCATCTGTGCATGGGATTATGTTTTAGTACGGGCTCGATTTCCACCACATGGCCCTGAAATCCATTGAGGGAGTCCTGGATTAGGGGGTCTCTCGACAGCCAGACTATCTCCATTGGCCGGACTGTTAGACTATGAAGATACAAGATTGAAGACTTCGTCTCATGTCCGGATGGGACTCTACTTGGCGTGGAAGGCAAGCTAGGCAATACGTATATGGATATCTCCTCGTTTTTAACCGACCTTGTGTAACCCTAACCCTCTCCGGTGTCTATATAAACCGAAGGGTTTTAGTCCGTAAGACAACGATCACAACATACAATCATACCATAGGCTAGCTTCTAGGGTTTAGCCTCTCTGATCTCGTGGTAGATCTACTCTTGTAACACCTATATCTCCAATATTAATCAAGCATGACGTAGGGTTTTACCTCCATCAAGAGGGCCCGAGCCTGGGTAATACTTCGTGTCCCTTGCCTCCTATTAGCATCCGGCCTAGACGCATAGTTCGGGACCCCCTACCCGAGATCCGCCGATTTTGACACCGACATTGGTGCTTTCATTGAGAGTTCCTCTGTGTCATCGCCGTTAGGCTTGATGGCTCCTACTATCATCGATAGCGATGCGGTCCAGGGTGAGACTTTTCTCCCCGAACAAATCTTCGTATTCGGTAGCTTTGCACTGCGGGCTAATTCGCTTGGCCATCTGGAGCAGATTGAAGGCTACGCCCCTGGCCATCAGGTCAGATTTGGAAGTTTGAACTACACGACCGTCATCCGCGGAGACTTGATCTTCGACGGATTCGAGCCGCAGCTAGGGTTGCCCCACTGTCGCGATGGGTATGACCTAGCTCTACCGCCGAATAGTACCCCAGAAGCCGCGCCCGCATCAGCTCCGACCCTTAGTTTGGAGCCAACTGCGCCAATCGAGGACGGGTGGTTAGACACCGCCTTAGGGGTTGCAGTCTCAACGGCGATCGAGCCGAACACTAGCATAAATCTCCGTGCAGCCTATGACTCCAAGGTGCTGGACTCCCTTCAGGACCCCGGACCATCCGCGCCCCTGCCAATCGAATCCGATTGGGCGCCGATCATGAAATTCACCGCCGCGGATATCTTTCAGCACTCGCCCTTTAGCGACATTCTAAATTCACTAAGGTCTCTCTCTTTGTCAGGAGAGCCCTGGCCATATTATGGCCAACAGGATTGGGATGTGGACGACGAAGAAATTCGACGCCCACCCACCACACACTTAATAGCCACTGTCGATGACTCAATCGACATGCTCAACTTCGACTCCGAAGACATCGACGGTATGGACAGCGATGCGGGAGGCGAAGAGGAACCACCGCCCACAGGGCGCTGGACGTCCACTTCATCATATGACGTATACATGGTGGACACACCAAAAGAAGACGACGAGGAACAGAAGGACGCTCCGAAGGCTTATTCCCTCGAGAAGCAGTCAAAGCGGCGGTGCAAGCGCCGCCCCAAATCATGCCTCGCCAGAAATAACAATAACACAGACCCAGCGTTTGAGCAGGGCGAACCACTTCCGGACCACGGCAATACGGACAATCAAACCGAACAAACCAATTCTGTTAAAGATAATAGTCCGGACGACACAACGCCGGACAGGCACCCGGAGCAGCAGAATGCCCGTCAAAGGCCTGTTTCCACCGCGAGGAGTCTGAAAAAGCAGCATCAAAGGCTCAAGGCTGCGCAGGACACACTCCAAATCAGATGGACTAAAGTACTCAACACAGCAGCGATGTATGACGACAATCGCCCCACCAAGAGCTACCCAAAGTGGAAGTTGCTACCTGAATTCGATGAGGAGGCCTCAGACCCCTCACAACCAAAAATCAAAACAGCCACCTGGCCGGATAGACGACCTCACGGCCAGCATAGAGCGGCAAACGATGTCACCCACAAGACAATACGCGATTCACGTGATGGCTTGCACCAAAAGGACAGCGCAACTAGATCCATCTATGGACCACGGAAGCGCGCCCCAGCATACGACATAACACAACAAACATCCGAACAACGTGGTACACCCATATACAGGGGTGCCGCACACCCCCTATGTTTCACTGACGAAGTGCTGGATCATGAATTTCCAGAGGGATTCAAACCTATAAACATAGAGGCATACGATGGAACAACAGACCCTGGGTCTGGATCGAGGACTATATCCTCCACATCCATATGGCTCGAGGAGATGATCTCCACGCCATCAAGTACTTACCACTCAAACTCAAAGGGCCAGCTCGTCATTGGCTTAAAGGCCTCCCCGAAAACTCCATTGGAAGCTGGGCAGAGCTCGAAGACGCTTTTCGGGCAAACTTTCAAGGGACTTATGTCCGACCTCCGGATGCGGATGATTTGAGTAATATAACTCAACAGCCCGGAGAGTCAGCCTGACAACTTTGGAACAGGTTTCTTACTAAAAAGAACCAAATTGTCGACTGCCCGGACGCCGAAGCCATGGCAGCTTTTAAGCACAGCGTCCGTGACGAATGGCTTGGCCGACACCTCGGCCAAGAAAAACCGAGAACAATGGCAGCATTAACAAGCCTCATGACCCGCTTTTGCGCGGGAGATGGCAGCTGGCTAGCCCGATGCAGCTCCAGCAACCCCAGTACATCTGAAGTTAGAGATGGAAACGGGAAATCACGGCGCAACAGCAATAACAAACGCCGGAATAAAAGAGACAGCACGAAGAGCATGGCAGTACATGCCGGATTTAAAAGCTCTCAGCCAGGTCAGCAAAAGCAGCCCCCTAAAGGCGCCAGAGACGAACTGTCCATCCTAAAAAAAATTTGGACCAAATATGTTAGGTCCATAGCAACCCTGGCAAACCAGCCAATCATACCCACAGAGAATGTTGGGTCTTCAAGCAGTACGGCAAGCTCAACGCCGTACACAAGGGGGAGGATACACCAAGCGAAGATGAGGATGAGCCTCTCAAGGAAGACACTAGGGAACAAAAGAAATTTCCACCAGAAGTCAAAACAGTAAACGTGTTACACGTGATCAATGGCAGAAACAAAACGACACTCCCAGAAAAATACGCCCAAAGGCCTATGACCGCGGAGTCCTGCCACTGGTCGTCTCAACCGATCACTTTCGACCATCGTGATTACTCAGCAAGTATCCGGCATGCAGGATGGGCTGCCCTGGTATTAGAACCAATAATTGACGGATACCACTTCACACGAGTCCTGATGGACGGTGGCAGTAGTCTAAACCTGATATACCAGGATACAATCCGCGAAATGGGGATAGACCCAACAAAAATTTGCCATAGCAATATTACCTTTAAAGGAGTAACGCCAGGCCCAGGGGCTCATTGCACGGGCTCCCTGCTACTAAAATTTATATTCGGCTTCCTCGATAACTTCCGTAGCGAACATTTAACCTTCCACATCGCTCCGAATCAAAGCGGCTATCAAGCACTACTCGGACGCGAAGCTTTCGCTCGCTTTAACGCAATACCACACTACGCTTCCCTCACACTCAAGATGCCCGGTCCACGTGGCATCATTACAGTGAACGGAAGTATTAAGCGATCTCTGCGTGCCGAAGAGCGTGCGGCTGCCCTGGCAGCCGCACACTAAAAACGGCCTCACCAACTAAAGCATTTAGCAGGTCGAAATGACCTCGGACACGGTTAGACGAGTCCGGCACAGCCATATGCAATTTTTAACGGATCAATGATCACACCCCTATTACAAATACAAGGGGCTCAACATGCGCAGACAAGCGGCAATTCTTACTTACCTTGAATTATACATAATTTCTTTCAAAAACTATCTTTTTGCACGACAGCTTTTTCACCTAAGCTCCTCTCTTTTACAGATAATCATCATGCTACACCCGTCCAGGATACGGCACAATGGAGATACAGGCGCATACATGTAGCAGGGACCCGCTTCAAGGATTCTTTTTAGATTAAGACCCTGCGTAAACCTTTTTTACTGTCTCTTGTTGATACCTATCCACCGAATTCTTAGCACAGTTGAGAACGATGCTGGCGTCTTGGCCTGTGGCCACGTCAGAATAATGCACGTACCTGGACATAAGGGGCTTCTTACGAAGGGCACTATTTAGGCCCGGTTTATACCATAAATACCGAATACCTTAGGGAGTGTTCGGCGTCGCGAGTTTGGACTTATATGCATCAGCTCCGAATCATTGTCTTTGGTCAAATGTTGGGTTTGCCCGGCTCCTGTGTTTTGGTGCCTTACGTTCCGCTTTACCGGCTAAGGTAGCACCAGGAGAACTACTGCGATTGTGCCCTGGTTCATCTGGACGAGCACCTCAGTAGAGAAAGCCGAAAACTGACTGTCATGATATAGTGTGAGGCTGGTCAACCACTCGGTGACCTATCGGAATGTTAGAATTCCTCCGCCTTAACGAAGGGCCGTTTCCCGGCCAGGCATGTACGCACCCCGCAATCAGGAGAGTGCGGAGCCACTAGGGGCTATCTAGTAGCCCCACTGTCAAACTCCTATGGCTAAGTGAAAGTGTTAAAGCATTATATTCCGGTTGCCTCGCTCGCTACGCTCTCACCTCCTTAATAGGACCAAGACGTTGGGTTAAGTGTGAACACGCGTTTTTTTGAGAACACCCCTGCATTTTATGCGTGGGGGTTGAAGCCGACAGCTGCAATCTTTCAGGTTATACACAGGTATACATAAACGGCCGCATAGGAGGCATCATACTACTTTCAGGCAAAAGTATAAAAATAACCTTATAAAAAATTCATAAAAGCATTGTGCTTACAATGAAAATACATATCAGTCAAACATACATTTTTTCGAGCACTGGGCCTCTATCAAACGAGCAACCTTGAGAACCTCCTCGAAATAGTGCTCGGCAGCCACCCGGCCTATGGCCGATCCCTGCGCCGCAACAGTGGTAGTGTCCATCTCCGCCCAGTATGCTTTAACACAGGCAAGGGCCATCCGCGAGCCTTCTATGCATGCCGACCTCTTCATCGCATTAATGTGCGGCACCGCATCAAGGAACTGCTGCACTAAGCTGAAACAGCTATTCGGCTTTGGTCTTTTCGGCCATAGCTGATCCACAATAGACCTCATGGCGAGTCCGGACAACCTATTCAGTTCGTCTCATTCGGCTAGCTGGTCAGTCAATGAAAGCGAACGCTCTGGAACGTTGAATTTCGTCCAGAACAGCTTGTCCACTTCACGATCCGTCTGACCTTGGAAGTATTTGGCCGCATCGGCAGCGCTCGCCGCCAAATCCATATACGCATATGCCAAACTCCACAGCTGATCCAGAGGGGCATACCGAGGATCTTCGAACTTCCTCCGTAACATGAAGGGTTTCCTAGCCACAATATCCCCGGCATCTTGCAGCTCCTCCTTCTGCGCTCTCATAGCAGAACGGGTGTCTTTGTCCGCCGCCGTGGCCTTCTCAAGGTCCATTGCCTTCGCTCGGTTTTCTTTTTCAAGGAACCGGCAACGGTCGGCAGTGTCTTTTAATTCTACGGCCATCTTGGCCATCTTCTCCTGGCTCTCGCAATTTGCGGCCTTCTCGGCTTTCAACTCTTCGGCTGCCTGCAAAGCAGCCGCGTTAGTAATCCTCGTTTGTTCCTTGGCTCGGGCAAGTTCCGCTCGCAAGGCTTCCACGGTGGCAGCTCCATCTGCAGTCACAACATATTAAAGATACTGGCATTATGTTGCTCTTACTATGTGGCGTTCACCGAATAATAACACTTACCCTGTGCCTCGTCAAGCCTCTTGTTAACAAGCTCGATGTCGGCGTCTGCCGCATCCAGTTGTCGTTTTAATTGGGCAAACTCCCTAGTCCGGCTAGCCACCGGAGCTTCCACCACCTGCACATAGAGGCAGTTTGGTTATTGCCTGGGAATATGATCCTCTGTTCGCCGCCGTTCTCGACAGCTACCAGAGTCTCAGGGGCTACTATCTACACAGGGCACAACTAACATGTGCAGTACTATCACATATTATCTCACATACCTCAAAGCCTGTCAATAGACTCATAAAGGCTTCATGTAATCCGCTTTCAGCGGACGAGATTCTCTCCATCACCGTACCCATCAGCATACGGTGCTCTTCTGAGATGGCCGCTCGCCCCACCAACTCCCTCGGAACGTCCGACCGCACACCAGACGGTGCCGGACTCTTTCGTATGCTCTCTTCAGGAGCCGGACACTGGGACTTTGGGGGTCTACGGGATTATCTTCTGGCCTCACCGGATCCGGAGAGGACCTCTGCGATGACACTTCGGGGTCGCCCGCTTCTGGAGCGGAGGAGTCCGGGGGAGGCGTTTCGCTCTCCATCATCTCTGGAAGAAGATTCCCCAAAGACGAGCTCATTTGAGAGGGGCTGAGGCCCGAACTGCATGATAGATGTGGTGGTTATTTTCTCAGAGGAAAAATATAGCATACCCTTGCTATTAAAATATTTTGGATCACTTATGACTCGTTGGACGGCGGATCCCCCCGCGGACTCTGTGCAGCAAAAGCACCCCCAAGGCAGGACCCTTAGTGGGAGACCTCTTCTCCCATTTGGAGGCTTCGGCTTCCGGATCCTCGGAAGCAGTCCTTTTCCTCCCCCAATCGTCCTCCTTCGTGGAGACGCTCACTCCCTCGGTTGGAGTGGATAGCGATGGGGGCCCGCGTCCGCCCATATTATCTCCCTCGGTATCTTCCTTCAAGGGCTCCGGGCAAGGTGCAACCTCGAGCATCTTCTCCAATACCGGATTTTCCAAACCCTCAGGGAGTGGGCCAAACACCGAATCATCTTCGCCTTTGTTAGCCAGTCCTGGTCAAAGAGCAAACTCTCAGAAATAACTTCGAATAAAAGACAGCGTGTTCGGCTAGAGGATTTCTTACTTGTTCGGCGGCGCGGTTACTGCTCAGGCCCACGTCCTCGGTGATATCCGGACATTCCACTTGAGGTCCGAAGAATGACTTGTACATCTCCTCGTGCGTCAGGCCGAGGAAACTTTGAATGGCACATGGTCCCTCTGGGTTGAACTCCCACAAGCGCAGGTGCCGGTGTTTGCAAGGCTGGACTTGACGAACCAGAATAACTTGTATTACCGCAACCAAATTAAAATCTCCCTCAAAGAGATCTTGGATACGGCTTTGCAGTATAGGCACGTCCTTGGCTGGACCCCAGCTTAGACCCCTACTAATCCATGACATCAGTTGTGGTGGGGGCCCAAGCGGAAAGCAGGGGCAGCCGCCCACTTGGCACTTCTGGGAGCCGTGACGTAAAACCACTCCCGTTGCCATAATTCGGACACCTCTGGAAAGGAACCTTTCGGCCATGGAGCTCCTGCCATCTTGCCTATTGATGCACCTTCGCACGCTGCATATTTCCCCTCGATCATCTTCGGTTGTACTTCAAAGGTCTTGAGCCACAGGACGAAGTGAGGGGTCACATGGAGGAAGGCCTCACACACAACAATAAATGTCGTGATGTGGAGAAAGGAGTCTGGAGCTAGATCGTGGAAATATAGCCCGTAATAGAACATCAATCCCCTGACGAAAGGATCCAGAGTGAGGCCTAGACCTCGGAGGAAGTGGGATACGAACCCAACGTTCTCGTTGGGTTCAGGAGTAGGGACGACCTGCCCTCGAGCAGGTAGCCGATGCAAAACCTTGGCGGTCACGTATCTGGCCTCCCTCAACTTCTTCATGTCCTCTTCCATCACGGAGGAGGGCATCCATCGGCCTTGAAGGATGGATCCGGACATGATTGAAGATCCGGAGCACCTAACCTGGGCTTTGGGTGTTAGAACTCGAGGCAAAGGAAGGATCTGATTGAGCACGAGAGAGAAAAAGCAAAAACCCCGTCCCTTTATAAAGAGGGTGAATATCAAGCGTCCTCCCCATAGCCGTTTAGGACTTGCCTATAATCTAGGAGTCCTAGACACAATTCGGTTACCCAGGATCATATTAATGAGAATCCGTAATTGGGGGAACACGATCTCCGCTTCGGCAAGACGTGTCACGAAACTGCCTCGCGTTATGTGTGGAGCTGGTTAAAAGAAACGGTTCGAATAATCACCGGGCCATGGCGTAATGTCATGCTGCCAAAACAAGCCAGCAAATTAGATCTACAAAAGCGTTATTCTCTCTGCGGTGGAATGTGAAATTTATTTTGTAGGGTCGGACACTATCCTCGTATTCGACTTCTTCTGTCATGTATTTGGAGAAGGAACCCGCCTTGGAATGCCGAAGACAACTGCGCGCCGGACTCATTGTCATTGAAGCCTGGTTCAGGCGCTACTGAGGGAGTCTTGGATTAGGGGGTCTCCGGACAGCCGAACTATCTCCATTGGCTGGACTGTTAGACTATGAAGATACAAGATTGAAGACTTCGTCTCGTGTCCGGATGGGACTCTACTTGGCGTGGAAGGCAAGCTAGGCAATGCGTATATGGATATCTCCTCCTTTTTAACCGACCTTGTGTAACCCTAACCCTCTCCGGTGTCTATATAAACCAAAGGGTTTTAGTCTGTAGGACAACAATCACAACATACAATCATACCATAGGCTAGCTTCTAGGGTTTAGCCTCTCTGATCTCATGGTAGATCTACTCTTGTAACACCCATATCTTCAATATTAATCAAGCAGGACGTAAGGTTTTACCTCCATCAAGAGGGCCCGAACCTGCGTAAAACTTCGTGTCCCTTGCCTCCTGTGACCATCTGGCCTAGACACACAGTTCGGGACCCCCTACCCGAGATCCGCCGGTTTTGACACCGACATCCATCCTCCACCTCGCCTCCTTCTTCACCGTCTGCTAGGCCTTCCTCCACTCCGAGCTGCACTTCGTCCTATGGCTGAAAACCTTCGGGGTCAAGCCGAAGTATAGCGGCTCCAATCTGGTAGAGTGTGAAGGGGCCATGGTCAGTAAGAACTAGAGTGTGGTCTGGTTCAAGGGCACCTTCATCGAAATGGTGAAGGAGTGGCGTCGTGAGTGGTTTTACATCACTGAGCCGCTCGCCCCTGGCCTAACCGAGGTCCTAGCCTTTTTGGCCAGGCCTTTGAAGAAGCTCAAGTCCTGGAGGGAGAATAGCGTCATCTGGGGGAACCCAGATGAGGTCGAAGCCATGATCAAGAGGATCAAATGGCGGTCTACCTGGAGGAACCTCCAACTCGTCAGTGTCATTAACGTCATGCTCAACCGCCGCATCCTACCACCCCAACTTCGGGCTACCCTGATGTGGCAGCACAAGTCTGAGGATGCGGGCCCCATCACCGCCTTCTTCTGCTCCATGTTGGTCGGTATGTGGACGCAACTCCTCAAGCTGGCCAAAGACTAAATCGCCATGGATGGCTACGAGGATGGCTACGAAGCCCCTCGGTAAGTGAGCTAACACATAAGTCCATGTTTTTATTTCTCGCACTGAGGGGCAGATTCTAATTGAATCATCTCACTTGATACTTGCAAAGTGGTTGGCCTGGGTGTAGAAAGTGTGGTGCCCGGCCCCATGTCACGGGATATCCGCGACCACCTATGGGACCGGGCGGCCCCTTGCTGGTTCGGCGGGGGTCATCACATTGCACAAAGAGCAGACCAGCGCGCGGCAGCACAAGAGAGAGCACACAAGCAATTTACCCAGGTTCGGGCCGCCGTGAGGCGTATGACCCTAGTCCTGCTTTGGTGGATTGATGGGGAAGTGAACGTGGCGGTGCCTGGTACACTTACCCGGCAAGGCTTGCCTCAGGGCTACGGTGACCACAAGCGTATGGTGGCTTGTGTTTGTCAAGTTTCCACCCTTCTAACCCCCATCTACAATCGCCATGGGCCTCCTTTTATAGATTAAGGGGTCACCACGGTGGCAAAACAGTCATTACACACTGATATGATAGCAAATAATGCTAGCATACATAACTCTGTGGGCTGGCAGGGTTCATTAAATACACTGCTCAGTGTCACATCACTAGTTGCCCGGCAAATAGTGCCGCATCTGTTCTCTTGACACATCATTGGACCGGTGTCACTTATGGGTTTCTTCTGTAGGAGATGGCTACCATGTGGCAAATGCTGCCACTTAATAACCTTGCGGCTTGACACCGCACTGATTGATGACGTGGGTCGTACTTGCATGGTTGGCAGGGTGGTTCAGGCCCCGCAAGCCCCGGCAATTGCTGTCGGGCGAGTCTTGGTTGCTTGTTTTAGGTGGTGGCATGGCCCCTTGCGGGCTCGCCTACCCGGCAAGGGAGGCTCTTTTCTTGTCGATATCCTGTTCCTTTGGGTCGATCTCGATCTCTCTATGCTACATGTTGGTTCTTCAAGTATTTTGGATCTTCATCCTATGACGTCAGCTAGTGCTTCAATCTTGATCTGGTGCATGTGCATAGTTGGGCAACATACCCGGGGTCTGTTGCACCGAGAGAAGCCGCCGGGCCTACCCTGTAACACCCCGTATGTAATTTACCTTATCTGTACTCCAACTTTTGCCGTTTCCGGCCCTAAGTTATTTTATTCCTCGTTGTCGGGTTTTTGTCTCCATGTGTTGTTGTCTTTGTCATGCATATCATATGATGTCATCATGTGCATTGCATTTGCATACGTGCTCGTCTCATGCATCCGAACATTTTCCCCGTTGTCCGTTTTGCATTCCGGCGCTCCTATGTCACCCGGTGGTCCTTTCTACCTCTTTTCGTGTGTGGGGGTTAAACGTTTTCGGATTGGACCGAGACTTGCCATGCGGCCTTGGTTTACTACCGGTAGACCGCCTGTCAAGTTTCATGCCATTTGGACTTCGTTTGATACTCCAACGGTTAACCGAGGGACCGAAAAGGACTCGTGTGTGTTGCAGCCCAACACCCTTCTAAACTAGCCCAAAACCCACCTAAACCCGTTCCATCATCTAGAGCGTTCGGTCACGATCGCGTGGCCGCAAACCGCACCTCATTTGGAGCTTCCTAGCTCCCTCTACCTCTATATAAAGGGCACCCTCCTAAAAATTCGCGGATCATTTCGCACCCTAACCCTAAAAATCTGCTCGTCTCGCCGCCGGACTTGTCCGAATTGGGCTGGACACGTCCGCCCGCCGCCGTTGACCAATGGGACGCCGCCACGTCAGCCCACGGCGCCCCACATCACCGCCACCACCCAAGGCCTGCCAGGCCCGCGGGAAGCCCCCGCTGCCCATCTGCCTCCCCGCCGCCTGGGTCTTGCCGCGCCGCCTCCCCGACTCCTGCGCCTCCGCCCGGAGTTCCGCATCGGCCGCCGCGCGCCATTGCCGCCATCTTATCCGGCGGACGTCGCCACCAGCTGTCCGCGGCCACCTCGTCGTTCCGGCGGCTCCGCCGGCGTCGGAGGCCGCGCCCCCGCCGGTGACCCGCGTCGCCCCGGCCAGATCCGGCGCCCCCTCGGCCAGAGCCGGCGTTTTCAGCTACTCCGGCGACACCCGGAGCTCTCCGGCGAGAGATCCGTCCGCCTCGGTTCGCGCGCCGGACGAACCCTAGATCTGGGGTTGACCTTTTCACTTCCTCCCTCATATTTTTTTGCATACTTTGCCATGCCATAACTATGTCATCGTAGCTCCGATTCATGTGGGTAGGATATCAAAATGTTCGTCTCGACGGTTACATCATTTCATCTCATTGCATCATTTTCATTTGATCTCATCTTGATGCCTGAAATGCGGTTGGAAGAGGGTTATGTGAGGAATATTTCAGATCTGTTTCAGCAAATGGCCTTTTGTCATTTTTGCCATGTTTAATGTGTGCATTCTATGATCCTGACCTCTACGTGTGTTTTGTAGAATGCCATGCCATCTTTACAGGGGTGTATGCCATGTTTTTTTGTGATCTTTGCGGTGACTAGCACAAGCATGCAAAGTAGCGTAATCGTTGATGCTGATTTCAGGGACTTAGAATTTCACTAAGTCCTTATCCTGTTTTTGCTTTTATGCCATATGTTCATGTTATTTCCTAGTGATCCATGCCTCTTTTGAGGATGATCAGTAAGGATGTTTTGTTAATATTGTGGTGCTATATAAATCCATGTCTTTGTTTGCATTTATGGAGCACCCTAGCTTGAGTCAATCGAGCTCTACTTTGGCTATAAAATGATCCTGGCAGATTGTTGACATGTTTAGCGATTTTGCCGAGGATGTTGCTATTGCTCCGTGCTTGATATATTATTGTTCTTGCCATGTATAGCTTCTATGCCATGTCTTCTTGATGGGTGTATGCTTAGTTTGTCATGCCATGCTCTGTAGTGAGTGCATCGAGCTCGTAAACATGCCAACTCGTTAACTGTTTTGCATGCTCCAGTTTTTCACCAAGTCTGAATCTGTTGTGTTTTTGCTATGTTCACATGCTTGCAATTGTATTTTTTGATCCCTTTTGGCTCAAGGTTACTAGGGAATTTTGTTATGTGCTTAGAGTAGCTTCATGCCATGCCTTTCTTTTCCATGTTAAGGGACTTTAGTTATGTCCTTAGAGTACAGTCTGAAACCTGTTATCATTTGCACTTTCGCCATGCTTGTCTGAACCTGTTAGTGGATGAATTAGCCGTAGCTCAGTGTTCATCTTTTATCAAGCTTCATGAGTGGATCCCTGCCATATATTTTGTTGTCATGTTTGAGTGACTTATAATATTTAACTTGATGCATTTAGATGGTTACTTGCTGATTATCGCAGACCCGTGCCATATTTGTTTTGCTTGCCATTTCCAAACCGTGCATCCGATTACGGTGATATTTATATCGATTTCAACCGAAATCAACTCACCTTTCCAGTGGCACCCTTGGTTTTCCAAGTTGAGTCCAGGTTCAATCATTCTTTTCCAAATCTTGCATATGCATCACATATCTCATCCCGCATATCATACCATGTTTGCATCATGTTGCTTGAGCATTGCACGTGGTTGATTGTGTTGCTTTTGCTTGTTGTTCTTGCTTGGGTAGAGCCGGGAGATGAGTTCGTGAATGAGGAGCCCGTTGATTTTGCTTACGAGGATCAAGGCAACTCTGAGTACTTTGCAGGCAAGATGACCATACCCTCGAAATCACTTCTATCTTTGCTTGCTAGATGCTCGGTCTTTTGCTATGCCCATGCTACAATACCTACCACTTGCTTATCATGCCTTCCAAATTGCCATGTCAAACCTCTAACCCACCATGTCCTAGCAAATCGTTGTTTGGCTATGTTACCGCTTTGCTCAGCCCCTCTTATAGCGTTGCTAGTTGCAGGTGAAGATTGGAGATCGTTCCTTGTTGGAACATGTTTAATGTTGGGATATCACCATATTATCTTGTTTATCCTAATGCACCTATATACTTGGTAAAGGGTGGAAGGCTCCGCCTTATGCCTAGTGTTTTGTTCCACTCTTGCCGCCCTAGTTTCCGACATATTGGTTTTATGTTCCCGGATTTTGCGTTCCTTACACGGTTGGGTTATAATGGGAACCCCTTGACAGTTTGCCTTGAATAAAACTCCTCCAGCAATGCCCAACCTTGGTTTTACTATTTGCCACCTAGCCTCTTTTTCCCTTGGGTTTCCGGAGCCCAAGGGTCATCTTTATTTAACACCCCCCCGGGCTAGTGCTCCTCTGAGTGTTGGCCCAAACTAGAGCCCTGTGCAGCGCCCCCTCGAGGAAACTCGAGGTTTGGTTTTAGTTGTATGGAGCACTCATCTGAGTGTGCCCTGAGAATGAGATATGTGCAGCTCCTATCGGGATTTGTCGGCACATTCAGGCGGTGTTGCTGGACTTGTTTTACCATTGTCGAGGATGTCTTGTAACCGGGATGCCGAGTCTGATCGGATTGTCTTGGGAGAAGGAATATCCTTCATTGACTGTGGGAGCTTGTGGTTGGCTACTTGATGTATATCGCGGACCGTTGTCATATTTGAATTGCTTGCCATTTCCAAACCGTGACTCCGATTACGACGTTCTTTATATCGTTTTCAAGCGAAATCATCTCACCTTTCCAGTGGCACACTTGGATTTCCATGTTGAGGCCAGGTTCATTCATTCCTTGTCAAATCTTGCATATGCATTGCATACCGCCTCCCGCATAGCATACCATGTTTGCATCATATTGTTTGAGCTTTGCACATGGTTGATTGTGTCCTTGTTGCTTGTTTGTCTTGTTTTGGTAGAGCTGGGAGACGAGTTTGCTAACGAGGAGCCCGTTGAGTTTGCCTTCGAGGATCCAGTCAACTCTGACAACTTTGCAGGCAAGATGATCATACCCTCGAAATCACTACTATCTTTGCTTTGCTAGATGCTCGCTCTTTTGCTATGCCTATGCTATGATGCCTACCACTTGCTTATCATGCCTCCCAAATTGCCATGTCAAACCTCTAACCCACCATGTCCTAGCAAACCATTGATTGGCTATGTTACCGCTTTGCTCAGCCCCACTTATAGCGTTGCTAGTTGCAGGTGAAGATTGGAGACCGTTCCTTATTGGAACATTATTTACTTGTTGGGATATCATTATTTTATCTTGTTATCTTAATGCATCTATATACTTGGTAAAGGGTGGAAGGCTCGGCCTCTCGCCTAGTGTTTTGTTCCACTCTTGCCGCCCTAGTTTCCATCATATCGGTGTTATGTTCCCGGATTTTGCGTTCCTTACGCGGTTGGGTGATAGTGGGAACCCCTTGATAGTTCGCCTTGAATAAAGCTTTCCCAGCAATGCCCAACCTTGGTTTTACCATTTGCCACCTAGTCTCTTTTCCCTTGGGTTTCCGGAGCCCGAGGGTCATCTTATTTCAAGCCCCCCTGGGCCAGTGCTCCTCTGAGTGTTGGTCCGACCGAGCTGCCTGCGGGGCCACCTTAGGGAAACTTGAGGGTTGGTTTTACTCGTAGCTAGTCTCATCTGAGTGTGCCGTGAGAACGAGATATGTGCAGCTCCTATCGGGATTTTTCGGCACATTCGGGCGGTGTTGCTGGACTTGTTTTACCATTGTCGAGGATGTCTTGTAACCGGGATGCCGAGTCTGATCAGATTGTCTTGGGAGAAGGAATATCCTTCGTTGACTGTGGGAGCTTGTGATGGGCTAAGTTGGGACTCCCCTGCAGGGATTTGAACTTTCAAAAGCCGTGCCTGCGGTTATGGGCAGATGGGAATTTGTTAATGTCCGGTTGTAGAAAACCTGAAACTTAACTTAATTAAAATGCACCAACCGCGTGTGTAACCATGATGGTCTCTTCTCAGCGAAGTCCGGGATGTGAACACGGTGTTGGAGTAATGCTTGACGTAGGTTGTTCTAGGATCACTTCTTGATCATAGTTGTTCGACCGTGCTTTTGCCTCCTCTTCTCACTCTCTTTTGCGCATATGTTAGCCACCATATATGCTAGTCGCTTGCTGCAGCTCCACCTCATACCTTACCTTACCTATAAGCTTAAATAGTCTTGATCACGAGGGTGTGAGATTGCTGAGTCCCCGTGACTCACAGATTACTTCCAAAACCAGTTGCAGGTTCCGATGATACCGTGCAGGTGATGCAACCGAGCTCAAGGAGGAGCTCCATGAAGATCATGTTCATTGTGTTGTTTCGTTTCCATCACCTGCACGGTATCATCGGCACAATGAACATGAGCTTCATGGAGCTCCTCCTTGAGCTCGGTTGCATCACCTGCACGGTATCATCGGCACCTGCAACTGGTTTTGGAAGTAATCTGTGAGTCACGGTAATGAGGTGGAGCTGCAGCAAGCACTAGCATATATGGTGGCTAACATACGCAAATAAGACCGAGAAGAGAAGCAAAGCAACGGTCGTGAACTAGAAGTGATCAAGAAGTGATCCTGAAACAACTTACGTTCAAGCATAACACAAGAACCGTGTTTACTTCCCGGACTCCGTCGGAAAGCGACCATCACGGCTACACACGCGGTTGATGCATTTTAGTTAAAGTTAAGTGTCAAGTCATCTACAACAGGATATTAACAAATTCCCATCTGCCCATAACCGCGGGCACAGCTTTCGAAAGTTCAAAACCCTGCAGGGGTGTCCCAACTTAGCCCATCACAAGCTCTCACGGTCAACGAAGGATATTCCTTCTCCCAGGAAGACCCGATCAGACTCGGAATCCCGGTTACAAGACATTTCAACAATGGTAAAACAACACAAGCAAGACCGCCTGATGCGCCGACATCCTGATAGGAGATGCACATATCTCGTTCTCAGGGCAACACCGGATGAGCGCTCCGTACAACTAAAACCAGCCCTCTAGTTTCCCCGAGGTGGCGCTGCAAAGGACTCTAGTTTGGACCAACACTTAGAAAAGCACTGGCCCGGGGGGGCTTAAAATAAAGATGACCCTCGGGAGCGCGACTCCCAAGGGAAAAGTAGGTGGTGGTGAGGCAAATGGTAAACCAAGGTTGGGCCTTGCTGGAGGAGTTTTATTCAAAGCGAACTGTCAAGGGGTCCCCATAACACCCAACCATGTAAGGAACGCAAAATCAAGGAACATAACACCGGTATGACAGAAACTAGGGCGGCATGAGTGGAACAAAACACGAGGCATAAAGCCGATCCTCCCACCCTTTACCAAGTATATAGATGCATTAACTAAACAAAAAATATATAGTGATATCCCAACATAACCATGTTCCAGCATGGAACAAACATAAACTTCACCTGCAACTAGCAACGCTATAAGAGGGGCTGAGCAAAGCGGTAACATAGCCAAACAACGGTTTGCTAGGAAAGGTGGGTTAGAGGCTTGTTACGACAATATGGGAGGCATGATATAGCAAGTGGTAGGTATCGCGGCATAGCAATAGAGCAAGCAACTAGAAAGCACAGATATAAGTGATTTCGAGGGTATGGTCATCTTGCCTGAGATCCTGCAAGGAAGAAGAACGAGTCCATGAAGAAGACAAATGGACGTAGATGAATGGATCCTCACAAACATGACGTTATCGGAACTAACCCGAAGAGGCAACACCGGAAAGAAGCAAACAACATAGTAAAACAACTATCACATAAACATGGCATGATGCACAACCAAGTATGATGCATGTCCGGATTAATGAAGCATGGCATGGCAAAGTGCACAAGCAATCCTACAATTAAGTGGAGCTCAATATGCAACGAGTTGCATATTGACGAAACACCACAACAATCATTTAGTTCTCTCCCGTTTGTGTACCCAACAATGTTAAATGTTGATTAACATGGCAAGGGGTGAAGCACAACAAAACTACCTATCTAGGCAAGTTTAAATGAGGCCGGAAACAATGAACAACAATTCCTGTAAAACCCCATATGCATATTTTAAGGTTTGGTACTGTTCTGCCCTAAACATAATTTTAGAGTTATTAAACATGCAAAGTAATGTCACCATGTTGAACTAGGCATTTTTCTACCACATTTACATATAAAGTCTGTTTACAATGGAGCTACAGTTATTAAGTTATGAATTAAATCATTTTAACATGGCATTTAAGAAATTAATGCAAACAACAGTTTAAACATTTTAAACATAGATGAAAGTTGCAAATTATTAATTTACACAAAAGTCTAAGAATTTAACATATATAATTTGTTTTAATATGATGCACCATTTGTGAGTTATTAAATGCATAGACAACATGGGGTTTTCTGTAAAACCGGTCACTCTAGAATAATAACTAAAATCGCAGGCATGAAAAAACACATTGGGCCAAATCCATCTTTCCCAACAGAGAGGAGGGACTGCGGGTGCTCACCCAAGGGCCAAGCCCAGCTCGTTGGAGAGGTGGAGACAGGCCGGCTGGGCTTTGAGGCACTGGGCCGAGCGGAGGGAGGATGGCGCTGGGCCTGGAGATCGGAACGAGGCCGGCTAGATCTCACGACGAGAAGTCAACGCGGGCGCGGTTGCCTGGCCTCACTCGATGCAGAGGAAGCAGATAGGGGAGGTGCGACGCGGGCGGTTGGACGAAGCACGCGAGAAGGCAGGACCTCGTGCCCGTCATCGCGAAGCAAGACAATGGCGACAGACTTGGCACGGGGGCGACCACCGGCAACATGTGGATGGCGGGGAAGACGGGATCCGGCGGTGAGACGGCAAGAACCAAGGAGAGGCAGGGGGTCGGGGCGCGTCTCGTCCTCCTTTTCGGAGCAGAGGATGCAGGGGAAGTAGAGGCCGGCAGCGCGGGGTGCGGGGTCGCGGGGCGGCGGCGCTTGGGCAGATGGGAGGAGCAGGTGGCGGTACTTGGGGCTCCATGTCCACGGCGAGGTTCCTGCAGCTGGAGGTCAGCGTGGCTAGGCGCTGCACTTGCCGACGCGGACGACAGAATCACGGCGGTGCTGGCATCGAGTACATGGCGTAGCGGTGCAGCGATGAGTCTTGGCAGGAACGGTTCAAGGAGCTCGAGGACGACGACGTCCGGGCGCCATGGTGATCTTCCTGTCTAGAACGAGAGAGAGAGATGAGAGAAATGGGAGAGGAAACAAGGGGAAGGAAAGGAGCAGAGGAGGAGCGGCGACGGGGTTGGCCTGCAGGTGGCGGCACGCTTGGGCTCAAAGGCGACGAGGAGGAGGCAGGGAGCAGGGGGCCTTGGTTGCTGCTGCTGCGATTTGGGCGGCGCTGAAAAACAGGGAGGGGTCGGAGAGGATTTGGATCGGGAGGAGTACAGTGGAGGCGCTGGGTTGGTTCGATCGGATCTGGGAGGATCCCGAGATGGATTTGGAAGGTGGCGGCGGGTGATGGGACAAAGGAGCTAAATTTTAGGGTTGCACTAGGGGTGGACTGCTATATATACCAGAATATAGATAGGAGGGGGTATTTTGAATCATCCGATCAAAATCAGACGGTCGGAGATGAATAGGTTAGGGAGTCCAAACAAATAATTGCAGATGTTTTAGGGATGTTTGGGGATGATCCGGACCCATCGGTGATGACTGTCCGGGTCGGGTTCGGGACAACTTTCGGATGCGTGCGAGGGGCCGATGCACTGTGCAAGGAGGGGGTTTCGGGGCCTGGCGGTTGTTAGTGGGCCGGGTAGATGGTCTAGGGAGGAAAGAGAGGGAAAGCCCGGCAACAGGTTCCGGAGACCGAAAACGTCCGACGATAGACCGACTACTATTGCTGCTGTAGTTTAACAGTTGGGCTATTAAACGAACTCCGAATGCAATGAAACTTGGCAGGCGGCCTACCTACAACATAACAACACCACATGCCAACTTTCAACCCATTCCGAGAACATTTTTCGGCCACTTATAAAATACTATTTTGGATGTGTCGCGGGCGAGTTCAAGTGTGTATGGGCTTAGAATGGACAACGGAAAGAACGAGGAGACCAGGACGGATGCAAGTTTTGAAAAACATGATGATGCAATGCACATGATGACATGCAAGAATGCAACACGCATACAAATGACATGGCAATGATGGCGAATAACTGGAAGACACCTGGCGCATCGGTCTCGGGGCGTCACATTTTCCCACCCCGCTACTGGTGCCATTGTCCTCCTTTTATAGATTAAGGGGCCACCACAATGGCAAATTGGTCATTATCCACTGATATGATAGCAAATAGTGCTATCATACCTAACTCTGCGGGCTGACAGGGTGCATTAAATGCACCGCTTAGTGTCACATCACTAGGTTGCCCAAGGGTTGTCGGGCTATCTAGCCAGCTCTGCGCTTGTTTTATTGACACGCCGTAGGACGGGTGTTTACTATGGCTTTCTTCTATAGGAAACGGCTGCAATGTGGCAAATGGCTGCCACTTAATCACTTTGCGGCTTCGCACCACACTGATTAACGACAAGGGTCGCGCTTGAGTGGTTGGTGGGGCGGTTTTGCCTACGCAAGCCCCGGCAGGCCCTGCCGGGGCGCCTTGGTTGCTTGCTTCTAGTGGTGGCCTTGCCCCTTGCCGGGCTCGCTTGCCCAGCATGGGAGGCCCTTCTCTTGCCGATATACTACTCCTCTGGCTTGACCTCGATCCCTCTGAGCTGCATGTCGGTTCTTCAAATCTCTTGGTCCTTCAATCTCTGACTCAAGCTGATGCTTCAATCTTTCTCTTGTGCCTGCGCACAGTCTGGGCAATGGACCCAGGATCTATTGCATCGATAGAAGGCCCCGGGCCTGCCCCGAACATGCTACTGAGCGTTGTCTGTGTAGGGCCTAATAAGTGCACATGCATGGTTGCTGAAGGGGTTGGCCCCTAGAGATTTCCATTGCTTCTTTATTAGCCTCGATTTTGGGCCAGTTTCCGGGTTCCCCACCTGTGGCGTAACACTGATAGTGTTGGGGCCGCTCCAGTAATGGCCCGTGACAATTTTAACGCATGGGGTAGAAACTGCCAATTTACTCTTCCCACTGCGCACTCTTATCCTTGGCCAAGTATGCTGCATGCATCGCGCGGGGTAGGGAATGGAGGCGTGTGGCGCCGGAGAGCATCTTAGAGAGGGCCCGCATGCCTTCAATTGGTGGACGAGGATAGTGGTTGCCTGGTGATGGAGCAGCTACCTTCCTCCACCCAGCCTATAAAAGGGAGGGGTGGAGGAGGCCGGGGTCATCCACCTTTGCATTCCTCGTCTTCTTACTTTATTTTCTGCTTCTGCTAGTGATGCCAAGAGAAGAGCCCAGGGCCAGCCCCCAAGCTCCTTCTTGGGCCTATTATCGCCCCATGCTAGTACTAACACTCGGGGAGTGAGCCTGGTCCTTGGCATGGCGAATCTCTTGATCTCTTCAAGGCTCAGTCGGGAGGCGGGGCTGGAGATCGCTGGTAATCTTAACATCTCCCCTCCCGAAGGCCTCGAGGCTGTTGTCGATGAGAGGCACCACTTCCTGCCCGCCACGGTGGGGCGCGACGTACCTCGAGCCTTCTCGACGTTCTGTCCGCTCCCTGTCTGTGCCACCCCGGCTCAGAGCAACCGGTTCACCCTGCATTGCCAGCCCAGAGACCAAGTCTTCTGGCAATACACAACAACTTGGTATAGAAACAACCGCTTTGTTGATGCTAGAAGATTACATAAGTTTGATATGTACGGTGCTACTGAGTAGTATGTACATTATTTAATGAACATGACGAGGGCCTCGATCACATGAACTACGTGACAACGAAATAACGACGAAGTGGAACTCCATAGCACAGGGACACCGACGTGGACACGGCCTAGACGCGAGATGCGCTTCGATGCGAATCGACTTGCCTAAAAGCTGGCATGACACACCAGGTCAGTACATTGAATGTACTTGCAAGCTCACAACAAACATAAGCACGATGACAGACAATATCATGACAATTAATCAAATTAATGCAAAAGCAAGAGTTACTAATCATGCAATGAAACCAATATGCGCACCGAGTCTTAGCGACTCGCATACCAGATGGTTACCTCGTAACCAAGAGGTGACCATACCGGGGTCACAACTGAAAACCAACCGCTATTGAACAACTCGAGAGTTCATGAAACACACAGCATCGCAACAATCATTTAGTTTGCAAGATTAATTACAAAATTTGATCCATGGTGTGACTTACTTTCGAGCTATGCCCATAACCGAGGACACGGCTATCGATAGATTAAATACACTCTGCAGAGGTAGCGCACTTTACCCACACTACGGAACACCTGGCCTCGCACTGCCATTCGGGTGGACCAAACTATTCCGACAAAACCCTCCCTTTGTCATGGCACTCCCTCGGCCACTTTGATCAAGTCCCTCTCAGGGGTAGGTCTTGGGTGGCCCCTTGCCTAGCAAAGGCACCAACGGCCACCATCGTGGCAAAATGGTCCCAAACAGGGACAAGGTACCATAAAAATAAAAACGTGCACACAAGGTTATGTCTTCTTATTGGGCCAGGGTATGCAAGCCCATAACCTTCTCTCGTGGGAGCCACCGGTGACAGGCACAACAAAGGGCCGAATCAAGACCTTCCCACTAGGTAAATGTGGTCGCACTGAATAAAAACCCGATTCAGTGACACCATGATGTGATCAGCATCATATTCTAGTTTAATTTTGACAAAAACTTTTTATAAATAACAATGATATTGTGACTCCATCACACAACTAATCGACATGCAATTAAACAACACAAGGATATGGATCAAACTTATCTACATAATTAACTTTTAGTATTCAGGATCCAAAAACTTCACTGGTCCTAATTCATTTTTATTATCCAGCAATATTTTTATTAGCTCATCCTTTACATCAAAATCTCACTTAGTAAAAGAACTATCATTTTTTACCCTAGCAAAATTACTAATGCCAAATTTTACTCTACTTGACCAAGCAAGTTCATGCAATTTACTAGTAACTATAACAAGCATATCCAACATGGTAAAGCAACTAGCAATTAACAAAATGTATTTATCAAATTTTAAATGCAAGTAAAAACTCATATTCAAGTAGAAAATCATATTGAATAACACCATCCAAACGCTGGTGTGACTTGCCTTAGTGTAGGGGAGGATCACACCCCCTTGGTTTGCTTCAAAACAAATATCAAAACCCATTCCGAAAATCACCAGAAATTCTGGACAGCAAGGAAAAATCCACCTTTTGGTGTGCTGCTAGAGCTTTCTGAAACAAAGACAATGCAAAAAGAATCAAATCAGTTGGACTTATGGTTTACAAATGGTGGCTGGTCAAAGTTTGGGTCAATTTCTGAATAAATATGAATTAAACAGAAATTCCTGGGGGGTGACGTCGAAGGCGTAAAAGAGAAATACGCCTCCACTCGCACCGCTTCGGGCACAAGTGGTGAGGCTGACGGGCGGGAAACAAGAGAGAGAGAGGGGAAACGAGATCTGAACGCGACGGCACTTCACCGGAGCACGTGCCGCCGAGGAGGGGGTTTCAGGCTAGTTTAGAGGGATAGGATTGAAGCTGTGCTCGTGGCGCACCTACCCGTACCCGTGGCTTGCCGTGGGATGGCCGGAGCTGCTCGCGATGAAGCTGGCAAGCTTCGGTGGCGGACATGGTTTGCCGGAGTGGATGAAGACAACGGCTAGTGGTGGCTCCGGGGGCTCAGCAGCATCGAGACTGCACCAAGAGACCTCCAGTGCCACGCACGAGCAGCTGGTCGAGCTCGAGAGGCACCGGAGCGAGGTGGCCGAGTTGCGGAGGTCGCCGGAGTTCTCTAGTCGGGGCTGCCGGCCAGAGGCCTGCCCGACCAGGTGGTGGCCCTTCTACGTGTTCACGGAGGTGGTGAGGAGTGGTGCATGGCAAGGAAATGAGGAGGGAGGCTCTATGTATATCCAGAACGAGGGGGGTAACGTTTCGCCGCCGGAGCTCTCTGGAAGCCGGCAAACGGTGACGAAGTGCTCTAGTGCTAGGGGCCAAGCTTGTACCGTCGCTATGGGAGGCTGTCCACGCTCTTGGACGAGCACAGGATGCAGGGGGGAAGCGAACAAGTGCACGCGCGCACTGTGGCTTTTGGCTGCGATGTGCCTATGCTTGCTGCGGCATCTCTGGGGTCGGCGAGCGCCAGGAAGAGGTCAAGGTTGATGGGTCGGGGCTGGTGGCGCGGCACGACAGTCGTCGGCGAGCGCTGGATCGAGCACGCGTTAAACAGAGTAGATGGCGACACCCAGAGTCTGTCGAGTAGCTGCCAGGCACCGTGTCTTCACGCGGTCACCATGCTGGCATGGCCAATATGACGCCCAAACGCGGCCAAACCTTGTCTCGGCTCTAGTCCAAGCAGTGTTTAGTCTAGGAAAGTTGAAAGCTCATACCCAGGCTGACGAGAATTGACTCAACCAAGGTGGCAAGTTTCTGACCATAAACTTTCTCGCCAAGTTTGGCTAGCTTCTAGATGGCCATTAGGGCTGATCTTCTGGGGTTTAGGTTCTCTTAGGAGGGTAGTTAAGCTCAAGAAAGATCAGGGCCAAAGGATTAAGGAAAAATGCACTTGTTATATAATGTGCATTTCTGGTCCAGAAGAGAAATGATTTTCTATAGCAAAAATATTACAAAAATTCAGGAATTTTTTTCTTGGGAAGGTGTGCCAAGGTCCAAAGAATATTCAGGAATTATCTCATATTTTTAGGAGCATTAAAAATGAGGGTTGCTTTGGAGCACACATTTCTAAAATGGGTTTCAAGGAGGAAAATGAATATTTTTCCTTTATGAAAAATATTCATTTGATTATTTTGGGGATTTATCAGAGAGAAAAAGTTGAATGGGAAGTAGATAGGTCACTTGGGTGACAGTCAAGGGTATGCCCAGGTGACAAGTCCATGTGAAATGATTCCAAAATCCAAATCAAGGCAAGACAAAAACCAAGTCCGAAAAGAGAGAGAAGGCAAGTCCGGAAAAAGAGAGAAGGCAAAATCCAGGCTGTCACAAACCTCCCCCACTTAGGTAGGGAAAGGTATGAGGTGGAGCTGCAGCAAGCACTAGAATATATGGTGGCTAACATACGAAAATGAGAGCGAGAAGACAAGGCGAAGCACGTTCGAGAATCTATGATCAAGAAGTGATCCTAGACTACTTACGTTCAAGCATAACACGAGACCGTGTTCTCTTCCCGGACTCCACCGAAAAGAGACCATCACGGCTACACACATTGTTGATTCATTTTACTTAAGTTAAGTTTCAGGTTTTCTACAACCGGACATCAACAAATTCCCATCTGCCCATAACCGCGGGCACAGCTTTCGAAAGTTCAAAACCCTACAGGGGTGTCCCAACTTAGCCCATCACAAGCTCTCACGGTCAATGGAGGATATTCCTTCTCCCAGGACGACCCGACCAGACTCAGAATCCCGGTTACAAGACATCTCGACAATGGTAAAAAAAGACCAGCAAAGCCACCCGAATGTGCCGACAAATCCCGATAGGAGCTGCACATATCTCGTTCTCAGGGCACACCGGATTGTCCAAGGTTCTGGTAGGCCAGCCCAGAGTTGCCCCTGGTGGCCACCGGCAGCTGACAGGTTGGACCAACACTTAGAGGAGCACTGGTCCGGGGGTTTAAAATAAAGATGACCCTTGAGTCCGCGGAACCCAAGGGGAAAGAGGCTAGGTGGAAAATGGTAAAACCAATGTTGGGCCTTACTGGAGGAGTTTTACTCAAGGCGAACTGTCAAGGGGTTCCCATTATAACCTGATCGCATAAGGAACGCAAAATAATGGAACATAACACCGGTATGACGGAAACTAGGGCGGCAAGAGTGGAACAAAACGACAGGCATAAGGCCGAGCCTTCCACCCTTTACCAAGTATATTTATGCATTAAGTAAACAAGATATAATAATGATATCCCAACAATAATCATGTTCCAACAAGGAACAAACTCCAATCTTCACCAGCAATTAACAACGCTATAAGAGGGGCTGAGCAAAGCGGTAACATAGCCAAACAACGGTTTGCTAGGACAAGGTGGGTTGGAGGTTTGACATGTCAATATGGGAGGCATGATAAAGTATGTGGTAGGTATCGCGGCATAGGCATAGCAATAGAGCGAGCAACTAGCAAGCAAAGATAGAAGTGATTTCGAGGGTATGGTCATCTTGCCTGCAAAGTTCTCCAAGTTGAGATAAGCTTGATCCTCGTAAGCGTACTCAACGGGTTCCTCGATCACGTACTCGTCTCCTGGCTCTACCCAAAGCAAGAAAACAAGCAAAGGGAACCACGAACAACCACGGTGCAATGTGCAAGCAACATGATGCAAAACATGGCATGATATGCGGGATGTGATATGCAATGCATAATCGTGCTTCGGAAAGGAAAGATTGAACCAGGCCTCAACTTGGCAACCCAAGAGTGCCACTGGAAAGATGAGTTGATTTCGGTCGAAATCGATATAAAGAACACCGGAATCGGATGCACGGTTTGCAAATGGCAAGCAAAACAATAATGGCACAAAGCTGCGATTAACAGCACGATGCCATCTAAATGCATCAAGGAAAATAAGCTATTGCACGCTAACATAGCAACAAAGCACATGATAGTGATCCACTCAAGATGCTTGACAAAAGATGAACACTGAGCTACGGCTAATTCACATAATAGCAGGTTCAAACAAGCAATGCAAAAGTGCAAAATATATCAGGTTCACAGACTTATAACAACATGCTAGGATTTAACATCAGGAAGCAATGTTTAGAGCAAGATAACAACATGCTACAGGAACATATCATGGCAAAGCAAGGCATGGCATGAAACTACTCAAAGCATATAACAAAAGTCCCTTACTGACCATAAGCCAAAAGGATCAGAAGATACAATGGCACCCATGTAAACATAGCAAGTTTCGTTAACAGATTCAGACTTCGCAGAAAACTGGACAAGGCAAAAACAGAGTTACGTAGGCATGTTTGCGAGCTCGATGCACTCACCACAAGGCATTGCCTGACAAACTAGGCATACACCCAGCAAGAAGACATGATTAAAAAGCTAACCATGGCAACAACGATCTCATAGGATGCATGGATCAACTACAACAACCTTGTCAAAATTGATTAACACGTAAACAATCTGCCAGGAACATTTTATAGCAAAAGTAGAGCAAGATTGAGTCATGCTAGGGTACTCCATAATTGCAAACAAAGACATGGATGGATAGAGCATAACAATATCTCAAAATCATCCTTACTGAACATGCTCAAAAGAGGCATGGATCACTCTGTAGCAACCAGAATACATGGCATGAAAATAATATCAGGGAAATGACTTAGAAGAACTATAAGTCCCTGAAATCAGCAACATCACTAGTCACCACGTTGATCACAAAAATACATGGCATACACCCCTATAAAGATGGTATGTCATAGCCCAAAACACATGTAGGGCTCAAGTTCATAGGAGGCACACATTAATCATCGCAAAAATGACAAATGTCCATAAATCTGTTAAGAAACAGAAACTAACATCACATAGCACTCTTTAAATAGCATTTAGGGCATAAATATGAACTCAAATAAACATGGTGCAATGGAATGAAATGAGGACCACATCCAGACGAACAATTTGATATGCTACACGCCCAAAACGGAGCTACGGATGCAAAGTTATGGTGCGGTGAACATAGCTAAAAATATGGAAAACTGGGGACTTAGAGAAAATGAAAGTCAACCCTCTCTGGATCTGGATCTGAGGCACGCGAAACGAGGTTCACCGGGGAAGCTCGCCGGAGTCGATGGATGCGGTGGCCGGATCTTGAGGTGGCGGAGAGAGCGACGAGGTCCTTAGACACGGCAGCATCGGGCGCGGATGTCGAGGCACGGCCGGAGCTGCAGATCCAAGGAGGCGCGGGCAGGGGCCGGCGACCCGCGGCGGCGGCTGGCGGCGCGGATGCCGGCACCGGCAAAGACGGCGAGCGGGCGCGGAGGCGGCGAGGTGGCGGCGACTCGACGGCGGGGCGCGCGGACGAGGCATGGGCGGCGCGAGCTCGTGGGCTCGGTGGGGCCCGAACTGGGCCGAGCAGGCCTGCGGCGAAGTGGGCGCAGGCTGCACCACGTTTCGAGCGGCGATAGGTCGGGCGGTGGCGAGCAGACGTGTCCGGCCCGATCCGAACGCGTCCGGCGGTGGGAGGAGCAAGAGGCTAGGGTTTGATCCAGGATTTTTTGGGGGGGGGAGGCACCTATTTATACATAGAAGGAGCTAGGAGGCTCCAAATGGAGTGCGGTTTTCGGCCACGCGATCGTGATCGGATGACCGAGAGGATGGAGGGGGTTTAGGTGGGCTTTGGGCCACTTTGGAGAGGTGTTGGGCTGCAACACACACGAGGCCTTTACGGTTCCTCGGTTAACCGTTGGAGTATCAAACGAAGTCCAAATGGCACGAAACTTGACAGGTGGTATACTGGTAGTATACCAAGGCCGCTTGGCAAGTCTCGGTCCAATCCGAGAACGTTTAACACCCACACACGAAAAGAGGCAAAAGGGGACGCCGGAGGACATAGGAGTGCCGGAATGCAAAACGGACAACGGGGACAATGCTCGGATGCATGAGACGAGCACCTATGCAAATGCGATGCACATGATGGCATGATATGATATGCATGACAAAGACAAAAACAAAACGAAGACAAAACCCAACCACGAGGGAATATCATAACTTAGTGCCGAAAATGCCAAGAGGTGGAATACGAATACAGCAAGTTACATACGGGGCGTTACACACACACACCAAAACCTCCTTGGGCATGCACACACATGCACACCCCTCCCTCGCTCGAAACCCTAGCAAGGTCCATGTCGCCGCTGCCGCAAGGCCAACACTGTCAACATCTGCCAGTTTTCGCGTGCAGCTTACCCACCGATTTGCATACGCATGCCGCCCGGAGTTTCTTAGATAACGCCTGCCAAACGCCCACTTTCCCATAGATCCCCACCCCCATCCACATCCCCCACTCCAGAGTGTAGCAGCCTAAGCCAGCTACACTTGCCGTGGAGCTCGAGGAGCGACTGGCCCAAAAGAGGTGTATCGTGGTCTCTTCGCCCGACGTCGCCGAGGAAGCAGATGACCATTACTGGCCGTAGGCACTCAAGCAGCGGGCTAGAGTATGCGCGTATGTCTCAGACACCGGCTACGACATCAAGGTCATTGACAGCGATGGCCCGAGGTGGGCTATGTCACAGGTTAAGTGTCCAACCCCAACCCCTCGGATTGAAACACCGTCGATCTTATACATGACCCCGCCGCTGATCTCTTGTGGCTCGCTGTCAACATTTTCCATCCTACATCTCCATTGAGCCCCTTTTGTCATTTCGGAAGGATGCATTCAGCGACGCTGGCTTGGGATCCACAGCTTCCAAGTCGTCGGCGACCAAGAGGAGGGCATCCTCTCCGGCTCTTCAAAGGGGAAAGAGCCCATCTCCTCTTCCAAGGGGAACGAGCCCATCTGCGACATCAGGGAGGGCACCCTACAGCCGTGCTCTTGCAAAGGGAAGGAGCCCTTCTACGACAACATCGAGCGCATCCCGGGTCCATGCTCTTCCCACGGGAACGAGCCCATCTGTGACAAGTGAGGAAACCCATGATTTGTTTTGCCTTGCATCTTCATAGGGGGAAGCCCATGATTTGTTTTGTCGAGTCCATTTTGTAGTGTAGTGAGAATATGTCCAGTTTCAATTGCTATATTTGGTTATTTGCAATATGCCTTGTATATTTCAGTTGTTCACAATGGGATACTCTATATGTGCAATTATTTAATGTGTAGTACATTTCATCAATCCAGTTTTAATCATACCAATAGGAATGCATATATTTGCTTGCTGTTGAGCCTGTTATAGCTAGCATATGCCTCTTTTAAAGTTTTTTGATTGTTCGGTTGTTTGTAGTTAGCATATGTCCAGTTTGAAATGCTATCTTTGGTTGTTTGTAGTATGCCTTTTTTATTTTAGTTATTCACAACGTGATGTTCTATATGTGCAAGTATGAACTGTGCAGTTCAATTTCATCAGTACCAGTTTCAATGATACCACTATGAATGACTACATTTGGTTGCTGCATCTTGTAGTTAACACACCTTTCCATTTTTATTTGGTAATAATCAGTGTACTTAGACCGGCACAATACCAGTTTGAATGAATATGTTTGCTTGTTGTTAAATGTTAGGCCTGTTCCAGTTAACACACCTTTCCACTTGTTTTGCTTTACTAGCGTGCTTAAACCTACACACTGAAGCTATCTTTTGGAGATTATTTTGTTTGCCATGGATAATTTTTGTTGATGTTTAGACTATTGTGCTTAACACGCCTCTCGATGTACCTACACAGGACAATTTTTGGAACGACTGTTGTTTTCCATTTAGGTTAGTTTCATACCATGGCTTATATATACTGATTGTTCAGGATATCAGTAGCTGGTACCATATAGGCCAGGGGCTGATAAGGGACTAATCGGTGAATCAGATTTTAACTGGATATATCTGTAACCTATTTATTGATAAGTTAACTAGGGACATATATAATATATCTGAGGCTACATAGCAACATGTACTATACTTAATGTCTAAATATGCAATACGGGGCTACATAGCAACAAGGAAGAGTGTTAGCTTAACATTCTGTTGATGTCTAGATATACGTAGAAGAGGAGAAGTAGAAGCAACAACAACACATCCCTGTTTGGATACTCAACTTAGCTAGAGGTTAGAGTTAGTTTCTAGCTCATGACTAACCCTGAACTAACTCCATGCAAAGAGGTGTTTGAATGACAGGGTTAGATTGACAATAAATGCACTAGGAGAACTAGCTCCAATTAGCACCTCTTGGGTTGGATATTTTTTTGGGTGGTTTAGATGTAACTAGCTCAAACTAGCCCTCATGTTTGGATATACTTTAGGACTATTTGAGCCCGAACTAGCTCAAACTAACTCTAACCCATGGAGACAACATCAGTTAATCAACCGATAATTTGTAAGAATGCAATAAACTCCTTCCGGCCCATAATATAAGATGTTAATTCATCTAATATGTGAGTATATTGGATGTTATAAGATATTATAAAAGAGTGTTTTACTACATCATTGTGCAATTGCTATTCAGCTTCTAATATTTAACTTGGTGCTTTTAGTTACTTATGTCATTGGTAAAGATCCGCAAGCAAGTGTAGTAGTACACCCCACAAAGGGTCAGGAAGGCCGTCTTCTCCACATCTTCTACAGCCATCTTGATCTGGTGATATCCTGACAACGCATCCAGGAAGCATAGCAAGTCGCACTCGGTGATGGAGTCGACGATCTGGTCGATGCGTGGAAGAGGGAACGAATCTTGGGGGTAGTCCTTGTTGAGGTTGGTGAAGTCGACACACATCCGCTCCTTCCCGCCTTTCTTGGGGATGACGACGGGGTTTGCCAGCCACTCGGGGTACCGAACCTCGTGAATGACACCCGCAGCCTCCAGCTTGCGGGTTTCTCGGATGATGAAAGCTTGCTTCTCCGTGGACTGCCACCTCGCCTTCTGCTTCACGGGGCGTCCATTGGGGCACACCTTCAGGTGGTGCTCTATTACCTCTCTTGGGACCCCTACCAGCTGATCGGGCCCCCACACGAACAGTCCCTTGTTTGCACACAAAAACTTCACTAGCGCCTCCTCTTGACCAGGCTCAAGGTTGGCGCCTATGGTAAAGGTTGCCCCTGAGGACCCGTCCTCCTCGACCAACACTTGCTTGGTTTCTACCTTGTCCTGAGTGAAAAACTGTTTCTTCTTGGTTGGTGTGGCCCCTTGGCCTTGGAGGCGTCCGCGTCGGCAGGTCATGCTATCGCGACAGCCCTGAGGGCAAGCTTGAGCGCCGCCAGGGCCTCCTCCCCCTTGATGGTGAGGACACCTTCGCTCCCGTCATCTTCATGAGGTTTTAAGCAGGATGGGTTGCTACCATGAACTGGGCCAGAGCTGGGTACCCGAGGATGGTGTTGTACAGGAGGCCAATGTGGGCGATGTCGATGTCGATGAGCTCGGTGCGGTAGTTGTCGTGTGCGCCGAAGGTCACGGGGAGGCGGATCTACCCCAATGAGCGGGCGGGGCCTCCGCCAACCCCCGAGAAGGGCTTGCAAGGGCAGAGCCGCTTGAATGGTACGTGAAGGAGGCTGAAGGCCTCGACGGAGAGCACATTGAGGCCAGCGCCGCCGTCGATCAACGTCTTGGTGATGGATACATGGCAGATGGTGGGTGCGCACAGCATCGAGAGCATAGCCGAGCTGACGGTGGAGGCAGGATGATCCTCTGAGTTGAAGCTGAGGTCGGCCTCAGGCGCGGCCCAGCCCGGCGGAGCCCCCTGGCGCTTGGAAGCAGTGCCGATCTGGCGAAAGTACGGCTTGACATGCCAATCTGAGGGTGTTGCTTGCGAACCGCCGAGAAGAGCTGCGACGATGGGAGCCGCCGGTTCCCCGATGAGAGTGATGAAGAGGTTGTGCAGCTCCTCCCAGGTGGCGACAGAAGACTTCGGCAAATGGAGGAGCCAGGCGCGCGGCACGCCTAGAAGGGCCATTGGGAACCACTTGGCCATGATCTTGCCGTTGCCCCCGGCTTCCAAAACGGCCCCCTCGTACGCCAGCAGGAAAGCCGACGGGTTAGCCGCACTATCGTAGCGCAGCGGTATCTTCGGCTTGAACTCGGGTGGCCACTTCACCTGCCGCAAGGCAGGGGCAACGGCTCGGAGCCCCCGAGCGCCGCTGTAGGCACCGGTAGATCCAGCTAGAGGGGCACCCACCATGGGGAGCGCGAATCGACGGAAGAAAGACTCCGGCGCACCCTACCTGGCGCTCCAAATGCCAGATCACGGGTTTCGGCAAAACCCTTATGGTTCGAATAGTTGGGTGCGCGCGAAGATCTCCCCCCTACCGATCCATGTCCTAGCTCGGCTACGATCTTATAGACTAACTCGACGAACTCATAACACAAAGGACACAAGATTTATACTGGTTCGGGCCACCGTTGTGATGTAATACCCTACTCCAGTGTGGGGGTGGTGGATTGCCTCTTGGGCTGAGGATGAATAGTACATGGGGGAAGAACAGCTTCCTAAGGGGAGGTGTTCTTGTGCTTGGTGGATGTGGTTGTGAGGATGAACTAGTTCTAGTCTAAGATGAGGTCGCCCCTAGCTACGGTGGTGGCTAGTTCTATTTATAGTGGCCTTGGTCCTCTTCCCAAATATTGAGTGGGAAGGGAGCTAACAACGACCAATTTGAAAGGGGATAGCTAGTACATCCATCCTGACAAAAGCGGTCTTCGCCTGACAAATGCTCTGGATGTGACGCCGTCTTGGGCTCCACGCAGACCTCCGTCCTGCTGGTCTTGGTCTCGTTGCACCAATATGGAAACCTTTGCTTGACGCCTCGGTACTCCGCTCCTGCTCCTGCTTCTTTAGCACCAAAGAGGAAACAAGGACACTATGCGCGCTGGTGCCCGCCTGGCACCCGCCTGTCTTTGGTCGTCATGGCTTACGTCAGTGGAACCTTGCGAGGTTTTCCTGGCCTTGAACTCTCCGCCCCTCATGAGCCAGCCTGGTGAGGCCGCTCCTGAGGAGGTCTTGTGTCATCCGCCTCATGAGGCCTGGCCCCTCGCGAGGGTCTTGAGTCCTTGCTAGTGAAGATGGGTCATACGGGCGCGCTCGCAGAGCCACGCCCTGGGCCGCAGGCGGGCAAGTCTGGGGACCGCCGTTCCCAGAACGCCGACAAGAACCTCCAAGAGTGCCCCATGATTTATACCAGAGAAACAAATACAAGAACATGCATCAACCCCTATGCACAGATTACCCCATTGTCACCTCGGGAATCCATGAGTTGAGTAAGAAAACACACATCAAGTGAATCAATATGATACCCCATTGTCATCACGGGTATTCAAAGCAATACATACATCAAGAGATCTCAAATCTATAAAAGTTTTCCATCCGATAATAACGAAATCTCAAAGGGAAAACTCAATTCATCACAAGAAGATAGAGAGGGAAAAACACCACATGATCCAACTATATTAACAAAGCTCATGATACATCAAGATCATGCCAAATCAAGAACATGAGAGAGGGAGAGAGAGAGAGAGAGATTAAACACATAGCTATTCGTACAAACCCTCAGCCCCGAGGGTGGACCACTCCCTCCTCATCTTGGTGACCGCCGGGATGATGAAGATGGCAAACGATGATGATTTCCCCCTCCGACAGGGTGCCAAAACAAGGTCGAAATTGGTTTTTCATGGATACAGAGGCTTGCAGTAGTGGAAATTCTGATCTAGGTTAACTTTTGGGGGTTTTGTGCCGGTTTCACGTGAAGATGGGCCTCAGGGGGCCCACTACCAACCAGGGCACGCCAGGCGGTGTGGCTCGCCCTGGTGCCATGTGGGCAGCAGGGGCCCCCTTTGGTGGTTCTTTGCTCCATTATTTCTTTTCTTCCAAAAAATCGTTAAAACATTTCGTCCAATTCCTAGAACTTTTATTTCTGCACAAAACACCACACTACGGTAGTTCTGTTGAAAACAGCGTTAACCTGAGTTAGTTCCATTCAAATCATACCAAAAGCATATAAAATTGTTGTAAACATGGCATGAATACTTTATAAATTATAGATATGTTGGAGACGTATCAAGAGGATGCGCCCTCCCTGAACCCTCAAGGAAATGCAGCGATTGGCAGGGTGTATGGCCTCCCTAGGGTGCTTCATCTACAAGTTAGGCGAGCGGGCCTTGTCGTTCTTCAAGCTCATGAAGAGGTCTGGGCCCTTTTCAGTGGACTCCTGAAGCGGACGCAGCCTTTGATGACCTCAAGGGGTTCCTCACGAGCGTACTCATCACCGTCACACGCCCCCATGAGCCCTTGCTCCTCTACATGGCGGCCACCCACCAGATGGCCAGCGCAACGCTCATGGTGGTACGAGAGGAACGTGACGGCATCAAGGAAAATCCTTCCGAGCCTCATGAGCTTTCCATGCCTCATGAGCTCCTTGAGCCTTCCATGCCCCCCCCCGGAGCTTCGCAAGCCACGCTCAGAGCAAGCTACTGCCACAACCATGTGCCTCGTCGAGCACCCCGTATACTTTGACAACACGTTGCTTACGGATGTGAGCGAACTCTACCCATACAGCACAGGCTCCGCCTCGTGCTCCTCATTGCCTCCAGGAAGCTGCACCACTACTTTCAAGGCAACCCCATAAAGGTCATCTCTTCGTAACCCTTGGACCAAGTCATGTACGGCCCCAACACTGCCGACTGAGCTGTCGAATGGAAAATCAAGCTGCAGGCCTTCCAGCTAGAGTTCTGTACCACCAGGGTCAACAAGGGAGCAACTCTCGCTATCTTTGTGGCAGAATGGACAGACCCGTAGGAGGAGTAGCCTTGGGAGAACAAATCCCTCTAGCTTGGGAACGAGGCGTCTAGCGCTGGGCCATGCACTTTGACAATGCCTTCTCCAGGCAGGGCGTTAGCACTGGGGTCGTGCTTACGCCGCCAACCGGAGACAAGCTTTACTAAGCAATCTAGCTCTGTTTCAGGAATGGTGAAAAGGTCTCCAACAACATCACAGAGTATGAAGGCATCATCACTAGCCTTAAGGCTGCCTCTACAGAGGGCGTCAAGCGCCTCACTATCAAGGGAGACTCTTAGCTCCTCATCAACTTCCCCAACAAAAAATACAAGCCCAAGGACGAGCACATGGCAGCCTACCTAGACGAGGTACGTAAGCTTGAGAAGCGTTTTCTTGGCTTGGAGCTGCAACACATTTCGCGCGGTGTCAATGAGGAGGCCGATGACATTGCCAAGCTCGCGTCTCGCCGCGAGCCCCAGAGCCTTGGAATCTTCCAAGAAAGGCTCCTCAAGTTGTTGGTTGCACCACCTGCCGTCGGCACAACAATGCTTCACAAAAAGCTCCCACCCGTGTTGCCCACGGGCACGCCAGACTGCGGCCCAGCCTCAGGAGCCTCCTTGCTACTAGCACTTGAGCCTCAAGCAAACAACTTGGTTGTGGAGCTCAAAGCCTACCTGCTCGATAGTACTCTACCTAAGGACGACTAAAAGTAGAATGCATGGCCCGGCAAGCCACCGCTTACTACTTGCAAGACGGCAAGTTGTACCGAAGGTGGCCCAATTTTGTCTCGTTGCGATTCATCTCACAAGATCAAGGACACGAGTTGATCGCCGACATCCACTAAGGAGACTGCAGGCAGCACTCCTCGTCGCGCACCCTCGCCGGCAAGGTGTTTCTAAGCGGCTTCTATTGGCCCACTGCCCTCTGCGATGCTACCGAGCTGGTCAATTCCCGTGAAGCCTGCTAGTTCCATGCCAACCAGATCCACCAGCCAGTGCAGGGGCTCTAGACAATCCCACTCTCATGGCCCTTCTGGGGCTGGACATCCTAGGGCCCTTCCCTACAGCGGCTGGCTTACCGCTACCTTTACTTCTCCATCGACAAATTCCTTAAGTGGGCAAAGATCGAGCCCGTGTGTACCATCCCGGCGGGTTCTGCTGTCAAGGTCATCAAAAGCTGTCCCCTAATCGTGGCTAGAGATGGAATTTTTACTAGCACGTCCCATTGAGCTGGAGATCGTGCCCGTTTTCTTAAGGATATCAACAAGATTTTGTTTACCCCCATATGCATCACGACATCTTGCACAGGAGTGATGTTTTTATCGACGCAACAAGGGGGACTCTTCGCCTGTCAACATCCTATAAGAGCAAAAAGAGGACAATGTAGGTAATAACGCTCTCATTTCCCCTTCTTGCTGCTTCGTCTAGCCCTAGCGCCCAGATCTAATCTTGCACCTCTACTTCCCTAGCGAACCCAAACTCCCCAGCAACTATGGCCAATACCCGCAAAGGGCATTGGGTGGTCCCATCATGATATACGACATAATCTAGGAGCTGCAGAATGCGGGTATCTCTCAGTCAACATCGTCAACCGCGCTCTAGGTGCCGACGAACTAGTGCCCACTCCGGAAGCAGGGGAGCAGGAAGTCTTCGTCCCACACCTCATCCAAGGCCTAGGGTTCCCGCTGCACCCATCTGTGCATGGGATTATGTTTTAGTACGGGCTCGATTTTCACCACATGGCCCTGAAATCCATTGAGGGAGTCCTGGATTAGGGGGTCTCTCGACAGCCAGACTATCTCCATTGGCCAGACTGTTAGACTATGAAGATACAAGATTGAAGACTTCGTCTCGTGTCCGGATGGGGCTCTACTTGGCATGGAAGGCAAGCTAGGCAATACGTATATGGATATCTCCTCGTTTTTAACCGACCTTGTGTAACCCTAACCCTCTCCGGTGTCTATATAAACCGAAGGGTTTTAGTCTGTAAGACAACAATCACAACATACAATCATACCATAGGCTAGCTTCTAGGGTTTAGCCTCTCTGATCTTGTGGTAGATCTACTCTTGTAACACCTATATCTCCAATATTAATCAAGCATGACGTAGGGTTTTACCTCCATCAAGAGGGCCCGAGCCTGGGTAATACTTCGTGTCCCTTGCCTCCTATTAGCATCCGGCCTAGACGCATAGTTCGGGACCCCCTACCCGAGATCCGCCGATTTTGACACCGACATTGGTGCTTTCATTGAGAGTTCCTCTGTGTCATCGCCGTTAGGCTTGATGGCTCCTACTATCATCGATAGCGATGCGGTCCAGGGTGAGACTTTTCTCCCCGAACAAATCTTCGTATTCGGTAGCTTTGCACTGCAGGCTAATTCGCTTGGCCATCTGGAGCAGATTGAAGGCTACGCCCCTGGCCATCAGGTCAGATTTGGAAGTTTGAACTACACGACCGTCATCCGCGGAGACTTGATCTTCGACGGATTCGAGCCGCAGCTAGGGTCGCCCCACTGTCGCGATGGGTATGACCTAGCTCTACCACCGAACAGTACCCCAGAAGCCGCGCCCGCATCAGCTCCGACCCTTAGTTTGGAGCCAACTGCGCCAATCGAGGACGGGTGGTTAGACACCACCTTAGGGGTTGCAGTCTCAACGGCGATCAAGCCGAACACTAGCATAAATCTCCGTGCAGCCTATGACTCCAAGGTGCCGGACTCCCTTCCGGACCCCGGACCATCCGCGCCCCTACCAATCGAATCCGATTGGGCGCCGATCATGAAATTCACCGCCGCGGATATCTTTCAGCACTCGCCCTTTAGCGACATTCTAAATTCACTAAGGTCTCTCTCTTTGTCAGGAGAGCCCTGGCCGTATTATGGCCAACAGGATTGGGATGTGGACGACGAAGAAATTCGACGCCCACCCACCACACACTTAATAGCCACTGTCGATGACTCAATCGACATGCTCAACTTCGACTCCGAAGACATCGACGGTATGGACAGCGATGCGGGAGGCGAAGAGGAACCACCGCCCACAGGGCGCTGGACGTCCACTTCATCATATGACGTATACATGGTGGACACACCAAAAGAAGACGACGAGGAACGGAAGGACGCTCCGAAGGCTTATTCCCTCGAGAAGCAGTCAAAGCGGCGGTGCAACCGCCGCCCCAAATCACGCCTCGCCAGAAATAACAATAACACAGACCCAGCGTTTGAGCAGGGCGAACCACTGCCGGACCACGGCAATACGGACAATCAAACCGAACAAACCAATTCTATTAAAGATAATATTCCGGACGACACAACGCCGGACAGGCACCCGGAGCAGCAGAATGCCCGTCAAAGGCCTGTTGCCACCACGAGGAGTCTGAAAAAGCAGCATCAAAGGCTCAAGGCTGCGCAGGACACACTCCAAATCAGATGGACTAAAGTACTCAACACAGCAGCGATGTATGACGACAATCGCCCCACCAAGAGCTACCCAAAGTGGAAGTTGCTACCTGAATTCGATGAGGAGGCCTCAGACCCCTCACAACCAAAAATCAAAACAGCCACCTGGCCGGATAGACAACCTCACGGCCAGCATAGAGCGGCAAACAATCTCACCCACAAGACAATACGCGATTCACGTGATGGCTTGCACCAAAAGGACAGCGCAACCAGATCCATCTATGGACCACGGAAGCGCGCCCTAGCATACGACATAACACAACAAACATCCGAACAACGTGGTACCCATATACAGGGGTGCCGCACACCCCCTATGTTTCACCGACGAGGTGCTGGATCATGAATTTCCAGAGGGATTCAAACCTGTAAACATAGAGGCATACGACGGAACAACAGACCCTGAGGTCTGGATCGAGGACTATATCCTCCACATCCATATGGCTCGGGGAGATGATCTCCACGCCATCAAGTACTTACCACTCAAACTCAAAGGGCCAGCTCGTCATTGGCTTAAAGGCCTCCCCGAAAACTCCATTGGAAGCTGGGCAGAGCTCGAAGACGCTTTTCGGGCAAACTCTCAAGGGACTTATGTCCGACCTCCGGATGCGGATGATTTGAGTCATATAACTCAACAGCCCGGAGAGTCAGCCCGACAACTTTGGAACAGGTTTCTTACTAAAAAGAACCAAATTGTCGACTGCCCGGACGCCGAAGCCTTGGCAGCTTTTAAGCACAGCGTCCGTGACGAATGGCTTGCCCGACACCTCGGCCAAGAAAAACCAAGAACAATGGCAGCATTAACAAGCCTCATGACCCGCTTTTGCGCGGGAGATGGCAGCTGGCTAGCCCGATGCAGCTCCAGCAACCCCAGTACATCTGAAGTTAGAGATGGAAACGGGAAATCACGGCGCAACCGCAATAACAAACGCCGGAATAAAAGAGACAGCACGAAGATCACGACAGTACATGCCGTATTCAAAAGCTCTCGGCCAGGTCAGCAAAAGCCGCCCCCTAAAGGCGCCAGAGACGAACTGTCCATCCTAAAAAAAATTTGGACCAAATATGTCAGGTCCGTAGCAACCCTGGCAAACCAGCCAATCACACCCACAGAGAATGTTGGGTCTTCAAGCAGTACGGCAAGCTCAACGCCGTACACAAAGGGGGAGGATACACCAAGCGAAGATGAGGATGAGCCTCTCAAGGAAGACACTAGGGAACAAAAGAAATTTCCACCAGAAGTCAAAACAGTAAACGTGTTACACGTGATCAATGGCAGAAACAAAACGACACTCCCAGAAAAATACGCCCAAAGGCCTATGACCGCGGAGTCCTGCCACTGGTCGTCTCAACCGATCACTTTCGACCATCGTGATTACTCAGCAAGTATCCGGCGTGCAGGATGGGCTGCCCTGGTATTAGAACCAATAATTGACGGATACCACTTCACACGAGTCCTGATGGACGGTGGCAGTAGTCTAAACCTGATATACCAGGATACAATCCGCGAAATGGGGATAGACCCAACAAAAATTTGTCATAGCAATATTACCTTTAAAGGAGTAACGCCAGGCCCAGGGGCTCATTGCACGGGCTCCCTGCTACTAAAATTTATATTCGGCTTCCTCGATAACTTCCGTAGCGAACATTTAACCTTCCACATCGCTCCGAATCAAAGCGGCTATCAAGCACTACTCGGACGCGAAGCTTTCGCTCGCTTTAACGCAATACCACACTACGCTTCCCTCACACTCAAGATGCCCGGTCCATGTGGTAGCATTACAGTGAACGGAAGTATTAAGCGATCTTTGCGCGCTGAAGAGCGTGCGGCTGCCCTGGCAGCCGCACACTAAAAACGGCCTCACCAACTAAAGCATTTAGCAGGTCGTCATGACCTCGGACACGGTTAGACGAGTCCGGCACAGCCATATGCAATTTTTACCGGATCAATGATCACACCCCTATTACAAATACAAGGGGCTCAACATGCGCAGACAAGCGGCAATTCTTACTTACCTTGAATTATACATAATTTCTTTCAAAAACTATCTTTTTGCACGACAGCTTTTTCACCTAAGCTCCTCTCTTTTACAGATAATCATCGTGCTACACCCGTCCAGGATACGGCACAATGGAGATACAGGCGCATACGTGCAGCAGGGACCCGCTTCAAGGATTCTTTTTAGATTAAGACCCTGCGTAAACCTTTTTTACTGTCTCTTGTTGATACATATCCACCGAATTCTTAGCACAGTTGAGAACGATGCTGGCGTCTTGGCCTGTGGCCACGTCAGAATAATGCACGTACCTGGACACAAGGGGCTTCTTACGAAGGGCACTATTTAGGCCCGGTTTATACCATAAATACCGAATACCTTAGGGAGTGTTCGGCGTCGCGAGTTTGGACTTATATGCAACAGCTCCGAATCATTGTCTTTGGTCAAATGTTGGGTTTTCCCGGCTCCTGTGTTTTGGTGCCTTACGTTCCGCTTTACCGGCTAGGGTAGCACCAGGAGAACTACTGCGATTGTGCCCTGGTTCATCTGGACGAGCACCTCAGTAGAGAAAGCCAAAAACTGACTGTCATGATATAGTGTGAGGCTGGTCAACCACTCGGTGACCTATCGGAATGTTAGAATTCCTCCGCCTTAACGAAGGGCCGTTTCCCGGCCAGGCATGTACGCACCCCGCGATCGGGAGAGTGCGCAGCCACCAGGGGCTATCTAGTAGCCCCACTGTCAAACTCCTATGGCTAAGTGAAAGTGTTAAAGCATTATATTCCGGTTGCCTCGCTCTCTACGCTCTCACCTCCTTAATAGGACGAAGACGTTGGGTTAAGTGTGAACATGCGTTTTTTTGAGAACACCCCTGCATTTTATGCGTGGGGGTTGAAGCCGACAGCTGCAATCTTTCAGGTTATACACAGGTATACATAAATGGCCGCACAGGAGGCATCATACTACTTTCAGGCAAAAGTATAAAAATAACCTTATAAAAAATTCATAAAAGCATTGTGCTTACAATGAAAATACATATCAGTCAAACATAAATTTTTTCGAGCACTGGGCCTCTATCAAACGAGCAACCTTGAGAACCTCCTCGAAATAGTGCTCGGCAGCCACCCGGCCTATGGCCGATCCCTGTGCCGCAACAGTGGTAGTGTCCATCTCCGCCCAGTATGCTTTAACACGGGCAAGGTCCATCCGCGAGCCTTCTATGCACGCCGACCTCTTCATCGCATTAATGCGCGGCACCGCATCAAGGAACTGCTGCACTAAGCTGAAACAGCTATTCGGCTTTGGTCTTTCCGGCCATAGCTGATCCACAACAGACCTCATGGCGAGTCCGGACAACCTATTCAGTTCAGCTCATTCGGCCAGCTGGTCAGTCAATGAAAGCGGACGCTCTGGAACGTGGAATTGCGTCCAGAACAGCTTGTAAACTTCACGATCCGTCTGACCTTGGAAGTATTTGGCTGCATCGGCAGCGCTCGCCGCCAAATCCATATACGCATATGCCAAACTCCACAGCCGATCCAGAGGGGCATACCGAGGATCTCCGAACTTCCTCCATAACATGAAGGGTTTCCTAGCCACAATATCCCCGGCTTCTTGCAGCTCCTCCTTCTGCACTCTCATAGCAGAACGGGTGTCTTTGTCCGCCGCCGTGGCCTTCTCAAGGTCCATTGCTTACGCTCAGTTTTCTTTTTCAAGGAACCGGCAACGGTCGGTAGTGTCTTTTAATTCTACGGCCATCTTGGCCATCTTCTCCTGGCTCTCGCAATGTGCGGCCTTCTCGGCTTTCAACTCTTCGGCTGCCTGCAAAGCAGCCGCGTTACTAATCCTCGCTTGTTCCTTGGCTCGGGCAAGTTCCGCCCGCAAGGCATCCACGGTGGCAGCTCCATCTGCAGTCACAACATATTAAAGATACTGGCATTATGTTGCTCTTACTATGTGGCGTTCACCGGATAATAACACTTAACCTGTGCCTCGTCAAGCCTCTTGTTAACAAGCTCGATGTCGGCGTCTGCCGCAAGCAGTCGCCGTTTTAATTGGGCAAACTCCCTAGTCCGGCTAGCCACCGGAGCTTCCACCACCTGCACATAGAGGCAGTTAGGTTATTGCCTGGGAATATGATCCTCTGTTCGCCGCCGTTCTCGATAGCAACCAGAGTCTCAGGGGCTACTATCTACACAGGGCACAACTAACATGTGCAGTACTATCACATATTATCTCACATACCTCAAAGCCTGTCAATAGACTCATAAAGGCTTCATGTAATCCGCTTTCAGCGGACGAGATTCTCTCCATCACCGTACCCATCAGCATACGGTGCTCTTCTGAGATGGCCGCTCGCCCCACCAACTCCCTCGGAACGTCCGACCGCACACCAGACGGTGCCGGACTCTTTCGTATGCTCTCTTCAGGAGCCGGACACTGGGACTTTGGGGGTCTACGGGATTATCTTCTGGCCTCACCGGATCCGGAGAGGACCTCTGCCATGACACTTCGGGGTCGCCCGCTTCTGGAGCGGAGGAGTCCGGGGGAGGCGTTTCGCTCTCCATCATCTCTGGAAGAAGATCCCCCAAAGACGAGCTCATTTGAGAGGGGCTAAGGCCCGAACTACATGATAGATGTGGTGGTTATTTTCTCAGAGGAAAAATATAGCATACCCTTGCTATTAAAATATTTTGGATCACTTACGACTCGTTGGACGGCGGATCCCCCCGCGGACTCTGTGCAGCAAAAGCACCCCCAAGGCAGGACCCTTAGTGGGAGACCTCTTCTCCCGTTTGGAGGCTTCGGCTTCCGGATCCTCGGAAGCAGTCCTTTTCCTCCCCCGATCGTCCTCCTTCGTGGAGACGCTCGCTCCCTCGGTTGGAGCGGATAGCGATGGGGGCCCGCGTCCGCCCATATTATCTCCCTCGGTATCTTCCTTCAAGGGCTCCGGGCAAGGTGCAACCTCGAGCATCTTCTCCAATACCGGATTTTCCAAACCCTCAGGGAGTGGGCCAAACACCGAATCATCTTCGCCTTTGTTACCCAGTCTTGGTCAAAGAGCAAACTCTCAGAAATAACTTCGAATAAAAGACAGCGTGTTCGGCTAGAGGATTTCTTACTTGTTCGGCGGCGCGGTTACTGCTCAGGCCCACGTCCTCGGTGATATCCGGACATTCCACTTGAGGTCCGAAGAATGACTTGTACATCTCCTCATGCGTCAGGCCGAGGAAACTTTGAATGGCACATGGTCCCTCTGGGTTGAACTCCCACAAGCGCAGGGGCCGGCGTTTGCAAGGCTGGACTTGACGAACCAGAATAACTTGTATTATCGCAACCAAATTAAAATCTCCCTCGAAGAGATCTCGGATACGGCTTTGCAGTATAGGCACGTCCTTGGCTGGACCCTAGCTTAGACCCCTACTAATCCATGACATCAGTTGTGGTGGGGGCCCAAGCGGAAAGCAGGGGCAGCCGCCCACTTGGCACTTCTGGGAGCCGTGACGTAAAACCACTCCCATTGCCATAATTCGGACACCTCTGGAAAGGAACCTTTCGGCCATGGAGCTCCTGCCATCTTGCCTATTGATGCACCTCCGCACGCTGCATATTTCCCATCGATCATCTTTGGTTGTACTTCAAAGGTCTTGAGCCACAGGACGAAGTGAGGGGTCACACGGAGGAAGGCCTCACACACAACAATAAATGTCGTGATGTGGAGAAAGGAGTCCGGAGCTAGATCGTGGAAATATAGCCCGTAATAGAACATCAATCCCCTGACGAAAGGATCCAGAGTGAGGCCTAGACCTCGGAGGAAGTGGGATACGAACCCAACGTTCTCGTTGGGTTCAGGAGTAGGGACGACCTGCCCTCGAGCAGGCACCCGATGCGAAACCTCGGCGGTCACGTATCTGGCCTCCCTCAACTACTTAATGTCCTCTTCCATCACGGAGGAGGGCATCCATCGGCCTTGAAGGATGGATCTGGACATGATTGAAGATCCGGAGCACCTAACCTGGGCTTTGGATGTTAGAACTCGAGGCAAAGGAAGGTTCTGATTGAGCACGAGAGAGAAAAAGCAAAAACCCCGTCCCTTTATAAAGAGGGTGAATATCAAGCGTCCTCCCCATAGCCGTTTAGGACTTGCCTATAATCTAGGAGTCCTAGACACAGTTCGGTTACCCATGATCATATTAATGAGAATCCCATAATTGGGGGAACACGATCTCCGCTTTGGCAAGACGTGTCACGAAACTGCCTCGCGTTATGTGTGGAGCTGGTTAAAAGAAATGGTTCGAATAATCACCGGGCCATGGCGTAATGTCATGCTGCCAAAGAAAGCCAGCAAATTAGATCTACGAAAGCGTTATTCTCTCTGCGGTGGAATGTGGAATTTATTTTGCAGGGTCGGACACTATCCTCATATTCGACTTCTTCTGTCATGTATTTGGAGAAGGAACCTGCCTTGGAATGCCGAAGACAACTGCGCGCCGGACTCATTGTCATTGAAGCCTGGTTCAGGGGCTAGTGAGGGAGTCTTGGATTAGGGGGTCTCCGGACAGCCGGACTATCTCCATTGGCTGGACTGTTAGACTATGAAGATACAAGATTGAAGACTTCGTCTCGTGTCCGGATGGGACTCTACTTGGCGTGGAAGGCAAGCTAGGCAATGCGTATATGGATATCTCCTCCTTTTTAACCGACCTTGTGTAACCCTAACCCTCTCCGGTGTCCATATAAACCAAAGGGTTTTAGTCTGTAGGACAACAATCACAACATACAATCATACCATAGGCTAGCTTCTAGGGTTTAGCCTCTCTGATCTCATGGTAGATCTACTCTTGTAACACCCATATCTTCAATATTAATCAAGCAGGAAGTAAGGTTTTACCTCCATCAAGAGGGCCCGAACCTGCATAAAACTTCGTGTCCCTTGCCTCCTGTGACCATCTGGCCTAGACACACAGTTCGGGACCCCCTACCCGAGATCCGCCGGTTTTGACACCGACATCCATCCTCCACCTCGCCTCCTTCTTCATCGTCTGCTAGGCCTTCCTCCACTCCGAGCTGCACTTCGTCCTATGGCTGAAAACCTTCGGGGTCAAGCCGAAGTATAGCGGCTCCAATCTGGTAGAGTGTGAAGGGGCCATGGTCAGTAAGAACCAGAGTGTGGTCTGGTTCAAGGGCACCTTCATCGAAATGGTGAAGGAGTGGCGTCGTGAGTGGTTTTACATCACTGAGCCGCTCGCCCCTGGCCTAACCGAGGTCCTAGCCTTTTTGGCCAGGCCTTTGAAGAAGCTCAAGTCCTGGAGGGAGAATAGCGTCATCTGGGGGAACCCAGATGAGGTCGAAGCCATGATCAAGAGGATCAAATGGCGGTCTACCTGGAGGAACCTCCAACTCGTCAATGTCATTAACGTCATGCTCAACCGCCGCATCCTACCACTCCAACTTCGGGCTACCCTGATGTGGCAGCACAAGTCTGAGGATGCGGGCCCCATCACCGCCTTCTTCTGCTCCATGTTGGCCGGTATGTGGACGCAACTCCTCAAGCTGGCCAAATACTAAATCCCCATGGATGGCTACAAGGATGGCTACGAAGCCCCTCGGTAAGTGCGCTAACACATAAGTCCATGTTTTTATTTCCCGCACTGAGGGGCAGGTTCTAATTGAATCATCTCGCTTGATACTTGCAAAGTGGTTGGCCTGGGTGTAGAAAGTGTGGTGCCCGGCCCCATGTCACGGGATATCCGCGACCACCTATGGGACCGGGCGGCCCCATGCTGGTTCGGCGGGGTCATCACATTGCACAATGAGCAGACCAGCGCGCGGCAGCACAGGAGAGAGCACACAAGCAATTTACCTAGGTTCGGGCCGCCGTGAGGCGTATGACCCTAGTCCTGCTTTGGTGGATTGATGGGGAAGTGAATGTGGCGGTGCCTGGTACACTTACCCGGCAAGGCTTGCCTCAGGGCTACGGTGGCCACAAGCGTATGGTGGCTTGTGTTTGTCAAGTTTCCACCCTTCTAACCCCCATCTACAATCGCCATGGGCCTCCTTTTATAGATTAAGGGGTCACCACGGTGGCAAAACAGTCATTACACACTGATATGATAGCAAATAATGCTAGCATACATAACTCTGTGGGCTGGTAGGGTTCATTAAATACACTGCTCAGTGTCACATCACTAGTTGCCCGGCAAATAGTGCCGCATCTGTTCTCTTGACACATCGTTGGACCGGTGTCACCTATGGGTTTCTTCTGTAGGAGATGGCTACCATGTGGCAAATGCTGCCACTTAATAACCTTGCGGCTTGACACCGCACTGATTGATGACGTGGGTCGTACTTGCATGGTTGGCAGGGTGGTTCAGGCCCCGCAAGCCCCGGCAATTGCTGTCGGGTGAGTCTTGGTTGCTTGTTTTAGGTGGTGGCCTGGCCCCTTGCGGGCTCGCCTACCCGGCAAGGGAGGCTCTTTTCTTGTCGATATCCTGTTCCTCTGGGTCGATCTCGATCTCTCTATGCTACATGTTGGTTCTTCAAGTATTTTGGATCTTCATCCTATGATGTCAGCTAGTGCTTCAATCTTGATCTGGTGCATGTGCATAGTTGGGCAACATACCCGGGGTCTGTTGCACCGACAGAAGCCGCCGGGCCTACCCTGTAACACCCCGTATGTAATTTACCTTATCTGTACTCCAACTCTTGCCGTTTCCGGCCCTAAGTTATTTTATTCCTCGTTGTCGGGTTTTTGTCTCCGTGTGTTGTTGTCTTTGTCATGCATATCATATCATGTCATCATGTGCATTGCATTTGCATACGTGCTCGTCTCATGCATCCGAGCATTTTCCCCGTTGTCCGTTTTGCATTCCGGCGCTCCTATGTCACCCGGTGGTCCTTTCTACCTCTTTTCGTGTGTGGGGGTTAAACGTTTTCGGATTGGACCGAGACTTGCCATGCGGCCTTGGTTTACTACCGGTAGACCGCCTGTCAAGTTTCATGCCATTTGGACTTCGTTTGATACTCCAACGGTTAACCGAGGGACCGAAAAGGACTCGTGTGTGTTGCAGCCCAACACCCTTCTAAACTAGCCCAAAACCCACCTAAACCCGTTCCATCATCTAGAGCGTTCGGTCACGATCGTGTGGCCGCAAACCGCACCTCATTTGGAGCTTCCTAGCTCCCTCTACCTCTATATAAAGGGCACCCTCCTAAAAATTCACGGATCATTTCGCACCCTAACCCTAAAAATCTGCTCGTCTCGCCGCCGGACTTGTCCGAATTGGGCTGGACACGTCCGCCCGCCGCCGTCGACCAATGGGACGCCGCCACGTCAGCCCACGGCGCCCCACATCACCGCCACCACCCAAGGCCTGCCAGGCCCGCGGGAAGCCCCCGCTGCCCATCTGCCTCCCCGCCGCCTGGGTCTTGCCGCGCCGCCTCCCCGACTCCTGCGCCTCCGCCCGGAGTTCCGCATCGGCCGCCGCGCGCCATTGACGCCATCTTATCCGGCGGACGTCGCCACCAGCTGTCCGCGGCCACCTCGTCGTTCCGGCGGCTCCGCCGGCGTCGGAGGCCGCGCCCCCGCCGGTGACCCGCGTCGCCCCGGCCAGATCCGGCGCCCCCTCGGCCAGAGCCGGTGTTTTCAGCTACTCCGGCGACACCCGGAGCTCTCCAGCGAGAGATCCGTCCGGCTCGGTTCGCGCGCCGGACGAACCCTAGATCTGGGGTTGACCTTTTCACTTCCTCCCTCATATTTTTTTGCATACTTTGCCATGCCATAACTATGTCATCGTAGCTCCGATTCATGCGGGTAGGATATCAAAATGTTCGTCTCGACGGTTACATCATTTCATCTCATTGCATCATTTTCATTTGATCTCATCTTGATGCCTGAAATGCTGTTGGAAGAGGGCTATGTGAGGAATATTTCAGATCTGTTTCAGCAAATGGCCTTTTGTCATTTTTGCCATGTTTAATGTGTGCATTCTATGATCCTGACCTCTACGTGTGTTTTGTAGAATGCCATGCCATCTTTACAGGGGTGTATGCCATGTTTTTTTGTGATCTTTGTGGTGACTAGCACAAGCATGCAAAGTAGAGTAATCGTTGATGCTGATTTCAGGGACTTAGAATTTCACTAAGTCCTTATCCTGTTTTTGCTTTTATGCCATATGTTCATGTTATTTCCTAGTGATCCGTGCCTCTTTTGAGGATGATCAGTAAGGATGTTTTGTTAATATTGTGGTGCTATATCAATCCATGTCTTTGTTTGCATTTATGGAGCACCCTAGCTTGAGTCAATCGAGCTCTACTTTGGCTATAAAATGATCCTGGCAGATTGTTGACATGTTAGCGATTTTGCCGAGGATGTTGCTATTGCTCCGTGCTTGATATATTATTGTTCTTGCCATGTATAGCTTCTATGCCATGTATTCTTGATGGGTGTATGCTTAGTTTGTCATGCCATGCTCTGTAGTGAGTGCATCGAGCTCGTAAACATGCCTACTCGTTAACTGTTTTGCATGCTCCAGTTTTTCACCAAGTCTAAATCTGTTGTGTTTTTGCTATGTTCACATGCTTGCAATTGTATTTTTTGATCCCTTTTGGCTCAAGGTTACTAGGGACTTTTGTTATGTGCTTAGAGTAGCTTCATGCCATGCCTTTCTTTTCCATGTTAAGGGACTTTAGTTATGTCCTTAGAGTACAGTCTGAAACCTATTATCATTTGCACTTTCGCCATGCTTGTCTGAACCTGTTAGTGGATGAATTAGCCGTAGCTCAGTGTTCATCTTTTATCAAGCTTCATGAGTGGATCCCTGCCATATATTTTGTTGTCATGTTTGAGTGACGTATAATATTTAACTTGATGCATTTAGATGGTTACTTGCTGATTATCGCAGACCCGTGCCATATTTGTTTTGCTTGCCATTTCCAAACCGTGCATCCGATTACGGTGATATTTATATCGATTTCAACCGAAATCAACTCACCTTTCCAGTGGCACCCTTGGTTTTCCAAGTTGAGTCCAGGTTCAATCATTCTTTTCCAAATCTTGCATATGCATCACATATCTCATCCCGCATATCATACCATGTTTGCATCATGTTGCTTGAGCATTGCACGTGGTTGATTGTGTTGCTTTTGCTTGTTGTTCTTGCTTGGGTAGAGCCGGGAGATGAGTTCGTGAATGAGGAGCCCATTGAGTTTGCTTACGAGGATCAAGACAACTCTGAGTACTTTGCAGGCAAGATGACCATACCCTCGAAATCACTTCTATCTTTGCTTGCTAGATGCTCGCTCTTTTGCTATGCCTATGCTACAATACCTACCACTTGCTTATCATGCCTCCCAAATTGCCATGTCAAACCTCTAACCCACCATGTCCTAGCAAATCGTTGTTTGGCTATGTTACCGCTTTGCTCAGCCCCTCTTATAGCGTTGCTAGTTGCAGGTGAAGATTGGAGATCGTTCCTTGTTGGAACATGTTTAATGTTGGGATATCACCATATTATCTTGTTTATCCTAATGCACCTATATACTTGGTAAAGGGTGGAAGGCTCGGCCTTATGCCTAGTGTTTTGTTCCACTCTTGCCGCCCTAGTTTACGACATATCGGTTTTATGTTCCCGGATTTTGCGTTCCTTACACGGTTGGGTTATAATGGGAACCCCTTGACAGTTTGCCTTGAATAAAACTCCTCCAGCAATGCCCAACCTTGGTTTTACCATTTTCCACCTAGCCTCTTTTTCCCTTGGGTTTCCGGAGCCCAAGGGTCATCTTTATTTAACCCCCCCCCGGGCTAGTGCTCCTCTGAGTGTTGGCCCAAACTAGAGCCCTGTGCAGCGCCCCCTCGAGGAAACTCGAGGTTTGGTTTTAGTTGTATGGAGCACTCATCTGAGTGTGCCCTGAGAATGAGATATGTGCAGCTCCTATCAGGATTTGTCGGCACATTCGAGGATGTCTTGTAACCGGGATGCCGAGTCTGATCGGATTGTCTAGGGAGAAGGAATATCCTTCGTTGACTGTGGGAGCTTGTGATGGGCTAAGTTGGGACTCCCTGCAGGGATTTGAACTTTCGAAAGCCGTGCCTGCGGTTATGGGCAGATGGGAATTTGTTAATGTCCGGTTGTAGAAAACCTGAAACTTAACTTAATTAAAATGCACCAACCGCGTGTGTAGCCATGATGGTCTCTTCTCAGCGAAGTCCGGGATGTGAACACGGTGTTGGAGTAATGCTTGACGTAGGTTGTTCTAGGATCACTTCTTGATCATAGTTGTTCGACCGTGCTTTTGCCTCCTCTTCTCGCTCTCTTTTGCGCATATGTTAGCCACCATATATGCTAGTCGCTTGCTGCAGCTCCACCTCATACCTTACCTTACCTATAAGCTTAAATAGTCTTGATCACGAGGGTGTGAGATTGCTGAGTCCCCGTGACTCACAGATTACTTCCAAACCAGATGCAGGGACCGATGATACCGTTCCAGATGACATGACCGAGCTCAAGTGGGAGTTCAATGAAGACTCTCGCCGTTACTACGTGTCTTTCCCAGATGATCAGTAGTGGTGCCCAGTTGGGGCGATCGGGGATTTTTTCGCATTTGGGGGTTGATCTTTATTTTGGTACCGTAGTCGGACCATGAGTGTATTGGATGAATGTAATGACTTATTTATGTATTTGTGTGACGTGGCGAGTGTAAGCCAACTATGTATCTTTTCCACCTTATTTATTTACATGGTTGTTGTGAAGATTACCTCACTTGCGACATTGCTTTGCGGTTATGCCTCTAAGTCGTGCTTCGACACGTAAGAGATATAGCCGCATCGAGGGCCTTACATACCCCGATCATGCTGTTGAGCATCGTCGGGGTAGCGCCAAATAAGTGCACAAGTAGGGCTGCTGAAGGGGTTGGCCCCTTGAGGTTTTCCGTTGCTGCTTCATTAGTTTTGATCTTGGCACGGTTTCTGATTTCCACGCGCGTGGTGTGCAGTGCCATGGAAGAACTTGGAACGTGGCCCGCGGATTCTCCTTGCCCCATGATCACTGGGAAAAAACTGCCATCCCATTATCCCCCCTTCCCGCACGCACCCCGCCACGTGCTCCACATGCATTGGGTGTGGTAGGTGACGGATGCGGAGGGCACGGGAAGGAGCATTGTAGATGAAACCCGAGCATTGATGGTTGGGGCAGAGGGCAGGGTCGGCCCTCAGAGCCATAATGGGTGCAGAGGGGTTGCAAGGGGCGGCCGTCTCCTGTGCGAGGGGTCATCCCCTTGTCCCATTTCCCTATAAAAAGGCCTGAGGCAGTGTTCTTCAGCACACACACTCCTCCTTCTCTTCTGTGATACATCTTATCTAGCCATGGTGCGAGGGCGACGGCGTGGTCGAGCTCCGGTGGCGGCAACGAGGGCTTCTTCTCGACAGCACGTCCCTCCTCCCCCGGACCCTGAGGTAGCGGAGCTATCCCCAAGGAGGGGAGGCAGGGGCACGGACGTGGTCACCATGGTGATCGAGGAGGAGGAGGAGGACGGGGCGGCGCCCTGGTGGTGCCTCCGCCGGCAGCTCCACCCCCGATGGAAGGCTATGTCGGGGACCTACCTCGAGAGTTCATCATTAGGTTGTATAAGCCCCTTGGCAGTCGCCTTCATCTTCCATCCTTCTTTGCACGAGACGTGGAGCTCGAGCATCCGCGTGCCCTAAGGCTGCACATGAGGGGTTGTGGGGATGGGAGCACGAGGGTTGACGTCTACTTCCCTGCCCCTCATGTCATGTACCTCCATTTCGGCTAGAAGACCTTTGCTCATGCCCACAGCTTTTCGGAGGGGCACATTATCCATTTCAAATTAATGGAGAGCGGCCTGCTCTCCGTCAAGATCTTTGGGTGCTCGAGAGGCCGCTTAGGGTGCTGAGTGTAGAGCTCGACCGACGATGAAAGCTCCTCCTCGAGCGAAAGCGATGAGGAGGAGAGTGACGGTGATGAAGACGACAGCAGGCAGAGGGGCAATGACTCTGACTCCAGTTGATCGTCGCTCGCACCATCTTCATCAGGCGGGAGCACCATCATCTCCATATGCATCTCCACCCGACAATGTGATTTGTCGGGGAGTTGGATGCAGAGGTGTGGATGGTGATGCCGGGCTCCTCCAGCTGTGTTCCAGCTGGACCCCGGCAGGCTTCCTCTCGGGCTGCAGCTTTGCTAGCCCTGTTGACGGTGGTTGACGAGGTCTCCTTCCACCATGCTCTCGACCGAGGCGTTCCCTCACGGTTCCGCTTCCCCCAGGCTACGTCTCCTGGAGCCTGATGAGAGCGGCCCGGGCCTTCGCCTTGGCGCTCCTTTTGTCCTCCTCGCTTTTGACGATTGCACCTAGGAGGAGAGGAACAAAGAAAGGGCATCACAGAGCACTTATCTTTTTTAATCCTAAATCTGTAGCCGGTCGCCAAATTTTAATTCAAATGATGTAATCTCTCGAGTCCATCTTTGTATTCTGTAATGCTTGTACTTGCAACTACATAAGAATGAAAAAGATGAATCTTGTCGGGAACTCATACACGTGTATGTCGATGCAGAGGCAAAGTGCCTCTTTAACAGAATAGATGAGTTTTCCCTGGCAGGATATCCTGCCAGCACCCTCTTTGCTTGCAGGAGAATTTCATCTACTGGGGAATAGACAGAGGGGTCAGCCCCCCGCCAACTCCTTTTTCCCAAAGGCCACTGCGACTACCCTGACTGAAGCAGCGTTTGAGTCATTGATGGGAGCACCTAAGTTTCAAAGAGGGAGGAAAGGTTTTCTTATTCAAAGTTGTAGCTTTACAGAATACTAATAGACAAGAGGTGAACTTATCTGTTTGGCTTGTCGGGGATGGTCGTGTTGTTTAATCTTCTCATCCTTTGTCGAAGCCAGGTTCACAGCAAGAACCTGTTACTCCATGTAGATGAGAATGAATGCAGAATGCAATCATATCTATATTCATATGCAAATGCTCATGAAGTGCTTATGGAATGATGTAGGTGTGCTTGTGCATGCATGCAATCTTAGTTGGGGCCCCCCTACAATGCCTCTTTATTTTCTCTTGCATGCGGTCATCGCCCCGCCTTGTACAAGGGGTTACATGCAACTTCGGCAATGCCATGTACAATGGGTGGTTGCCGGGCGGGACCCGGCAGCCTCTACACCTTATGGGTAGAACATACGGAGATGCTCAATGTTCCATGAGTTTTGCAATGGTGTGCCATCTCCAGTCTCCAGACGGACTGCGCCGAGTCTAGAGACTCGTACTCCCCGGTAAGAGCCTTCCCACTTCGGTGATAACTTGTGTGTACCCTTGGCAGACTAAACGCGTCTAAGGACAAGGTCACCTTCCTCAAGACACTGGGCACGAACCCTGCGGCTGTGATAGCGATGCAGGGCTTGTTGATAGCTCGCTGATACCGTGCAGCACGCGTAGCAGCCCGGAGACGGTTGTCCTCAAGTAGCACAGCATCGTCATGCCGGTGCTGATCTTGCACTAGATCATCGTAGGCAAGCAACCAAGGATTCCCGTAAATGAGTTCTGTGGGGATAACTTCTTCTGTCCCGTAGACCAGGGAGAAGGGAGTCTGCCTGGTAGCTTGATTAGGTGTCATTCAATGGGACCAAAGAACTATCGGCATCTCCTTGATCCACCGCTTGCCGTGCTCCTAAAGCGTATTGAAAGTCATTGTCTTGAGTCCACGAAGCACTTCAGCGTTCGACCTCTCAGCTTGTCAATTGCTCTAGGGGTGTGCCATAGAGGCAAACGAGATCTTGCATCCGAGGGTTTGAACATATTGCAAGAAGGCATGACTCATGAATTGGGTGCCATTATCAGTGATGATCCTTGCCGGAACTCCGAAACGACATACCACTTCTCTCAAGAACTTGATAGCTGACTGAGAAGTCACCTTCCTCACGGCAGTCACTTCTGGCCACTTTGTAAACTTGTCGATGGCAACGAACAAGAATTCAAAGCCCCCGATTGCTCGGGGGAAGGGGCCGAGGATATCGAGCCCCCAGACCGAAAATTGCCATGACATAGGGATTGTTTGAAGACCTTGGGCGGGTAGGTGTGTTTTCTTGGAATGGAACTGACAGGCTTCACATGTCGTGACGAGCTCAACTGTGTCTTGGAGGGCTGTGGGCCAATAGAGTCCTTGATGGAATGCTTTCCCAACTAATGCCATTGATCTTATGTGTGAGCTGCACATTCCTCTATGAATCTCAGCCAACAGTTCCTTTCCGTCCTCCTGGCATACACACTTAAATTTCACACCGTTGAGCCTCCTTTTGTACAGTGTCATCAACAAACTGATACATACTGGCCCTCCGGGCTACTTTCTCAGCTTCATCTGGGTCGCCGGGGAGTTCTCTGGTTTGGAGGAAGCGGACGATGTTCCTTGCCCAAGTTGGAGCCTGAGGCTCGACAACAAGGATTAGAGTCACCTCCTCGGCTGCGGGAGCACCAGCCTCTTTCGCAGGGTCCATAGGCCCGACTAGAGGGGGTTGTCCGGCAGGCTATGAGGAGTTGTTTCCGGAGAGGCTTACAGTAGTCCAAATTTCTCCTTTTCTGGGCCATTGTGGTTGCTGATACGGAGAGTTGAGAGAGGTGGAGAACAAAAGTTCCTTGTTCCATAGCAAGCTTCTGCGCAGCACACTTTGACAGGTGATCAGCTATGTTGTTTTCTACATGGGGGTACGTGCTCTGTTTGCAACCCATCAAAGCGCTCCTCTAACCTCCTTACTTCCTCAACGTATGCTTCCATCAATGGGCTTTGGTAATCCTTGTTGACTTATCTCACCACCAACTGTGAATCTCCTCGAATGATCAGCTTCTTGATTCCCAATGCTGCTGCAATCCTGAGCCCGGCAAGGAGCCCTTCATACTCAAATGTATTGTTGGTGGCTTCTTCCCGAGAAAAGTGCATTTGGATGACGTACTTCAGGTGCTCCCCGGAGGGGGCAACAAGAAGCACGCTAGCTCCTGCACCTTGTAGGGAAAAATCACCATCAAAATACATAATCCATTCTTGGGCTGATCCCTTGCCGGGGAGAGCTCTTTCTGTTGCTTCCTCATTAGGGGTTGGCATCCATTCTGCAATAAACTCTGCCAGCGCCCTGCTTTGAATGGTTGAAGTGCTCTCAAACTTCAAACCAAAATTGGATAACTCCAAAGCCCACTCCACTATTTTGCCAGTAGCCATAGCATTTTGGATTATCCTCTGCAATGGAAAACGAGTAACAACCGTGATCTCATGGGCTTGGAAGTAATGGCTTTGTTTCCTTGAGGCCATAACAAGGCCAAAGATCAACTTTTTCACACTAGAGGACCTTTATCTAGCCCCTTGCAACAAGGAGCTAACGAAGTACACTGGGCGCTGCACCACTTTTGTCCCTGCCGCGTCCTTGGGGTTGCACTCTTTGGCCCGTGCTTACTGCTTTTCTGATCCTCTTCGAGCTCTGTCGTGGTTTGGCCGCTCTCTGCTTCATCCACTTCCCGATGTGCCACCAAACCTGCACTAACCACTTGGTTGGTTGGTGCCAAGTAAAGCAGTAACGGCTCTTTAGGTTTGGGTGCAACCAAGGTAGGCACAGATGACAGGTAACCCTTCAACTCTTGCAAAGTTGTATCTCCTTTCGGGGTCCACTTCATAGGCCCTACCTTCTTCAAGGTGTTGTAAGCATAATGGGATGCTGCCATGAACTTGGCCAAGCCTGGTCGTCCCAGAATCCCATTATACGGCAGGGGGAGCTCAACCACATCAAACACAATCTTCTCAGTCCTATAGTTCAGCTCTCCCCCAAACGTCACCGACAACGTAATTTTTCCCTTCAGATCGCTCCTACCGGGATTAACTCCTTGCAACGTGCCGGTAACCTCCAGCTCTTCCTCTCCTATCTGAAGCTTGATAATAACTGCTTGGGAAATCAGATTCAGTTCGGCCCCGCCATCCACTGGCATCTTTGTGACCTTGAGGTTGCCAATTGTTGGGGAAACCAACAATGGCAAACACCCTACCGCGGTGGTGCGGCAAGGGTGGTCCTCCTCATCAAAGATGATGGGCGTGCGGGACCATTTGAGCGGCTTCTGGGCCTCTAGCGTTGGCTCCACAACATTGACCTCTCGTGCCCAAAGCTTGAGCTGGTGATGGGGGAGTGCAAGGATGCACCCGCATCAATGCATAAGGCGTGAGTGGCCCTCTGAAATTCTTGCCCACTGGTTTCTTCTTCATTCCCTCCATCACTCAAATCCTCACATGTTTCCTTCTCTTGGCCCTTGGGGGGTTTTCCTTGGTTACAAAAGGGTTTGCTGGGGCAAAATCCATGTCATGTTAGACAAAGGTACATGCTGATGGAAAATTCAGAATTGTAGGAATATGAGAAATACCTTACTCCTCTCGCTGTAGTTATATAGAAACTGATTTAACCGGGGCATGGACTTTTACAGGATACTAGCTTTGCTTGGTTCGCTCGGTGGCGTCCGGTTTCCTAATCACCCTCCGCTCGGTTGATTTTGACTTTGCGAAGCCGCGTATCAGAAACCGCTGCTGCCAAAAAAATCACACACGCACCAAACATGATCTACCATTTCGGAAGCACGAGGATTGGCATTGGAAAACGCAACACTTTCCGTTCACCAAAAGCGTCGTTAGCTAGGGGATCAGAAAAGAGGAAAAATTAAAGCACTTATTATAAAAGGCTAACTTGACTCAATTCAACCGGGGTTGTCCACGTGTTAGCTGACTTACCCGGAGTTCTCGTGAGTAATCAATCGAGTCATGTATGTGTGTATATGCCAGATCGATCTGGCAGCATGTACGTAGCTCCGTAAACATATACCCATCGTGTGCATGCATATTCTTGTTATTCTAATCCAGATCAATCAACGTTGGCCGCTAGTAGCAAAGCATGTTCTTGTTATGCTATGGAGATCAACCCAACTAAGCCAAAACTATGTATGTTTTCCCAGAAAAAAATCAATCCAGCTGCTTGCTTCGTACCTTTGCATGCATAGCTGTATACTATCATGCCTCTGTAACATCGATCGACTCCGAAAGAAATCAAGGCAGTGCCCTACCCTGCACACGTTGCCAGACTAAGCAAGTGTGATACACCAGAGCGAACTCGTACTCTACGTCGACGATGCTTCCCGGCGGCGGCGGGCTTGAGGAACAACGCCACAAAGCCGGCATCTTGGTGCGCCTTATACTGAGGCAAAAATAGATCATTCACGCGTGGCACGAAGAATTGTCCAAGTAAAAGAGGGGGAACCCAGTCGGCTGGACCACCAGAACGCACTAGCGTGCGGCAGCAACGCGCCGCCTGCGTCGGGTGAGTATACGGTGGCACAACCGGGAAGACGGCGAGACGCGATATGATCATGGCCCAATCTTATTTTTCTTTATTTCATCAATCATTCGTTAGGTTGCAGGATAGGTTAGATATGTATTTCTGCAGGCCAGCCCACCAAACACCTAAGGCCCAGCCGCCCCACTACTCTAATCCTAGCCCAATCGTCTCAGCCTCCCGATCCCCATCGTCCCGGTCGCCGTCGGTCGCATAGAGGATAGTGCCAGCGCCTCTCGATCTCGTTCGCCGCCACCCCTGCACATTCATCACACCGGCGAGGCCGCCACCCCTCCGACCTCCACTCTCATCCGTCCGCGCCTCCTTCCTTCCTTCCATTATCCTCCTCCTCTTGTCATCTGCCCGGATGTGCAGGATCTGCTGCCTTCGCCCATGGCGCCGCTGCACGGCTCAGCCCCGTCCGTCGACCCTCTCCACCACACCCCCGTTGCTGCCTGCATCCGACCTGCCAGCCCCATGTCCGGTCACCGCACGGTGTTGCCGCATGAAAAAAGAATCGCGGTTTAAATATATCAAATCACAGGGTGTATTTTGCAAGATCGAATCGTTTTTTAATATCCACTTTAAAAAGGGAGCGCGGGTTGAATACCCCAAAACACGGGTACTTTTCTGAAAAACGGCGCGACGGTGAACCCGGAGACTCAATCCGTGCTTTATTATTAGGGAGAGATTGGCTTTTCCTATGGACTCAATGTGATTTTGGATCACTAAAATAGAAATGAAGAGTCTTGAGTTTTTGCCAATCTTTGTCCTTAGCATTTTGAAAGGGGTTCTACATCCTCTTGTCCATGCCACGCCATTCACTACTACAAGATGTTGCTAATGCAACACTACAATCAGATACCCTTCGATGGAACTGTGTGCGATGCAATAATCACAAACGGTGATGTAAAAAAACCAAAAAAGGTGCAAAACATTTGCGATGACGGATGCATCAAACACGGTTCAGATTTTAGTTGGGTGCGATATACGGCATATGGTTCACTCATATGAACTGTCTGTGATAGGAGGAACAAAAGAAACGGTCAGCTAGATCAAGCTGTGTGCGATAGAGGGCAAATAGTTCACTTAGATGAACTGTTTGCATTGAGCCAAAATAAGAAAAACGGTTCAATATAATAAGATGTGTGTGATACGTGAAAAACATGTCAGAAATGTGTGCGAAGACCGATAATAACACAGATGTTTGCCTATAATAAGATGTATGTGATATGCTCTGTCTACACAACATCTATTGGCCATTGGGCGACGGGCGGTCATCCGGGTATGCCATAAGGATGCGAAGAGGCATCCTATATCAGCAAGGACTAGCTATTCCAACAATAGTTCATCTAAGAGGCATCCATTTGTTTTAAACATGTTAAAGAAGGTCTACCACATTACTTTTTGACAATGTGCGATACATGGCATACAGTTGATCCATCCGACCTGTTTGTGATGGAATAAGCCGTGCGTGTTGTGGGCATGCTCTTGCCAGTATACAACTGTTTGCGATTGATGAATTCATCACCAATAGATTCCCTAGTGTGGTCTGTGTTCATCTGATCATCATCTACTTCTTGTGCTAGCTCGATGTTCCTTATATGCTAAATTTCCATTCACTGATGGCGTTTTATGAAGATGCCACCGTTTCCCGCCATTTCCTCATCTGTTTCCCACAACCCAGCGATATTGCGCATAAACCTAGGTGGCGCATCACACATGGAGCCAACAAGCGCAGCCTGTAGCACATCCACCTTTTCCAAGCATGCCAACCCACCAAAGCGCTGCCTCCTTCATCAGCCTTCTCGACAAGGAAAGCGAGAAGCGGCCACGGCCCGTCGCGGCCGAGGCACTCCCCGGCAACACGATGCACGATGCCGTGATGTGCGTCATCGCCAGGGTTGAGCAGACCCTTGGCGCATGGTGCTTTAGCGCCACAGATCAAGATAAGCATGTCAGCATCGAGAGGCTACAGCCCGCCGCACAGCATGATCGATGGCGCGCCGCAGAGCAAGCAAGGTGCATCTGCGCTGATAGGCTGCGGCTCACCGCACGGTGATACCGTTGGAGTGCCGCGGCGTGCCGCACATCAAGAGCGGATCCATCAGCGCTTGCTAGCTGTCGACACGGCATCACAGCTGGGTACACGTCCCGTCAGTACCCCCATTCCTCGCTAGGAGTGGACAGAGGCCCTCTGCGTCGTACTTGCACCAGACGCCGGCCGCGCCGTACTTGCACGAGACGCGCGCCGCGTCGTTCGGATGGGTAATGTCATTCGCCTTGTTCGCGGCCCACTCGATGCCAACTCGCTGGTCGGTAGGCTCGAGTGCCTCTTTGGCCCCGGTGTCCACCTGTGCGCCATAGAGGAACATGGTTGTTGCATCCTCGAGCTGGTTGAGGGAGTCCTGGATTAGGGGGTGTCCGGATAGCCGGACTATACCTTCGGCCGGACTCCTAGACTATGAAGATACAAGATTGAAGACATCGTCCCGTGTCCGGAAGGGAATTTCCATGGCGTGGAAGGCAAGCTTGGCGATATGGATATGTAGATCTCCTACCATTGTAACCGACTCTGTGTAACCCTTGCCCTCTCCGGTGTCTATATAAACCGGAGGGTTTTAGTCTGTAGGACGGACAACAATCATACCATAGGCTAGCTTCTAGGGTTTAGCCTCCTTGATCTCGTGGTAGATCTAATTTTGTACTACCCATATCATCAATATTAATCAAGCAGGACGTAGGGTTTTACCTCCATCAAGAGGGCCCGAACCTGGGTAAAACATCATGTCCCCTTCCTCCTGTTACCATCCGCCTAGACGCACAGTTCGGGATCCCCTACCTGAGATCCACCGGTTTTGACACCGACATTGGTGCTTTCATTGAGAGTTCCTCTGTGTCGTCACTTTTGGGCCTGATGGCTTCTCCGATCATCAACGACGATGCGATCCAGGGCGAGACTTTTCTCCCCGGACAGATCTTCGTATTTGGCGGCTTTGCACTGTGGGTCAATTTGCTTGGCCATCTGGAGCAGAACGAAAGCTACGACCCTGGCCGTCAGGTCAGTTTTGGAAGTTTAAACTACACAGAGGACCTCCGCGAAGACTTGATCGTCGACGGATTCGAGCCGCAACCGAGCGCGCCGCACTGTCACGATGGGCATGATCTAGCTCTGCCGCCGAATAGTGCCCTGGAGGCCGCACCCGCATCAGCTCCGACTCTTAATTCAAAGCCAACTGCGCCAATCGAGGATGGGTGGTTGGACACCGCCTCGGGGGCTGCAATCTCTACGGCAATCGAGCCGAACATCATCCCTATTCTCTGCGAAGCCGATGACTCCAAGGAGCCGGACTCCTCTCCAGACTCCGAGCCCTCCGCGCCCCTACCGATTGAACCCAATTGGGCGCCGATCATGGAGTTCACCGCCGCGGACATCTTTCAGCACTCGCCCTTCGACGATATTCTGAATTCACTAAAGTCTCTCTCTTTATCAAGAGAGCCCTGGCCGGACTATGGTCAACAAGGTTGGGATGCGGATGATGAAGAAATTCAAAGCCCACCCACCACCCACTTTGTAGCCACTGTCGATAATTTAAATGACGTGCTCGACTTCGACTTCGAAGACATCGACGGTATGGACGATGATGTAGGAGATGAACATGAACCAACGCCTATAAGGCACTGGACAGCCACCTCATCTCATGATGTATACATGGTGGACACACCCAAAGGAAGCGACGACGAGGAACACAGGGATGCAACGAGGGATCGTTCACTCGAAAAGCAATCAAAGCGGCGACGTAAGCGCCGCTCCAAGCCCCGCCTCGACAGAGATAGCAGCCATATAAACCTAGCCATAGAGCAGGACGAGCTCGAGGACGACGAACATGCCTTCGAGCAACCGTCCGAACAGGGAAACTTGGATAAACAAACCGAACACCCCGTCCGCAGCGAAAACAACAGTCCGGACGACCTTACGCCGGATAGGCTCATGGAGCAGAAGAACTTCCACGAAGGGCTCATCGCTACTGCGTGTAGCCTGAAAAAGCAGAAGTGGAAGATCAAAACTGCGGAAGATGCACTCAGAATCATATGGAGCAAAGTACGCAACACCACAGACAAATATGGCGGCAGTCGCTGCACAAAAAGCTATCCTAAGCGAAAGCTACTGCCTGAATTTACCGAGGAGGCATTAGAGCCCCCGCAGTCAAAAAATAGGAAAGCCACCCGGTCGGATAGATGACCGCATGGCCATCATGGAGCAGGAAGCGGCGACGCACACAAGCCGGCACGCGATCCACCAAAGGATCCGCATCAAAAAGATGGCCCAGCCAGATCTATCTACGGGCCAAGAAAGCAAGCTCTAGTAAGCAATGCAACACAACAAATATCCGAACATCACGGCACACCCAAATACAGGGGTGCCGCACACCCCCTATGTTTCACCAATGAGGTGCTGGACCATGAATTTCGAGCGGGATTCAAGCCCATACGACGGAACAACAGACCCTGGGGTTCGGATCGAGGATTATATCCTCCACATACACATGGCCAGAGGAGATGACCTCCATGCCATAAAATACTTACCCCTCAAGCTTAAAGGGCCAGCCCGGCATTGGCTCAAAAGCCTTCCCGAAAACACCATTAGAAGTTGGGAAGAGCTTGAGGATGCTTTCCGGGCAAATTTTCAAGGGACCTATGTCCGCCATCCGGATGCAGACGATCTCAGTCACATAACTCAACAGCCCAGAGAGTCAGCCCGGAAATTCTAGAACAGATTTCTTACTAAAAAGAATCAAATAGTCAACTGTCCGGATGCCGAAGCCCTAGCAGCTTTTAAGCATAACGTTCGAGACGAATGGCTCGCCAGACACCTCGGCCAAGAAAAGCCAAGAACAATGGCCGCATTAACAAGCCTCATGACCCACTTTTGCGAAGGAGAGGACAGCTGGTTGGCAAGATGTAGCACCAGCGACCCAAGTACATCCGAAGTTAGGGATGGAAACGGAAAACCCCGACGCAACAAGGACCAGCCCCGGAATAAGAGAAACAGCCCGAAGAGCACGGTGGTCAACACCGGATTCAAAAGCTCGCCGCAGAATCAGAGAAAGCTGCCCCTCAAGGATAACAGGGATGAGCTATCCAACTTAAAAAAAATCTTGGACAAGATATGTCAAATACACAGCACTCCTGGGAAACCTGCGAACCATACCCACAGAGATTATTGGGTTTTCAAGCCATCCGGCAAACTCAACGCCGAACGCAAGGGGCTCGACACACCAAGTGAGGACGACGACGAACCCCATAAGCAGAGCACCAGGAAACAAAAGGATTTCCCACAAGAAGTCAAAACAGTAAACTTACTTCACGTGACGAACAGAATGGCGCCAACAGAGATACGCGCCATACGGCCTATCCCAAAGGAGTCTTGCCAATGGTTGTTAAAACCGATCACCTTCGACCATCAGGATTACTCTACAAGTATCCGGAATGCAGGCTGGACTGCCTTGGTATTAGATCCAATAATCGGCGGACTCCACTTTACAAATGTCCTGATGGATGGCGGCAGTGGTCTAAACCTGTTATACCAGGACACAATCCGCAACATGAGGATAGACCCAACAAAAATTCGCCATAGCAAAACCTCCTTTCAAGGGGTAACGCCAAGCCCGGATTCCCGCTGCATGGGTTCTCTCCGGCAAGAAGTTATGTTCGGCTCCCCCGACAACTTCCGTCGCGAACAGCTAACTTTCCACATCGCCCCATTCTCAAGTAGCTATCAAGCACTGCTGGGACGCGAAGCTTTCGCCCGCTTTAACGCAATAACGCATTATGCATCTCTCACGCTTAAGATGCCCGGTCCACGAGGCATCATCTCATTAAAGGGAAAACATTGAGTGTCCCCCCGCGTGGAAGACAGTGCGGCTGCCTTGACAGCCCCACAATAAAGCGGCTTCACTAGCCAAAGCACCTAAATAGGTCGTCAAGACCACGGACACGGCTAGACGAGTCCGGCATAAACATACAATTGATAAAGGCTTAATAGCCGTATACCCCTGTACTAGGGGATCCGTGCATATAAAACAAGAGACAATAAAGCTCAATTTTACCCATTTCGATTTATACTTCATTTATTTAGTATAACTCATGTTCGGCACGATCTTTCCTAAACTAAGTTCCTCTCTTTTACAGATGAACACCGTGCTATGCCCGTCCAGGATATAGCACAACAGAGACACAGGCGCAGACGTGGAGCAGGGACCCGTCACAAGGATTCTTTTCAGATTAAGACCCTGCGTAAACCTTTTTTACTGTCTCTTGTTGATACACATCCCCTGGTTTCTTGCTATAACCAAGGAGGAGGCTGGAATTTTGGCATGTGGCCACATCAGAGTTTTGCACGTACCTGGACACTAGCGGCTTATTACTAAGGGCGTTATCCCGCCCGCCCTCATAAAGACCGAATACCTTAGGGAGTGTTCGGCGTCGTGAGTTTGGCCTTATATGCATCAGCTCCGAATCATGTCTTTGGTCAAATGTTGGGTTTGCCCGGCTCCTGTGTTTTGCTACCTTACGTTCCGCTCTATCAGCTAAGGCGGCACCAGGAGAACTACTGCGATTGTGCCCCGGTTCGGCCAGGCGAGCACCTCAATAGAGAAAGCCGAAAACTGACTGTCATGATATAGCGTGAGACTGGTCAACCACTCGATGACTTACCGGAATCTTTAGGATTCCTCCGCATTAATGAAGGGCCGCTTCCCGGCCAGGCACATACGCGCCCCGAGTTCGGGCGAGCGCAGGCGCCACCAGGGGCTATATAAGTAGCCTCACTGTCAAACTCCTATGGCTAAGTGAAAGTGATAAAGCATCATAGTCCGATTGCCTAGTTCGCTGCGCTATCACCTCCTTTGTAGGACCAAGACGTTGGATCAAGTGTGAAAATGCGCCTTCTGCGAACACCCCCGCATTATGTGCGTGGGGGCTGAAGCCGACGACTGCCATCTTTCAGATTATATATACATATATGTTAAACGGCCGCACATGAGGTATTATAATACTTGCAGGCACAAGTATAAAAACTTTCTACAATTTATAAAAATATTGTTTTACAATAATATATGCTATTCGAATATAGTATCCTTTGAGCACTGCGTCTCTATTAAACGAGCGCCTTGCAGAACTTCCTGAAAATAGTGCTTGGCAGGTACTCGTCTTCCATCCGAGTCTGGGGATGCAACAGCGGTGGCCTCCATTTCCGCCCAGTATGTTTTCACAGGGGCAAGAGCCATCCACGCACCCTCTATGCACGCTGACCTCTTCATCGCATTGATATGCGGCGCCGCACCAAGGAACTACTGCACCAAGTTGAAATAACTTTTCGGCTCTGGCCTCTCTGGCCACAGATGACTCGTGACATACTTCATGGAGAGTCCGGACAACCTATTTAGCTCGGCCCATTCGGCCAAACGATTGGCTAATGACAGTGGATGCTCTGGATTGTGGAACTGTGACCAAAAGAGCTTTTCCACTTCGCGATCTTATTGATCTCGGAAGTGTTCGGCCGCATCCGCGGCACTCGCTGCCAAATCCAGATAGGTCCTCCGCTGTACTCCACATCTGGTCTAACGGAGCATGTTTAGGATCACAGAACTTCCTCCGCAGCATAAAGGGCTTTCCAGCCGCGATCTCTCCGGCCTGACGCAGCTCCTCCTTCATAGCTCTCATTGCAGAGCGAGCATCCTTGGCATCGGAAACGGCCTTCTCCAGGCCCGTCTGTTCCGCCCGATCTTCTTTTTCAAGAAGCTTGCAACGGTCAGCAGTGTTCTTCAGCTTCACAGCCATCTCGGCCATTTCCTTCTTACTTCGGCAGTGAGCAGCCTGTTCAGCTTTCAGCTCTTCAATTGCCTTTCCGGCAGCCGCATCACTTTTCTTGGCTTGCTCCTTGGCTCGGGCAAGTTCTGCCTGAAGATTCTCCATGGCAGCAACACCATCTGCATCAAGCGCACACATTGTAAGATACTGGCATGCAGCTCCTCTTACCAGGTGCCGCCATAGGAATTACATACCTTGGGCCTCGTCAAGCCGCTTTTTGACAAGCGCGATGTCATCACCTGCCACGTCAAGTTGCCGCTTTAGCTCGGCAAATTCATCAGTCCGGCTTGACACCGGACACTTCGCCACCTACATATGAAGGCGACATATTAGACCTGGGATTATGATCCTCTGCGCGCCGTCTCTTTTGACAACGCACAGAGTCTCAGGGGCTACTATCTACACATGGCGCATCTTATTTATGCACAACTGTCCAAGAAGGGTACATTATTTCGCTTACCTAAAAACATGTCAGCAAACTCCTGACGGCCTCGTGCAATCCTCTCTCCGCGGATGAAATCCTCTCAATCACCGTACCCATCAATGCATGGTGCTCCTCTGAGATAGATGCTCACCCTAGAAGATCCTTCAGCTCCTCCGACCGTGCACCAGACGGCGCCGGACTCGTCCGATGGCCCTTTTCGAAGGCCGGACGCGGAGGTCTTTGAGGGGCCGTATGACTACCTTCCGGCCCTGCCGGATTCAGAGAAACCCTCCGCGACAATACCTCAGGGTCGCCCGCCTCGCAAGGCGGTACGGCAGGGGGAGGCATTCCGCTCTCCATCATCTTCGAAGAAGATCCCTCGAAGACGAGCTCTGCTGAGAAGGGCTAAGGTCCGAGCTACAAGGTAAATTTTCGATTAATTTTCTCAGATATAAAGCAAGGATTTCTCTTGTTTCTTAAAAAAAACTCCTCTCTACTTAAGGCTCGATGGAGGGCTGATCCCCTTGAGGGCATAATTCGGCCGAAGTATCCCCCACCACAGGACCCTCTGGTGAAGATTTCTTCCCCCGCTTTGAGGCCATGGTCTCCGGGTCTTCAGAGGCGGTCTTCTTCTTCCCCCGAGGAGAGGAATTTTCGATTCCTCCCTTCCGGACAACCTCCTTCGAGGAGGCTGTAGCTTCCTGTCCCCTCCCTCGCTTTCCATTTAAGCCACAACCTCCAACATCCTGACTAGCACGGGACCCGGCGTGGTGTCGGGGAGGGGGGCCGGACACCTGATTAGCTTTGCTTTCGCTATCCACTCCTGTTTAAAGGACACCTCTTTTAGGGGCAATTTTATGATAAATATACGGATAGCGAGTCCGGGCACAAGGCTACTTACTTGAGTATCAGGACGATTGCAGCTCAGACTTGCGTCCTCCGTAGAATCCGGACACACTACTTGTGGTCTGAAGAACAATTTGTACATCCCCATGGGCGTCATGCCAAGAAAATGTTGGAGAACTCGTGGTCCCTCCGGGTTGAACTCCCACAGGCGGAGGGGGCGACGTTTGCAGGGCAGAACTCAGCGAATTAACATAACCTGCATTACTACGACCAGACTGATGTCTCTTTCTAGGAGATCTCGGATGCGGCCTTGCAACAGGGGCACATCCTTTGCCGGCCCCCAGTCCAGCCCCTTATTGACCCATGACACCAGTCATGGCGGGGGACCCGAGCGGAAAGTAGGCAGCGCCACCCACTTGGTGCTCCTGGGAGCTGTGATATAAAACCACTCTCGTTGCCATAAGCTGGACTCCCCTGGAAAAGAGCCCTCGGGCCATGGAGCACCAGCATTCTTGCTTATAAAAGCACCTCCGCATTTCGTGTGCCGTCCCTCGATCATCTTCAGCTCTACTTTGAAGGTCTTGAGCCATAGTCCGAAGTGAGGAGTAATACGGAGGAAGGCTTCACACACGACGATGAATGAGGAAATATGGAGGATGGACTCCGGAGATAAGTCATGAAATTCCATCCCATAATAAAACATGAGCCCCGTCACGAAGGGATCCGTCGGGAATCCTAGCCCCTGAAGGAAGTGAGACATGAACACCACACTCTCACCAGGCTTGGGAGTAGGAATGACCTGCCCTTGAGCAGGCAGCCTATGCGAGATTTCGCTGGTCAATAACCTAGCCTCTCTCAACTTCAACACGTCCTCCTCCATGACAGAGGAGGGCATCCATCGGCCTCGAAGGTCAGAACCGGACATTGTCGAAGGTCCAAAGCGCCTGAAATCTGGAGCCCTTGAGGTGAAGGGCGAACTCATTTGAGATTGAAAGAAAGGAGTAAGGCCTTGATCTCTTTATAAGATGTTGAATACCAAGGGCCCTCCCCGTGACCGTTTGGGACTCGCCTTTGATCGAGAAAACATACCAACGGGTACGGTTGGGTTACCCACGCCCGTATTGATGAGAATCCCGGAATAATGGGACATGATCTCTGCTTTGACAAGACGTGCCAAGGAAACCGCCTCGCTAAACACGCTGAGGTGGGACAGTAAAATGATTCGAATAAAGACTTGGCAGTGGTGTGATGTCATGCTACGGAATACGTCAGCATATTAGATTTGTGTAAATATTATTCTCTCTATGGCAATATGTGGAAACTTATTTTGCAGAGCCGGACACTACCTTCATGTTCAAAATCTTCTATGAAGTACTTGGAGGACTATACCTTTGGCCGGACTCCTGGACTATGAAGATACAAGATTGAAGACGTCGTCCCGTGTCCGGAAGGGACTTTCCTTGGCGTGGAAGGCAAGCTTGGCAATACGGATATCTAGATCTCCTACCATTGTAACCGACTCTGTGTAACCCTAGCCCTCTCCGGTGTCTATATAAACCAGAGGGTTTTAGTCCGTAGGACGGACAACAATCATACCATAGGCTACCTTCTAGGGTTTAGCCTCCTTGATCTCATGGTAGATCTACTCTTGTACTACCCATATCATCAATATTAATCAAGCAGGACGTAGGGTTTTACCTCCATCAAGAGGGCCCAAACCTGAGTAAAACATCGTGTCCCCTGCCTTTTGTTACCATCCGCCTAGACACATAGTTCGGGACCCCCTACCCGATATCGGCCAGTTTTGACACCGACACTGGTGATCTCCATTGAAATAGCAAACTTGGAGCTCGACATCGTGCTCCATATGTATCGCGAGCGTGTCGACCGCTTGGACGAACGCATGCAGGAGTTTAGGCACATCCAAGAGCTACTATAGGCAAGGGCTCCTGGTCATGGTCTCATGGATGTGTTTCATTTTGTTGTGTCATTTCGATGTGGATAGCTGTGTATTCACATCAATCATAGTATTGCTCTATTTATTGCTCTGTTTCAATGTGTGTACTCTGTTTTCCGTTATTGTATGTTCTGTTTCAATGTGTGTATATATACGATTTCCATTCTGTATATGTGGATGATAACAACTAGATTCAAATTAGTATACAAAACGGATAGAAAATGGAATTCATAATATATATATATATATATATATATTAATTGTTCATTATTTCATCACACAATATATATAATATCATCACATATATGTGATGATACTTAACTACTAGGTACAATGCATAAAATTGAAAACAAACAATACTAAAACTAATAATCCCTCCTGGGGACAGTATTCCAGCAGCCCCTCGTCAGCCGCTCCCTGGTGTGCGGCGTCTTCCCAGCGAGGAGGCAGTACTCCACCTCCTCCGCCTCGCAGCGCTTGACATACCAATATGCCTCTTGCTGGCAGATGAGCACAAACGATCTTTCCATTTCGTTGGGCGCCCACCGGAGATCCTCGTCGGTGGCACGCTGGAGCTTATTGGCCCACCTCCACGCAGCGATGAGGCGCCTAGCGCCTTTGACCTTCCTCGTGAAGTATCCGTCTTCGCACACCTCCTCTGCACGACAACGTGCCTGCCCCCAAAGGTCCATTGGCTCCTTTTTCCAGTCGGCAACACAGGCTTCACAGGATGCCTGGTACCTGGCTTCCTCCTCCGCCATCAACTTCTCGAACACCACTAGCCTGACTTTCTCAGCCGGTGGCAGTGACTTCCACAGACAAAGATTGCACTGGCCCCAAAACCAATCCAAAGTTGGCGGGTGACGGTGTCAAAACTAGCGGATCTCATGTAGGGGGTCCCAAACTGTGCATCTAAGGTCAATGGTAAGAGGAGACAAGGGACATGATGGTTACCCAGGTTCGGGCCCTCTATATGGAGGTAATACCCTACGTCCTGCTTGATTGATATTGATGAATATGAGTATTACAAGAGTTGATCTACCTCAAGATCGTAATGGCTAAACCCTAGAGTTCTAGCTTGTATTGCTATGATAATGAATCTCCAATCCGGACTAAGTCCTCCGGTTTATATACACACCAGGAGGATCTAGGGTTACACAAGGTCAGTTACAAAGGAGGGAATCTACATATTCCGTCGCCAAGCTTGCCTTCCACGCCAAGGAGAGTCCTATCCGGAGACGGGTACAATCTTCGGTCTTCTTATCTTCACAGCCCATCAGTCCGGCCCATGGCCAACAGGCCGAACGCCCGAGGACCCCTTAGTCTAGGAATCCATCAGTAGCCCCTGAACCTGGCTTCAATGACAAGGTATCTGGCGCGTAGTGCTGTCTTCGGTATTGCAAGGCGGCTTCCTCCTTCCAAACTTCAAAATAGTCTTTGGACGAATTGATCATGTCCAGACCTGTAACACACACTACACACAACCATAGAGAGAATATAATAATACATGAGTCCAATATGCTGACAACTTTTACAACATGACATCACATTCATCTAGTCATAATTTTGAACCGTTTATTGCGTGCCGCTCCATGTTTTGAGACGCGGTTGTCATTGGCACGTCTTGTTGAAGTAGAGATCGTGCCCCCTTATCGCGGGATTCTCATCAATACGGGTGTGGGTATCCCAACCGTGCCATTTACATAGCCCTTGGGAGCAGGCGAATTTTGAGGCGAGTGGGGTGGCGTTCAATATTCACTGCCCTTATAAGGAGGTGAGATTCCTCCTTCCCCCACACCTTCTTCCTGCATTTCCACTCTTGAGCTTCAGCGCCCAAGTTCTCATCTGTTTCCCACTAGAGAAAGCACTCAGCCGTGTCCGGATCCGAAGGACAAGGCAAGTGGATGGCTTCCTCTGTCAAGGAGGAGGACATCGCCTAGCTTCGGGCGCCGGGTACCTGGCGAAGGAAATTGCCCACCGTCTTCCAGTCCAAGGACAAATCATTACCACGTCAAAGACCGACGAGAGGGTAGTGTTCCTCCCCCATTTCCTCCGCGGGATAGGGTTTCCACTCCACCCCTTCATCTACGGGACAATGTTCTACTACGGGATAGACTTCCACAATCTATCCCCGAACTCCTTCCTCAATATCTAGCATTCATCGTCGTGTGCAAGGCCTTCCTCCGCATCCAACCCCACTTTGGGTTGTGGCTCAAAACCTTTAACGTGAAGCCCAAGGTGGTGGATGAACAACACGCAGAGTGCGGGGGCACCATGGTGAGCAAGCTCACCAATGTCTCTTGCCCAAAAGGCACGTTCGTGGAGTCTGTCAAGGAATGGCAGAAAAAATGGTTCTACATCACTGAAACCCGCGGTGCCATCTGGGCCACGGCTGCCGTATTCAACTCTGGTGCTCCCGTGTGACTCACCTCCTGGGTCAAGAAGAGCTCGAACATGTGTTTGTCAGATGAGCTGATTGTACTGCAAACGCGCATTCAAAGCATGTTCGATAGGGACATCAAGCTTGTCGACGTAATCCAAGTGATGCTGGTGTGCCAGATCCTCCCCTGCCAGAGCCGAAGCTGCCCTCTATGGGACTTCAACCCAAAAAAGCACCACACCTTGGAAAGGCTCTTTGAAACAGCTCACGAAGATGCCTGGAAGTTGCTCTTCAAGGGAAACGAGATACCGCCGGCCACCGATTCGGACAGTGGTCACGACATAAATCACCTCCCCAACGAGGTATGTCATTTTCAACACATCCCCTACTTGCTTGTTTCAAGGGCGATAACTAAGCTTTTATTATCATTGCTTTTTCAGTACTGGTTGAAGAAGGCAAAGCAGATCCGGAGTCCAGCTCCCTTGCCTAAAGAACTAGTCATCCCACGTTTAGTGAAGATGGTGGAGTCGGCGCCTTATAAGGCGCCAGAGAAGGAGGAGACCGGGAAGGCCAAGGGGGTCCGGAGTGGCCCTCGCCGCTGGGATGCTTCGGACGCGACGTACGAAGATAAGACCCGCTCCTCCGCCACCGAAGATGGTGACGGTGAAGAAGAGGAGGAGAACAACCTTCCCCCAGATGAGGGGAGGAAGAAGAGGGCGACCTCGGCGAATCTGGAGGCGGAGATGTCCAAGAAAGGAAAGAGCTCCCTTGTGGATAACACCGTGTGGGACACCGACAGTAGTCCAGAGAGATGCCCCCGTACTAAGCCTCGGGCCGCATCATAAGTGCTCAAACCCATATCTGCCCACGAACCAAATCTTTCCTCTTCATTGTATTGATATAATCAGTTATGCTATTGCAGTCCAGCCCACGACAGTCCCCAGCGATCCTCATCACGAGGTTCGCTGGACTCAAAGGCGATGGCCTGCGATTCACCGCCGGCCGCTCACTCCCCCAAGGCCAAGGACGATGCGGAGGTGCTGTCCCAAAGGACTGTTCCCGGCAGTGGAGAGGCTCAGGAGGTGCCAGAAGGCGAAACCCCCGTCGCCAGACACTAAGGGGAGTCAATCCCCAAGGAGACTGGCGGGGAGGGCCGTATTCAGTTCAGCCCTCAGCCAGACTCGATTCTGGAGTCCGATGCGGCTTCAGAATCCGGCACGCAACCACCTTCGAAGGAAAGGGGGATGCCTATTCCCCCATTGACCCCTGTCCAACCAGGGGCACCAGATAATCTTATGGAAGCGCTGCGAGGCGCTTCCATTGTGGATGAGCACCGTGTCCTTATGGGAATGGTAATTGAAAGGGTTCAGTCCGCGAAGAGCGGACTAACCGAAGCCTGTAGCAGCCTGTTGACAGTAGCCCCTAAGACACTATCCGGTGTTTGAAAAGAAAATACCGCACAGAGGATCAATCTCCTATTGCAGGAAACTAACTAAATTTGTCTGAAATGTATGCGGAGGTGTCGCTATTGGCCGCGGCCTCGCATAATACTGAAGTATATGGACTGAAGCAGAAGCTGGCGTAGGCCGAGGAGGAGCTGGGCCAGGTGAAGAGGCAGCTCCAAGAAAAACAAGGTAAGTAATAACCTGTTATGGATTCGAAAAAGGGAAAATGATATGCAATGACCGAAATACCATGATGTGAACACAGGCGACGATCGAGGTCGAGGCCCTGACAGCGGCCCTGGTCGAAGCCGAGGGGAAGGCTGTCAAGGAGCAGGCTGCGCGTAAGAGGCTCAAGGCCCGGGTCAACGAAGTCCAACTGGAGCTCTAGGACACAGCGAGGAAGTGCGAGACCTTGGAGCACAATGCGTCGGCTCAAGAGGCCGAACTCTCCAAGGTTTGTAAGAGTGCGGAGGTGGCCCGGATTGAAGCCCAGATAGCCCTTCATGAGATCCAGGAGGCCCGGAAGATCGCGGCGGGTAAGGCATTCAATATGCAAATCAGGAGTGTGAGGAGGAAATTTCTTTTACTAACCCAGATTCGGAGTTCTCCAGGGCCCTTTGCTGATCTGCCACGCAGTGTGACCAACACTGCGGAGTTCTTATGAGCCGAAGAAGGGAGCTCCGCGGAGAAGCTGTTCTGGTCGCAATATTGGGCGCCAAAACATCCCGTGCCCTTCAACAATTAGCTGAAGCAGCTAGTCGAGCTGCACAGGGTGGCCGAACTAGCCATGAATGATACGATAATCTGGCTGTGGCCAGCCGAAGCTATTCCCAGCAGCTACTTTAGCCTAAGGAAGAAGCGGGTGGATGCCTGTCCTCGGCTGGATGTCATCAATCCGTCTGTCTGCATCGAGGGCGCGTGTCTGGCCTTCGCTTATTGCAAGGTCTGGTGGCCGAAGCTGGACGCTGTCAAGTTAGCGACCGGGGGTGCGCCGAAGGGCAAGGAGCACCGCACACCTGAGCGATACTTCGGCAATGTTTTGGAGGGGTCCCAAGTTGTTGCAGATCATTGTGCGAAGGACACCATCTTTGAATTAATGTACTCGAGCTCCCTCTGCCTTGTATAAAACAAATTGTTTATGCAATATAATGCTTTGTTATGTTTTTAAATTTTTACTTCCTGTGCGGCCGTGTTGTATGAAATCTGAGGGTTAACCAGTCGTCGGCTTCTGCCCCCATGTAGGTAGTACAGGGGTGTTCGGGATGGATTCTAAACAATCTTGATCCAATTAGATGGACCTTGAAGGAGTTGTTTAGTGCAACGAACCAGGCAACCAGACTATGCGGTTGTCACGCCCTCACTTAGCCATAGGAGTGCGACAATAAAAACATGGGTGCAGCCCCTAGTATGCGAACTAGAGTGCTATAAGCGTCTGATCGGGAAGTACCAACCCTTCGCATAATGCGGAAGAAATCTCCAACGATTTGCAACCTCCGAATAGCTGACCGGCTCTCGCCGCATCATGATAGTCAGTTTTCGGCTTTCTCTACGGAGGTGCTCCTTTGGATAAACCTTAGTCGATTTAGCGGAACGTAAGGTAGCAAGCACAGGAGCCGGGCAACCGAACTATTGACCAAAGACATGATTCAGAGCCAATGCATATAATGCTAAATTCGGGGTGCCGAACTACACTTATAAAATGTGTTTGGACTTTTGTTGCCATAGTGTGGGGTGCTGTGTAGCCCTTGGTGAACATGAAACATACCAAAGTGTATGGGTGCTACCCGATAGGGTTATCCACAGGGGAGCTGAAAAAAGAAACAAAACAGAAAAGATACGAAGGTAAAAAGCTGGAGTCCTACAGCTCCAGCAGCAAACTGTTCTCATTGTAATTTAATTAGTACGGCGAGGCACATTGATACAGGTAGTGCAATAAGCAACAGGCTATTTGACATGCCGGAACCAAGGGAGAGCTACACGCGGGTCCTGAAAAACGGGTAGAGTTATCGTTGACGGAATCACCTAAAAACTCACCCATATGACTGTGTTTCTCGTCTTCTTGGTGTGTTTATCCTTCGAGAGGACCGATGACCAGACCACCAGATGGTCCCTGTGGGATTGAGACCTGAAAAGGAAACAAGTAAACGTGAAAGTATGTGTGTATCCGATGTCGATTGAGCCGTACTATGGACCACAAGCTAGCTATGCCTCCATCGATGCCCATGGGATTTTGAGTGCGTAGTTATGTACACGCAGCACAAATGCCACCACTTGATCGGGACTGATACGGAGGCCGGATTGCTAGTCGAGCTCCTGACGAGCCGAGCTCTCCTGCTGCAGAGTAGTTCGGACACTCTTAATGGTGTCCGTGGGCTCGGCAGCCGAATTAACGTCCTGCTTGAGAAGGCTGCATTGTACTTCTGCTGCTAAGGCAGCTGTGTGCTCTTCTGTACGGAGGGAATGTTCCGTATTTCCATTGACCGTCATGATGCCACATGTACCGGGCATCTTGAGCATGAGATATGCATAGTGTGGTACTGCGTTGAATCGAGCGAACGCAGTTCGTCCGAGCAGTGCGTGATAGCTGCAGCGGAAGGGGACGCTATCGAAGATTAGCTCCTCGCTTCGGAAGTTGTCCGGAGATCCAAAGACAACCTATAGTGTGATTGAGCACGTACAACGGGCCTCTACACCTGGTATGACTCCTTTGAAGGTAGTCCTAGTGGACTTGATCCGAGATGGGTTACTGCCCATTTTTTGCATTGTATCCTGATAGAGCAGATTGAGGCTGCTACCTCCATCCATAAGGACGTGAGTCAGGTGGAACCCATCAATTACTGGGTCTGGGACTAGTGCGGCTGGGCCACCATGACGGATACTCATCGAAGGATCACAGCAATCAAAAGTGATGGTGCATGACGACCATGGATTAAATTTTGGGGCGACTGGCTCTAACGCGTAGACGTCCCTGAGTGCACGCCTGCGATCACTCTTGGGGATGTGGGTAGCGTATATCATTTTCACCATTTTGACCTGAGGGGGAAACTCCTTCTATCCCCCTGTGTTTGGTTGCTGGGGCTCTTCATCATCGTCCTCGTTGTTCGATCCCTTTTCCCTGTTCTCGACGTTTAATTTGCCAGCCTATTAAAAAACCTAGCAATCTCTATTTGTATGATTGGGTGTCTTGTCTGGGGTGCCATGAATCTGGCACGGACGATCAAGTATGCAGTCCAAAATGGATGGGCCTGAATTGTTCTTTTGGAATGGCTTCTTCCGCTGACCGGACTTAGAGCCCCTGAATCGGGCATTGACTGTCGTGTCCTCGGTGTTATCGCTGTTGTTTCGACCCTTGTATCTATTGCGTCGAGACTTGTCTTTGCTAGTTTTAGCTTCAGGGGTGCCAGCGTTGTTTCCATTGTTTTAGCTACGGGCCAACCAACTGTCCTCGCCCGCACAAAAGCGGGTCATGAGTGCCGTGAGGGCGGCCATGGATTTAGGCTTTTCTTGGGAGAGGTGGCGAGCGAGCCATTCATCGCGGATGCTATGTTTGAAATCTGCTAGTGCTTCGGCATCCGGACAATCGACGATTTGGTTCTTTTTAGTTAAGAACCTAGTCCAGAATTTCCTAGCGGACTCTCCGGGCTGTTGAACTATATAGCTTAAGTCATCAGCGTCTGAAGGTCGAACATATGTACCTTGGAAGTTATCGAGGAAGGCCTCTTCCAAGTCCTCCTAGCTTCCAATAGAATTGCAGGCAGACTGTTGAGCCAGTGCCGAGCTGGCCCCTTGAGTTTTAAAGGGAGATATTTGATGGCGTGGAGGTCATCACCGCGGGCCATATGAATGTGGAGAATGAAGTCTTCGATCCACACCTCGGGGTCCGTGGTTCCATCGTATGATTATATATTCATGGGTTTGAAATCTTCTGGGAATTCATGATCCAGGACCTCATCAGTGAAGCAATGAGGGTGTGCGGCACCTCTATATCGGGCCGTATCACGACGTATCTCTGATGGAGTCTGTCTGCAGTTTTCAGCCCGCGCATGACTAAGTTTGTCTCATCCGAATAGGTGGCTGTCGTCGCGTGTCGAGGCACGTCCTCGCGATCCGTAGATTGTTCTAGTAGGTCCTGCTTTATTGTTCATGTTTTGCCGGAGGTCATATGTATGACCGTAGGCTAATTTACCTCTACATGTGCGACGAGGCGGGGCTGGTTGGTGTTTGATGTAAGTTGTTGTTTTGTACCGACCACCACGCATTTTACGATAGAGGTATGTATTCCGGTGCCTCCTCGTCAAACTGAGGTAGCCATTTGTGCTTTGGGTAGCTTTTGGTTGGGCGCTTGAGGCCGTTTCCTTCGGCTTCTAGGACATCGGTCCATTTATCATTGAGCAGATCTTTGTCAGCTGGAAGCTGCTGCTACTTCTTTTTCAGGCTCCTTGTAGTGGCGATTAGCTGGCGCTTGAAGCGCTCCTACTCGAGAGGTTCCTCAAGCACGATGAAATCCTTGGTGCCGAGGCTCACCTCATACTCGGAGAGCGGACGGTAATTATCGTCCTCCGAATCTTCATGTGTGGCTTGTTTACCGGGGCTAACCGGCCGGCCTTCCCATTCATCTTGTTCATTAGCTGTATCAACAGGGCCTTCGTTGTCATCGGCACCTTCTGGAGTGTTATCCTCTCCTGTGCCGGTATTGCTGTCTTTACTACAGCGTGACTTAGAGCGGCGCCGCTGACGCCGGCGTTTGGATTGTATTTCGGAAGGTTTATCCTCAGCTGGATCTTCCTTGTCATCACCACTGTTTTCTTTTGGTGCATCCACCATGTATACATCATACGAGGAAGTGGTCGTCCAGCGTCAGGTGAACGGCGGGTTCTGGACCTCTTGTTCTCTGGCATCGTCGTCCAAACCGTCGATGTCCTCGGAGTCGTAATCAAGTTCGTCGGTCAAATCCTCGACCGTGGCTATGAAGTGGGTGGCGGGTGGGAAGAAAAATTCTCCACCGTCAGCCCCTAGTTCGAGCCGGATATAGTTCAGCTGTGAGTCCTCCGCCAAGGACAGGTTTTTTAATGAGTTTAGCACATCGCCCAAAGGCGAGTGCTGGAAGATGTCTATGGCGCCGAATTCTAAGATCGACAAATGATCAAGCTCGGCGTCCGCGGTCTCACGTGGGTCGGAACTTACGACTGGAGACGAGTCCGGAGTTCCGCTGAAAAAAAATGGCGTGAGAAGTTATGTCTATGTGCGGCTCCAACGCCGTGGAATCTGTGGTGTCCGTGGTGAGGTTGATCCTGCCGTCCTTGGATGGCGCATCTTGCTCCGGATCTAGGGCCAGAGCGGTTACAGGAGCAATCTCCTAGATGCGGCCAGATGACAGATGTAACTACCTGACCTCAGACGGTCAAGTCTCTGTGCTTAAGTGTTATCCCTGGATCAGTATGTTGACACACACAGTACTTGAGGATTTATAACAGAGGTAAATCACATGTATAAAGTAACATAAATACTATTACCTCAATCCAAATAGCGGAAGTAACAACAAGGTTGTGGATTCCCATCAACACCAATGGCAAAGTTGAGTGTAGAAATCGTAACCCTAAAGTATCACTTACTCGTCGTAAGATTCCTACAACATGAGACATTGCAGCCACAAAGGGTCAGTACATTGAATGTACTGGCAAATTCACACCGTAGGATAATGATGAATAATAGCTATCACTACATGCATATTTGGCTGGTGGAAAGCTCTAAGTTTATTTTTGCATAAAGCCAATTTTTCCCTACAACAAAGAAATAAATTTTATTTAACTACATAGTTTGTTGAAATTATTTAGAAGGTTCCTCCAACTCCATCCCAATTAGAATAATCATTAACCCAACCAGTTATTTAAATAAAGTGATGAGATCAACATGATAATTCAAGAACAAGATACTCAAGATTGTCCATAACTGGGGACATGGCTAATCATGATTAGTTTGTACACTCTGCAGAGGTTTGCACACTTTTCCCCACAAGACTCGATCTCCAACATTGTATTTCTCTCACTACATGGTGTTTGAGAAACGGATGATCGAGACATAGTCTTTCAGAAACATTAACTCTTTACTCTGGGTGGATAGTTACACCTACTTTCCCCTACATCTGCTAGCCCACCATTGAAAGAGGTCATGCAACATACTCAACTATGCTAGAGCCCATAATAGCTTGTGGCTGCACACGGAAGTTTCTAGCATGAATAATCTTATGATCCTTTTGAGCCTAGGTGGCATTCCATAGATTGATCACACGGGTCCTCCGGGATCCCCTTGGGGAAGCACTGGGTTCTCCAGGTACCCGGGTAAACCACTGGGTGCTCCAGGGTGCCCCAACCAATCGACCCAGATGTATATTAAAGTAGCCACCTTAAGTTAACCATTAATAATAACTCTCACATCTGTCATGAATCACGCAAACCAAACCACATCTACGAGCATAACATAGTAGTATAAGCACAACGTAGAACTAACTCCCAGGGGTTTGATATAAAGGACAATAGGTTCCTACCTCATCAACTACTTCACAATACCCACATGTTAACAATTCCTAACCATGCAATGTTTGGGAGTTGAGCTAATGCATAAAAACTGGGTAATAAAGGGATATGTTCAAAGTGTGAACCTGCCTTGTACGGTTGACGAAGATGATTCACGCTCATAACTCCTGATAGTTCTACTCGTCACACTCCGTTCAGTCTATCGTGAGCAAGCAATAGTAACCACACATAAGCAATCACTCAAAAGATCGAGAAGAACGAAGAAGACCGTTCGAAAAACATCAAAACCAAGAAAATAACTCTTGCAACATAAAACAATTTTAACAGTACCAAAATTATGTGAATTTGTCCTTATTAGAAAGTTTAGGTCAAGAGCTTCGATTTGCAAAAAGAATAAATTAAATTAGAGTTATAAAACTCAAGTTATGAATCTGAAGTAATTTCGAAATTTGAAAATTTGAAAAAGTTGATGTGACAGGTTCACTGGATAAGTGAAAACAAGACAAAACTATAGGCGCTGGTTTCTTCTAATTTGGATAAACGAGTAAAAAGTTATGCCTATTTGAAAAATCAGAGCCAAGCTATTTTACGGAAGAAAAATAGCTACGGCTAAAAAAACTTTAGGTCTAATGTATAAATACAAAGACTAATTGATAATCTAATTATTCTACCGTAGTATTCAAAATAATAAACTATGGAAGTATACAAATAAAAAAAAACAAAGAAAGATACCTTTATAAGGCAGAGAAAAGACGATTTCTGAGATAGAAGATAATTTCCAGAAGTCCCGCCACAGAGGAGAAAAAAATATTTTTCTTTATTGAATCTAGTCAAACCAAAATATATTGATTTAACCCGAATCGGATGGATTTTGGAGGCTCTATGGGTCTATATTTATAGGTGGAAAAGAGGCTTGCAGGTCTATAGCTCGGTAATGTGGTACTAAACGTAGACAAAAAGAAAAGAAAAGAGGAACCGCATGGGCTAAGAAGCAACACGGGCAGGCCGCAGGTGTACACTGCGCTCTACAGTTTTTTTTGCTAAAGAAGAAAAGGAAAAAAACTGGGAAGGATTATGGCTGGCTGGGCCTGACCCATATAGGAAAAAGAAAAAGAAAAGATGGGGCGGCTGCTGCCACTTTGTTGCGCACGTGGGCGACAGTTAGTTCCAGGCGCATGCGCAGTTTTGTTATTTTTTTTTAAACAGAAAACCATAAACTGAATAACGAAAATAAAAATAAAATTTTACATAGATATATTATATATCAAAATTTTCAGAAAAATATTTTCTACAACATGAACATTTTTCTAGTGCCAAATAAAATCCTCAAAAATTTAAATAAAGCAAAGAGTGCTAATGATGCAATAAAACCCAATAAAAATCATTTTAAAAATACCAAAATGATTTCAAATTTATTTCTCTCCAATTTTATGATGTAGGCGAATCATTTTACCCTATTTTCCATTTATTTTATTTTTGGAGAAAAATACTTTGAATAAAACCCAAATAACTCCAAATTGAAAATAATTCCAAAAGGACTCTAAATTTGATTCTTTTAAACTTCCAACTCATATTTCATATGTTTTGCAGAAGTCATGTTATCTTCTCTCATGAAAATCATTGAGTTGCTTAAAGTTTCGTAATTTGAAATATTCCCAAATGAAATTCAAATCTTTTCTACAACCCTTTTCATTTATTTAAGTTGAAGAAGTCATGTCATCTTCTCTCTAGGGTTGTGTGATGAAATAAATTTGAATTCTTGGAGATCAGAAAGCAAGGTGAAAGTTTTGGGAAAGTCATTTTATTCCCTCGCATTTAACTTTCAAAAAGTTTCGAATTTCACTCAATTTCACACACGCAACCACACCACAATCAAACAAATCTATTTATTTAATATAACATTCCAAAATTTAGAATTTTCGTATTTTACAACAGATTTCGGTCATGATCATCAGGGTGACCGGGAGCGGCTATCGCGGTCTCGAATCTGGTGAATATCAAGTCTCCACGGATGTCCGCAACATAGTTCAAGCTCCAAAATCTGACCTGATGGCCAGGGGCGTAGCTTTCGATCTGCTCCAAATGGCCAAACGAGTTGGCCCGCAGTGCGAGGCCGCCGAACACGAAGATCTGTCCGAGGAGAAAAGTTTCTCCTTGGACAACGTCATTATTGACGATCGAAGGGGCCATCAAACCTTTTGGAGACAACACAGTGGAACTCTCAAATAAAGCACCAATGTCAGTGTCAAAACCGGCGGATCTCGGGTAGGGGGTCCCGAATTGTGCGCCTAAGGTCAATGGTAACAGGAGACAAGGGACACGATGTTTACCCAAGTTCGGGCCCTCTCTATGAAGGTAATACCCTACGTCCTGCTTGATTGATATTGATGAATATGAGTATTACAAGAGTTGATCTACCTCGAGATCGTAATTGCTAAACCCTGCAGGTCTAGCTTGTATGGCTATGATAATGAATCTCCTATCCAGACTAAGTCCTCCGGTTTATATAGATACTAGGAGGATCTAGGGTTACACAAGGTCGGTTACAAAGTAGGGAATCTACATATTCCGTCGCCAAGGTTGCCTTCCACGCTAAGGAGAGCCCTATCCGGACATGGGTACAATTTTCGGTCTTCGTATCTTCACAGCCCATCAGTCCGGCCCATGGCCAACAGGCTGGACGCCAGAGGACCCCTTAGTCCAGGACTCCCTTTGGGGGTCCGACGCAATCTCGTCCGGTAGCACATAGGGGTCCTCGTCGCTGCTCTTCGAGTGAGCGTCCTTGGGGGGCAGCGACTCCTCGTCGACACATGGGCAGACGGGTGGCACCATGGAAGAGATTTGAGAGAGAGAGAGGGCGAGTGAGGGAGGATGTAGGTGAGAATGCAGGCGGGACAACGTGAGCAAGGTAGTATTTATTGGAACAGTACACACGCCGGTCATAGGAATTTATGAGTACTACAGTTTGAATTAAACACGATTCCCATAGCAAAATCCGTGTTTGAACTTAATAGTTCATGATTTCCAATATAGAACCATGTCTGATTAATAACCCCCGCCACTCACCTTCCAAACCACGAAGTGCGAAATAGAGTGCCAATCGTGTGGGGGTCGATTGTCTTGCCAGATCTTTACATTTTCTTTTTTGAACACCCGATATTTACATCATCTGATGATTTTTTAATTCACACACCACTACACAAAAATATGATTATTTAAACTGTCATGGTTAGTCGTTCCATTTAGACGTAGTTCAAATTTGAATTACGGTCATTAAATGTCTAGAAAAGCACTTAAATGCTTTTAGAAGGTCAAATGACCATTAGAATTTTCCAAAATTTCACATGACAGTTGTAGTAGTGCATGTTAAACATAGAAAAAAATTGAAGGTCATAAGTGGAAGCTATCTCCCGTTCGTCATCAACATGCATAGTTCCCTCTCGGAACCACGAGCCTTCTAGTGAGTTGCTCGGGTTCGTGAGGGGTGTGTGTCCAAACTTTCGTCAAACATGCCAATTTTTTACCACATCATCTTGGCGGCATGCATGATATTACATCAAGCAAGGTCTCATGTTTTTCTGATCATTTTTTCTGGAATTAAAGTGCCATGGCACTCCATGCATGTGTCCATGCCATGAGACCAATATGTTTGAAAATTCCTTCTAATTTACTACACATGGAATTAACTCACACAAAAGTACAGAAATATGATTTTTCAAACTATTATGGTTAGCCGTTGCATGTACATGTAGTTCAAATTTGAATTACGATCATTAAATGGCTAGAATATCACTTAAATGTCTTTAAAAGGTCAAATGACCCCTGAAATTTTCCAAATTTTCACATTACAGTTGTATTAGTGCACATTAAACATAGGAAAAAATTGAAGGCCCTAAGAGGAAGCTATCTCCCGTTCATTATCAATCATTCATTGTTCCCTCTCGAAACCACGAGCCTTCTTGTGAGTTGCTCCAGTTTGTGAGCGGTGTGTGTCCAAACTTTCATCAAACAATTCAATTTTTTTAGCACATCATCTTGTTGGCATGACATTACATCAAGCAAGGTTTCATGTTTTTCTGATCATTTTTTATTTTTGTGGAATTAAAATGCCATGGCACTCCATGCATATTTCCATGCAATGAGACCAATATATCTGAAAATTCCTTCAAATTTACGGGACATGGAATTAACTCACACACAAGTACACAAATATGATTTTTCAAACCGTTATGGTTAGCCGTTGCATCTAGATGTAGTTCAAATTCGAATTACAATCATTAAATTGCTAGAAAATCAATTAAATGTCTTTAAAATGTCAAATGACCCCAGGAAATTTCCAAATTTTCACATGAAAGTTATATGAGTGCACGTTAAATGTAGGAAAAAAATTAAGGCCGTAAGAGGAAGGTATCTCCCGTTCGTCATCAAACATGCATTGTTCCCTCTCGGAACCACGAGCCTTCTAGTGAGTTGCTCCGGTTTGTGAGGGGTGTGTGTCCAAAGTTATGTCAAACTGGCCAATTTTTTTACCACATCATCTTGGTGGCATGACATTACATAAAGCAAGCTTTCATGTTGTTCTGGTCATTTTTAAATTTTTTTTTGGAATAAACATGCCATGGCACTCCATGCATGTGTCCATGCTGTGAGACCAATATGTTTGAAAATTCCTTCTAATTTACTGCAACAGAATTAAATCGCACACAAGTACACAAATATGATTTTTCAAACCGTTATTGTTAGCTGTTGCATGTAGATGTAGTTCAAATTTGAATTACAATCATTAAATAGCTAGAAAATCAATTAAGTGTCTTCAGAAGGTCACATGACCCCTGAAATTTTCCAAATTTTCACATGATAGTTGTATTAGTTCATGTTAAACTTAGAAAAAAATTGAAGGCCGTAAGAGGAAGCTATCTCCCGTTCGTCGTCAAACATGCATGGTTCCCTCTTGGAACCATGAGCCTTCTAGTGAGTTGCTCCGGTTTGTGAGGGGTGTGTGTCCAAACTTTGTCAAACAGGCCAATTTTTTTACCAGATCATCTTGGTGTCATGAAATTACATCAAACAAGGTTTCATGTTTTTTGATCATTCTTTAATTTTTTTGAAATAAAAATGCCATGGCACAGCATGCTTGTGTCCATGCCTTGAGACCAATATGTTTGAAAATTCCTTCTTATTTACTGCACATGGAATTAACTCGCACACAAGTACACAAATATGATTTTTCAAACCGTTATGGTTAGCTGTTGAATGTACATGTAGTTCTAATTTGAATTACAGTCATTAAATGGCTTGAAAATCACTTAAATATATTTAATAGGTCAAATGACCCCTAAAATTTTCACATGACAGTTGTATTAGTACACGTTAAATGTAGAAAAAATTGAAGGCTATATGGGGAAGCTATCTCCCATTCGTCATCAAACATGCATTGTTCAATTTCGGAACCATGAGCCTTCTAGTTAGTTGCTTCTGTTTGTGAGGGGTGTGTGTCCAAAATTTCATCAAACATGCCAATTTTTTACCACATCATCTTGGTGGCATGCATCACATTACATCAAGGAAGGTTTCATGTTTTTCTGATCATTTTTTTGGAATTACAGTGGCATGGCATTCCATGCATGTGTCCATGTCGTGAGACCAATATGTTTGAAAATTCCTTCTAATTTACTACACATGGAATTAACTCACACAAAAGTACCGAAATATGATTTTTCAAACTGTTATGGTTAGCCGTTGCATGTAGATGTAGTTCAAATTTGAATTACGGTCATTAAATGGCTAGAAAATCACTTAAATGTCTTTAAAAGGTCAAGTGACCCCTGAAATTTTCCAAATTTTAACATGACAGTTGTATTAGTGCACATTAAACATAGGAAAAATTTGAAGGCCCTAAGAGGAAGCTATCTCCCATTCGTCATCAATCATTCATTGTTCCCTCTCGGAACCATGAGCCTTCTAGTGAGTTGCTCCGGTTTGTGAGCGGTGTGTGTCCAAACTTTCGTCAAATAGACCAATTTTTTTTACCACATCTTCATGTTGGCATGACATTACATCAAGCAAGGTTTCATGTTTTTCTCGTTATTTTTTATTTTTGTGGAATTAAAATGCCATGGCACTCCATGTATGTGTCCATGCAGTGAGACCAATATGTCTAAAAATTCCTTCTAATTTATGGGACATGTAATTAACTCACACACAAGTACGCAAATATGATTTTTCGAACCGTTATGGTTAGCCGTTGCATCTAGATGTAGTTCAAATTAAATTACGATCATTAAACGGCTAGAAAATCACTTAAATGTCTTTAAAAGGTCAAATGACCCTTGGAAATTTCCAAATTTTCACATGAAAGTTATATTAGTGCATGTTAAACGTAGGAAAAAAATCAAGGCCATAAGAGGAAGGTATCTCTCGTTCGTCATCAAACATGCATTGTTCCCTCTCGGAACCATGAGCCTTCTAGTGAGTTGCTCCGGTTTGTGAGGGGCGTGTAACCAAACTTATGTTAAAGTCGCCAATTTTTTTACCACATCATCTTGGTGGCATGACATTACATAAAGCAAGGTTTCATGTTTTTCTGATCATTTTTAATGTTTTTTGGAATAAACATGCCATTGCACTCCATGCATGTGTCCATGCTGTGAGACCAATATGTTTGAAAATTCCTTCTAATTTGCTGCACACAGAATTAACTCGCACACAAGTACACAAATATGATTTTTCAAACCGTTATGGTTAGCTGTTGCATGTAGATGTAGTTCAAATTTGAAGTACAATCATTAAATAGCTAGAAAATCACTTAAGTGTCTTCAAAAGGTTAAATGACCCCAGAAATTTTCCAAATTTTCACATGAAAGTTGTATTAGTTCATGTTAAACATAGAAAAAAATTGAAGGCCGTAAGAGGAATCTATCTCCCGTTCGTCGTCAAATATGCATGGTTCCCTCTTGGAACTATGAGCCTTCTAGTGAGTTGCTCCGGTTTGTGAGGGGCGCGTAACCACACTTATGTTAAAGTCGCCAATTTTTTTACCACATCATCTTGGTGGCATGAAGTTACATCAAACAAGGTTTCATGTTTTTTAGATCATTCTTTAATTTTTTGAATAAAAAATGCCATGGCACTCCACGCATGTGTCCATGCCTTGAGACCAATATGTTTGAAATTCCTTCTTATTTACTGCACATGGAATTAACTTGCACACAAGTATACAAATATGATTTTTCAAACTGTTATGGTTACCTGTTGCATGTACATGTAGTTCAAACTTGAATTACAGTCATTAAATGGCTTGGAAATCACTTAAATATATTTAATAGTTCAAATGACCCCTGAAATTTTCCAAATTTTCACATGAAAGTTCTTTTAGTACATGTTAAATGTAGAAAAAATTGAAGGCCATAAGAGGAAGCTATCTCCCGTTCGTCATCTAACATGCATTGTTCTCTTTCGGAACCATGAGCCTTCTAGTAAGTTGCTTCAGTTTGTGAGGGGTGTGTGTCCAAACTTTTGTCAAAAAGGCCAATTTTTTTACCACAACATCTTGGTGGCATTAAATTACATCAAACAAGGTTTCATGTTTTTTTGATCATTCTTTAATTTTTTGAAATAAAAATGCCATGGCACTGCATGCATGTGTCCATGCCTTGAGACCAATATGTTTGAAAATTCCTTCTTATTTACTGCACATGGAATTAACTCGCACACAACTACACAAATATGATTTTTCAAACCGTTATTGTTAGCTGTTGCATGTACATGTAGTTCAAATTTGAATTATAGTCATTAAATGGCTTGAAAATCACTTAAATATATTTAATAGGTCAAATGACCCCTGAAATTTTCTAAATTTTCACATGACAGTTGTATTAGTACACATTAATATAGTAAAAATTGAAGGCTATATGGGGAAGCTATCTCCTGTTCATCATCTAACATGCATTGTTCTCTTTCGGAACCATGAGCCTTCTAGTTAGTTGCTTTAGTTTGTGAGGGGTGTGTGTCCAAACTTTCGTCAAACATACCAATTTTTTACCACATCATCTTGGTGGCATGCATGACATTACATCAAGCAAGGTTTCATGTTTTTCTGATCATTTTTTTGGAATTAAAGTGGCATGCAATTCCATGCTTGTGTCCATGCCGTGAGACCAATATGTTTGAAAATTCACTCTAAGTTACTACACATGGAATTAACTCACATGAAAGTTATATTAGTGAGTTGCTCCAGTTTTCAAGCGGTGTGTGTCCAAACTTTCGTCAAACAGGACAATTTTTTTACCACATCATCTTGTTGGCATGACATTACATCAAGCAAGGTTTCATGTTTTTCTCATCATTTTTTATTTTTGTGGAATTAAAATGCCATGACACTCCATGCATGTGTCCATGCAGTGAGACCAATATGTCTGAAAATTCCTTCTAATTTACGGGACATGGAATTAACTCACACACAAGTACGCAAATATGATTTTTCAAACCGTTATGGTTAGCCGTTGCATCAAGATGTAGTTCAAATTCGAATTACGATCATTAAATGGCTAGAAAATCATTTAAATGTCTTTAAAAGGTCAAATGACCCCTGGAAATTTCCAAATTTTCACATGAAAGTTATATTAGTGCATGTTAAACGTAGGAAAAAAATCAAGGCCGTAAGAGGAAGGTATCACCCGTTCGTCATCAAACATGCATTGTTCCCTCTCGGAACCACGAGCCTTCTAGTGAGTTGCTCCGGTTTGTGAGGGGTGTGTGTCCAAACTTATGTCAAACTGGCCAATTTTTTTACCACATCATCCTGGTGGCATGACATTACATAAACCAAGGTTTCATGTTTCCTGACCATTTTTAATTTTTTTAAAATAAACATGCCATGGCACTCCATGCATGTGTCCATGTTGTGAGACCAATATGTTTGAAAATTCCTTCTAATTTACTGCACACATAATTAACTCGCACACAAGTACGCAAATATGATTTTTCAAACCGTTATGGTTAGCTGTTGCATGTAGATGTAGTTCAAATTTTAATTACAATCTTAAATAGCTAGAAAATCTCTTAAGTGTCTTCAAAAGGTCAAATGACCCCTGAAGTTTTCCAAATTTTCACATGACAGTTATATGAGTTCATCTTAAACTTAGAAAAAAATTGAAGGCCGTAAGAGGAAGCTATCTCTCGTTCGTCGTCAAACATGCATGGTTCCCTCTTGGAACCATGAGCCTTCTAGTGAGTTGCTCCGGTTTGTGAGGGGTGTGTGTCCAAACTTTTGTCAAACAAGCCAATTTTTTTACCAGATCATCTTGGTGGCATGAAATTACATCAAATAAGGTTTCATGTTTTTTTGATCATTCTTTAATTTTTTGAAATAAAAATGCCATGGCACTCCATGCATGTGTCCATGCCTTGAGACCAATATGTTTGAAAATTCCTTCTTATTTACTGCACATGGAATTAACTCGCACACAAGTACACAATATGATTTTTCAAACCGTTATGGTTAGCTGTTGCATGTACATGTAGTTCAAATTTGAATTACGGTCATTAAATGGCTTGAAAACCACTTAAATATATTTAATAGGTCAAATGACCCCTGAAATTTTCCAATTTTTCACATGATAGTTGTATTAGAAGACGTTAAATGTAGAAAATATTGAAGGCTATATGGGGAAGCTGTCTCCCGTTCGTCATCAAACATGCAATGTTCTCTTTCGGAACCATGAGCCTTCTAGTGAGTTGCTTCCGTTTGTGAGGGGTGTGTGTCCAAACTTTCGTCAAACATGCCAAATATTTTACCACATCATCTTAGTGGCACGACATTACATCAAGCAAGGTTTCATGTGTTTCTGTTCTTTTTTTAATGTTTTGGAATTTAAATGCCATGGCACTCCATGCTTAATTGTGTCATACATGTTAGACCAATATGTTTGAAAATTCCTTCCAATTTACTGCATAGGGAATTAAATCGCACACAAGTACACAAAATATGACTTATCAAACCATTATGGTTAGCTGTTGCATGTACATGTAGTTCAAATTTGAATTACGATCATTAAATGTCTAGAAAATCACTTAAATGTCATAAAAGGTCAAATGACACCTGAAATTTTCCAAAATTTGACATGACAGTTGTATTAGTACTAAAAAAAATCTCGTACGTTTTAAACACCATCCGTTGCCACTTTACTCCAAATTTGTCTTTCACAGCTAATAAAAAATATCCACAACATCACACACAATTTTTTTGTCGGAACCGTTTGCAATGAAAATGAAAATTTCTGGGTCTATTTAATTCTTCCCCCATAAGCTTCGCCGGCTCGTCTACTGCAGTGTCGGCAACCCCCAAATCCACGAACCCCAATCCCCATTACTGCAACCCCTTCATGGAAAAGATGACATCGTGGAAACGCTCCGTGAGGGCCCGTACACTACTAGGAAAAAGCCTACTAATGGAGCACCTAATTTGGCCATTAATGGCGCATTAGTGGTGCGCCATTAGTAGCACGCCATTAGTATATTTTACTAATGGCGCACCACTGGTGCGCCATTAGTATCTGGTATACTAATGGCGCACCTCAGATGCGCCATTAGTATATACAACAGTGCGCCATTAGTATGCCTCCCAGGGGGCCATGTATACCCAGGTGCTTTGGCATACTAATGGCGCACGACAGCAAGATGCGCCATTAGTAACTTCGGCATACTAATGGCGCACTGTTTAGTGATGCGCCATTAGTATCCTTTGGCATACTAATGGCGCACTATGATGTGATGCGCCATTAGTATGAATATTAGATTTTTTTATTTTTTAATTTTCTGTTTTTTGCACAGGTTACAAAAGGTATAATTGGACAAAATATAGATAGCACACATCAACAACAGATTCATCGAATACAATAGAAGATTAGTCTCTGAATACAATTCATCATTTTAGTCTCCGAATACAAGTCATCATATTAGTCTCCGAATTGAAAAGACCGAACAAAGATAGAACATTATATTACAAGTCTCGAGACCGCGAGTTTGTCTTCACATTACAAGTCGATATCGATCATCTAAACTACCATCACATAGAAGAGAGCTGCGGTCATCACGATGAGCATCATCACGATGAAACTCATCTTCATCCGGTTCCTCCAACGCTCCCTCCCCTCTCCCGCTAGATAGCGGGCGTATCTAGATTCGGCCTCGGCCCTAGTGGCGTACCCTTTGTAACTGTTATCGCTGAATCGGTGAACCTGTCTCCGACACTCCTCCCAGTCGTTGTAGACTCCAGGAACCTTACCCTTGTACACGACATACCACGGCATCGCTATGCAGTAGCCAAACGAAATATTAGTACCAATTCACAGACAATACATAAGCAACATATAAGTATGCAACAGAACGATCGGAAGAGAAACGCAAGACATTAATAGCATCGATTACATCTTAAGTTGAACGACTCTCGAAACCAAAGAGACATACTACAAGTTCATTAAAGTTTAATTACAACATGAGCCAATCGATGTTTCAGAACTAGACACAGCATCACTGCTTTCGACTCGACTCAAGGGACCGGAGCGTGGATGAAGCCGCCGTCTATCGTGGGAGTCATGAAAGAACGGGCGTTGTCAGCCTGCATTTGTAGGATTTTGTCGATGTCACTGTTGGACGGTTAATTTCTGAGGTAGAACTACCCCGTGGTACGAAGGACATCTTGATGGATGATTTCCGCAAACTCCGACTGGATGCGAAAGAATTATTGTCTGATGTCCGCGTCCTGGATTGCCGACACGCTCGCGGCCCAATCTTTGAGTCTACTCGGTAGCAGAAGTTGATGATGGTCCCGTACGATCGCCTGCATGTGATGGATGGCGTAGTAGGCACCCTTCTGACCGCCAGGCGGCTGCTTGACGCAGCAGAACATCGTATTGTGGGAGAACACGTGCTTGCCGTACTTACGAATAGGCCTGGTGAAGGTGCCTCCAGATTTGATGTAGCCGGGGAGAACATCATCAAGAACCTTCTTGACATTTGTGTAGTCTACGTTCGACTGACGGTCCGGGTCGAAATACGTGGCCATGGAATATTTGGGGCTTAGGAGGATGAGCGTGCAATGTGTGTCACTGCAGAAAACACAGAATGTTAAAAGAAAAACGATCGAAATCTAAGAATTCATATGTTACGGGGCGGTTGAGGGGAGGACTTACTCAGGAAAGTAAGGCACGAGGAAGTTATCCTTATCTTGGTTTGCCAGAATGACGCCTTCGAGGTAAGAACTCACAACTTGCCGGTCCCCAGCGCTGCCCAAGATCTTGGCACACATGTAGAAGGGGTCGACTATCACGATGTCCGGGGTCTTGTCGCGAATGATCCGCATCTCCATACTCAGCGAAAATAGCCGAACGAAGGTGTAGTGCAGCGGATGAAGGTTCAACATAGCGTGGATGTCATCAAACCGCAGGACGATCGTACCCCCGATGGAGTTATCCACAAAGCCCTTGCCCTCTGGCACCTTGGCCGCGAAAACCGGGTATGCCACATCCTTCTCTCCGAGACGCCGCTTCTCCAAAGAAAGAACACTGTCATGCAGACTCCGCATAGCACCAGTTGCAGCATCGAGCATATTTCTCGGTAGCATCGGCCTACCCGCCACATGCACCCTGCTCGAGATATCCTCAGGTGAAGGTGGCCCGTCCTGAGAACGGATCGTACTCGGTGCCGGCTTGCCCGCACCCTTGTTAGTCTTTCTTTTGCGTGCCTTCTTCTTCTCCTCTAATGGGACCGAGTTCTGCTCACAGACCGCCTTCTTGAGTGTGTTGGGGCTGATCATATTTCGCACCTCGCCTATCTGAGGCTCGGTGAAGTCGGCAGTTGGAGGCGTCTCCTAAGAGCTGAACTGCAGACGACGCCTGTTGCAACTTGGCTTCTCCGCGGTACCAGCTAGATCACGCACGTCTTTTGTTGGGTTGGGTTCTTGAGAAGGAGGCCCCATGAAGTCGCCACCGTACCCATGATCGGCAAAGTACTGATCGACGTTGGCAAATGTATCGTCGTCGTCGTCGTTCTGATCCTGTGCCATATGCATGTTTGGATCCAATGGCATAGGGATGTCCGGCACCATTGCGGCGGTCTTGCCATGGGGCCGACTTGGCGCCGGCACGACTGGCGGTGTTGTCTTTGGGGTGGTGTCCCCCGCCCCCAAACGAATCTGGCTCTTCGACCAAAGCAGGGGCCAGCTCAGGCAGGCGCTGAGGGTCATCACGTCATCATCGTCGGCCCCGACGGGTCGAATCGGAGGTAACAACTCATCGTAGCCTGGCAGCACCCGAACCAGTTGAACCCTAAACAAGTTGGGTGGCATCTGGGTACCGTGGAACAAGGGGTTGCCCGGTTGAACGATTTTGCCCTTGGCGACATCGACCAACTCATTGTTCACGAAGTGCAGGAGAGTGCACGGAACATCGGTGGCGCCCTGCGAAAACATGTAGGGCGTCAGGGATGCCCAGTCAAAGGCAAGGAGATGAAGTCCTCGGCCGAGAGAGGCTTAATTAGTTACCGTGATGATGGCGTCGAGCTCGGCTAATGTCGAGGCACCGCCAACGGCGGGCGTGCAGTTGACGGAGGGGCCGCTTGCTGCAGAGGTGCCGGCCGACGTACACCCGGGTGCATTAAGCTCCCGTGCCGGCGTCGGAGACACCAATGCCGCCTCCGCCGGAGACACCAATGGCCCCGCCATCGCGTTCTGCGAGTTGCTGGCCGTGAAGCTAGGAATCAGGGGCGGCCCCTGTTGGCCGCCCGCAATCCACGCACTAATCCCCTGGATCAAGGTAGGCACAATGGCGGTGATCGTCGCTCCGAGTTTTTGTTGCACTTGCTCTTGGACAATCTCCGAAATCCGCGCCACCTGTGCCCTGAGTTTTGGAACCTCGCGCGCCTGGCTTTCCGAGCTGGTCTTTTTCTCCTTTCTCCCATCAGTGTTATAGTATGACGACCATTTTGTCGACAAGCCTTTGCCGGCCACACGACCAGCTGACGTCGGCTTACTGAGCTTATCCTTGTTCTTCATTACATTCAACGCCCTATTTAGAGTGGTGTCCCAAGGGTTGCTCTTGGTCGACCCCGCGCTACTGCTTTCAGTCGCCTGCGGAAGGAATGTGAACCATTTAGAAATTTGGCTTCATTAATTAGAATGCAACCATATGGAGCTAATTACACGGGGGTGTATTCCTTACCAGAACAAGCTCAAGCGCCCTGGTCTTCGGATCCGTGGTAAGCTCCTTTGTTTTCGGGTACTTCTTGTACCGGGCCCTAACAAAGTTCCTGGTCTGCTTGTCACCGTATTTATCAAAGAGGGGCGGTAGGCCTTGCTCGGCACGGTCCGCCTCCTCCTTGTCCCATATAGGCTCCGCCACTCTGTAACCGCCGGGACAGAGTGTGTGTTCCCCTAAGTTCAGCTCCCGCATTTCTTTCCCCCACTTACTTGATTCAGAGTTTGCGGTGCTCGAGCAATTGATCTTGAAGTCGTTGTAGTCATCTTCGGTGATGGAAGGATTTTTCTCCTTGATCTTCTCATAACTCTCACCTTTCTCGATCATTCTCTTCACATTGCTTTTCCAAGTAGATAGGGCCTTGCTCATCTTCGTGAGGGCAGCATTGTTCACTTTATTCCCTTTGAGGCTTGTGTTTTCAAATTCAGCGGGGAACTTGTATCGTTCGTGCAGCTTCGTGAAGAGGAGGTTGCGCAAATTCCCTCGGTCAGGATGCCTCGGGTTCTCGGTGTAGATCGAGACGGTGCTCCGGAGAATGCACCCGAGCTGAACCGAGTACCCCTTGACTATTCGTTCGGGCGCCGTTGGATTCCCGTCGGAGTCCACTTCAGTAACTTCCTCCTTGAGGGTGCGGAGCACGGTCGGGCGCCGGTCCTTCCGTTGCCTCTTCGGTTGGCTGCCATCTGTGCATGCGCCGCCATCATCAGTGGTGGCATCCTCGGCGGCACCATCAGTGGTGGCATCAGTGGGGTCATCCTCGGCGGTACCATCAGTGGTCTCAGGATCGGTGGGGAAGGCGGCGTCCTCATACAAGTGAGGTTGTTCCTCCATCTCCTGGGACAGCTCCCAGAATTTCTTGCCGCCCGAATCCCCGGCCTCATCGTTGTTGGCCATGTTTCTCTATAAATAGGAACAAAGATTGGTCAAAATTTGGTTATTGTCAAGGAACAAGATCTCTAAGTTGACCAAATAACCTAATTCTCGAGGAATGTCGCCAAAAAGTTGGTTATTGTCAAGGAACAATTGAGAGATGTTTGTGATATTGCCTAGGTGTTTTGGGATAGAACCTATTAGTGTGTTGTTGCTAAGGTCCAAGTCCACGTTCTCAGGGTAACCTAGTTCTTGAGGGGTGTGTCTAGAAAGTTGGTTGCTGCAAAGATACAAGGTTGTGAGTTTGGTCAAATTGCCTATGATGTTTGTGATATTGCCTTGGATCTTGAAGGCACTGTTGCATGATGCAGTGGTACAGCCAGCATGGGACCTCATCTTTGCAGGCTAATTTTCTAGATTGTAACACTGGGATTTGTGCACAAGCTAAGCTAGCTAAGACAGTAGCTTCCTTGCAACCCACAAAAGACAAAGGAAAAGGGGTGAAAAGGGGGAGATGGTTAGCTTTGATGAGCAGGCAACATCTTCCTAACCCCCTTCTTCTTGTCTCCTCTCACTATCTCTCTCACACACATCGCAAGCAAGGGTGTCTGAGTGTGTGAAAAAAATACTAAACTAATCCAACCACTAAAGCAAATTAATTTTTATTTCGGTTGAGAATTGGGCACCTTCTAGGTCAAGAAAATTGGGCATGACCTTTGCTAATTTTCTTGACCTAGGAGTGCCCCATTTCTCAACCTAAACGGAAATTAATCAACATTTCAGGAGAAAGGGGTCATTTTAGAAGATCACAAGTAGCAACAGCATCACTTGACAAAATCACAACTAGCAGCAGCATCACAAGTAGTACAGCAGCAACATCATCACAAGTAGTACAGCAGCAGCAGCATCATCACAAGTAATACACTTAGCTACCAGTTCAGAAATACAGCTAAGATAAGATCATCACCACATTTTAGAAACATAGCTCATCATTTTCATTCTTGCAGATAAGATCATCACCACATTTCAGAAATACAGCTTCATAGGTTGTTCTCTGTATGCAAGCACAAGTGACATGAAAATGCTTGGCAATAGCACAAGTGACATGAAAATTCAGGAGTAGGAGATCACAAAAGTACAGTCCACAGGTTACTCCAAGTTTCTGAATTTTCAGTAAATTTTCTGTAAGAAAAGAACTAAAAGAAAAGAAATCCTAGGGTTAAAAAATCTGGAGCAAGTCCTAGCAGAACCACAAAATGTTCATCTACTCAAATTAATGTCCAAACAGTGTCATATCTGAAATTAACCTGTCATGTTCACTTCTCAAACATGAAGTACCAGTGTCATATCTAAAATTAACCTGTCATCTACTCAAATTAAAGTACTCAATTTTCTGCCCTCAAACAGTCAATGGGGTCAAAAAGCATGTAATCAACATAAACAACAATGCAGCATGTCCCCCAGATGTGAGTTTTACACCAGTTAAGCATAGACCCAGTTTATGCCCTAACTTGCAATTTTGTGCATGGACATTCAAATCATAAGTGCACAAGTCAGTCGATTTTACAGATACTTTCCCTGATGCAGGCTAACACGTATTCCACAGGGAAACATATGCATTTGTACCAATACTAGTTTACCAGAAAAACAGAAAATGATGGGTATACATACAGATGGCTACTGCAACTGATTCTGAATAAATAAGCACACACACAGCTTAAACAACAACATAAGCTAACACATGTCCCTTGAAAATCTGCATGTACCTACAAGCCAAATTTGGAGCCTTGTACTGCAATGCAGGACCCAAATAACATCACACAAAGAAACTGTAACTGATTCCTGAGCAGTCGATGAACATACAAGCATGTATTGTAAGCACCAATTTGTAACTAGGCTACATGTCCCTTGAAAATCATCATGTACATACAAGCCAATTTGAAAGCTTTCTCCCCCACAATGCAGAACCCAGTACATTGCTAGCAACATTGGTTAATCAGAAAACGAAATGATGACTGCACCCATGGTAAGTAACTGTCAACGAAATTTATGTATTCATGTAGCGTGCGCGCGAGGGGGAGAGGGGGAGAGGAGGAGGGGGAGCTCACGGGGGCAGTGGGGCGCGGGGAGGATGTCGGGGACGACGACGACGCAGGGGAGGAGGCGACGAGGTCCGGGTGGTGGTGGTGCTCCGGCGACGGTGGTGTGGACGGGGCGGCGTCCGGGCCGCCGGCGACGAGGGCGGCGGGGCGATGGGCGCAGGGGCAAGGGGCCCCGATCCAGATCGCGTTTGGGAGGAGACGAGGACGACGGGGCGGCGTCGCGGCGTTGGGGCGGCGTCGAGGCGGCGGGGCAGCGGCGTCGGGAGAGGAGAGAGGAAGGGGATCGAGGGCGAGGGCGAGGGAGAGAGAGGGGATAGGGAGGGGCCGGGGAGGAAATATGGATGGCACAATACTAATGGCGCACCTCACCCTGGTGTGCCATTAGTAGTTTTTTTCTTATAGCAATGGCACAATACTAATGGCGCACCACCCCTCGGTGCGCCATAAGTACATCCATACTAATGGCGCACCCCATCGTGGTGCGCCATTAGTATTTTTTTTTGATTTCTGCTCGAGCCAACAGGTTATCTTCCACCTGACCTGATCCACACCAAGTCCCCTCTACTAGCTCGACTAGTCAGCAGCCAGTTCTCACACCAGGAGGTCCTAGGTTCGATTCCCAGGCTCCACAAATTTTTTTTATGCATTTAAAATGCTGTTTGATACTTATTTGTGTTTAAATATGTTCAAACTTGTTTAAATCATAACAGTAATATTTTTTTATAAGACAGTAGTAATTTTTTTAAAAATATCATCAAACAGTAATGCCGGTGGAGCGGGGGAGGGTGCGTGGGATCCGGGGGGTCGGCGGCGGCGGTTGAGTAGGGGAGGTGTGCGGGGGGTCGGCGGCGGCGGTTGAGTAGGGGAGGGGTGCGGGGGGTCGGCGGCGGCGGTTGAGTAGGGGAATCGAGGGTGCGGGGGGACGGCGGCGGTGGCCGGTGGATCGGGGGGTGCTCGGCGGCGAGGGGGACCGGATCTGGCGAGGTGGGATAGCGATCGAGATGGAGGAGGATCGAGATCGAGTGTCCATGAAATTTAAAAATATTCATTATAGTTCAAAAAGTGCCCATGAAATACAATCGAGAAATGAAGGCTACGATTTAAATACAATCGATCTTAGCAAGCTATCTGTTCACAATCTTCTTGCCCTTCTTTTTCGCAAATGGAGTTCTTCTGTGGAACGGACGTCCTTTAGGTAGGGTGGTCCTGCTTCTTCTTGTGGTGTATGCTGCTACTTCATCATCGTCATCATGTTCGATCCTTGGGTCGTCGTACTTGTGGAAGTCTTGCTCATTGGCTACTCCATCCATTCCGATGATCTTCCTTTTGCCTCTCCTCACGACAACACGACTGGGCTTTGACGGTTCAGTAATGAAGAAGCATTGGTCCACTTGGGAAGCAAGTACCCATGGCTCATTTTTCGCGGTGACGTTTGCGCCCGCGGTCTTGGATTTGGCTTCGGGTATAACCATGGTGGTGAAATACCGGTCTTCTTTTAGGACGCTCTTGGCCCATCTGACACGGAACATCGGGACCTTCTCTCCAGCGTAGCTCAGCTCCCAGATCTCCTCGATCCTTCCGTAGTATCCGTCCTTGTCGTTACCGGTGTAGGATTCCATCGTTACCCCGGAGTTCTGATAACCATCGCTCTTCATGTCCTTATCCTCAGTGTAGAATGTGTAGCCGTTGATATCGTACGCCTCATAGGTCATCAGGTTGTGCTCGGCGCCCTGTGACAAGGCGAATATGAGTTGTTCTTCCGTGGAAGAATCCTCATGTAAAGGGTACGACAGAAGCTTCTGCTTGAACCAACGCGTGAAACATGAGTTGTGCTCTTTGAGTATATCTCTGTCCGTCCTGTGTTGGCCTCGGTCATTGTACGTCTTCTTAATAAAGGTTTTCTGCTATACCACCCAAGGATCGACCACGTCTATGTGTTGTAGCGCGACTAGGTTTGCTCTTTCAAAGTCGGCGAGTCGACCCTCGAAGTTGACATGCATTTCGCGACGACCCTCATGGTGACCCCATCCAGCGAGCCTGCCAAGGTGCCTGTTGACGGGCAGACCAATGGGGTTCTCGATGCCTAGATAATTCGTACAGTAGGAGATGCACTCTTCGGTCAGAAAGCCCCTGGCTATGCTTCCCTCTGGACGTGACATGTTGCGAACGTATCCTTTGATGACACCATTCGTCCTTTCGAACGGCATCATGCTGTGCAGGAACGTCGGCCCGAGTTGGATGATATCGTCCACGATATGGACCAGCAGATGCACCATAACGTCGAAGAATGCGGGCGGGAAGTACATCTCAAGCTCGCATAGTATCACCATGATCTCTTCCTGTAGCCTTCTGAGTTGCCTCACGCCAACAGACTTCCGAGAGATGACGTCGAAAAAGTTGCATAGGCCAAATAGGGTTTCACGGACGTGCGCGTCCATGATCCCACGGATTGCAACTGGAAGTATCTGCATCATCAGCATGTGACAGTCGTGAGACTTCATCCCGCTGAACTTCAGCTTCGCTGGGTCTAGGTATCTGCTTATCTTCCCCGCGTAACCGTAAGGAAGTTTTACTCCTACGAGGCAGGTGAAAAACTGCTCGATCTCCTCCTGACTTAGAGTGAAGCACGCGGGAGGGTAGTCATTTCCGGTCTTCTTGGCCTTTTTTCCTTTGCGACGACTTTCCGTGTCCCGCTTCGCCTCATCATCATCATCATCATGATCATCATATATAGCGTGAAGCTCCTGCCTGATGCCCATTGATTTCAAGTCTGCCCTTGCTTTCGGCCCATCTTTGGTCCTCTCTGGCATGTTGAGCAGGGTACCAAGCAGACTCTCGCACACGTTCTTCGTGATATGCATGACATCAAGGCTGTGAGGCACACGGTGGATCTTCCAGTACGGCAAGTCCCAGAAAACAGACCTCGTTTTCCATACCTTCAGCAGCAGTTCTGGCGCCTTTCGCTTCTTTCCAGGCTCTAGCGCCTTTTGCTTCTTTCCCGGCAGTGGGCAGTCTTTCCAATTTTTCAACAGCTCGTCTATTTCCTTGCCGCTCCTCGTACGCGGGCGTCCTCGGGGTTCGGTTTCACCATCGAAGAGATCCTTGCATTTTCTCCACGGGTCATCATCGCGAAGCCACCTTCGATGTCCCATGAACACAGTTTTCGAAGACCCGGGATCTCTATCTAGCTGGCGATACGTTGTGTCATCCATGCACCTGACGCATCCAGAAAATCCGTGGACCACCTGCCCCGCGACATATCCGTAACCGAGATAGTCGTGCACCGTCGTGAGCAGCGCGGCTCTCATAGGGAAATATTCTTTCTCTGCGGCGTCCCACGTATTGGCTGGCGTTTTCCACAGTGTGTCAAGCTCCTCTTTCAGCAGCCCCAGATACAGATTGATGTCGTTCCCTGGTTGTTTCGGTCCTTCAATGAGCATACTCATGTGAATGTACTTCCTCTTCATGCACAACCAGGGGGGAAGGTTGTACATCCACACAAACACAGGCCAGGTGCTATGTGTGCTTCTTTGGCTGCCAAACGGATTGACTCCATCGGTGCTCGCACCCAGCACGATGTTCCTTGGATCGTTCCCAAATTCTGGGTCTTTGAAGTTCAACGCTTGCCACTGGCTCGCATCCTTAGGGTGACTCAGCATCTTGTCTTTTTTATCTATCTCCGGATCATTTGCGTCATCTTCTCGCTTCTTCTCCTCCCTATCCGCGTGCCAACACAGGAGCTTTGCTACCTTAGGGTCCGCGAAATACCGCTGCAGATGAGGAGTGATCGGAAAGTACCACACCACTTTTCGAGGAGCTTTCTTCCTCTTCTTGTATCGAGTGACGCCGCACACCGGACATATGGTAGACTCCGCGTGCTCGTCCCGATAAATGATGCAATTGTTCATGCACACATGGTATTTCACGTGCGGTAAATCCAGAGGACACACGATTTTCGTCGCCTCCTCCAAACTGGTCGGGCACTTGTTCCCCTTGGGAAGACGTTCGTGCCAGAATGACATGTTCTTGTCGAAGCATGCGTCGGCCATTTTGTGTTTTACCTTCATCTCCAGAGCCATGAGTGTTAGTTTCAGGCGGGTATCCTCGGGCCTGCATCCTTCATACAATGGAGTAACCGCGTCTAACTCAAGTTGATCCATCTTGGCTTTCTCTCGGGCGGCAGCTCTTGCGTTATCCGTCTGCTTGAGAAGCAGCTCTTGAATATGAGGGTCCTGCACCCAGCCCATCGATGGTCCAGCGTCGTCTGCTCCGCTGGCATCATCATCTTCATGATCATGCCCGTCGTCTGCTCCGGCATCTTCCTCAACATCATGTCCTGCATCTTCTACATGATGACTGTGTACAGCATCACCGTCGTGATCATCTCCTGGGGATTCTTCGTCTTCTCGCCTGCCCGAGCCGTGGTGGTTGTCTTGCTGCCCTTCCTCATTTCTTACCCGGCCCCCATGGACGACTTCGTAGTCATCTTCATCACCTTGCCACTGATAGCCATCCATGAAACCACGCAAGAGCAGGTGGTCCCGCACCTGCCCGGATTCCGGGTCCGCAATAAGGCTCTTCAGCTTGCATCTTCGACACGGACATCTTATCTCCATCTCGTTCTTTTGAAGCATCTCGGCCTTCACGGACCTCAAAAACCTATTCACGATGCCTTCGGTCATCATGCGGACCATGGTCGCCTGCGGGGTAGAGCAAAACGATATTTTAGAACCAAGAAAAAATTTGGCATGACTTTCCCTAAAAATAGGACCAAAAAGAATGCTTAATGCCAAAATTCTCGCCGAAACGGAAATGAATCAACATTCCGGCAAAATATTGGCAACTATCGCATTTCAAATACCGGTACACCTCCAAACACAAACACATATGCAACACCACAAACATATGCAACACCACGAACATACATAGATCTAGTTAGGCCATAAAAAGTGCATGTGCACATTGTTGTAGGGAGAACAACGTAAATATAGCTTCCCCCCTTACTTACCTATCAAAACAAGGTAATTTAACCACTTAAATTGAATGAATCTATGGTGGAAATGAGGTGAAAAAGAGGAGGCACCCGAGACAAGGAGGAGGTGGAGAGAATGAAGTGGGGAGAAAGTGAGTGTGGGTAGGAGAGGCTGTCCAAAATATCTTGTTGCTGCCCACTTACTAATGGCGCACCAACTCTAAATGCGCCATTAGTAATCCAGGTTACTAATGGCGCACCTTCTGGTGGTGCGCCATTAGTAGTTTTGCAAAAAAGGGAATAAAGAATATAATAAAAAAAACAACATTAGTGGTGCACTTTCCGGCAGGTGCGCCATTACTAGTTACAACTAGTAATGGCGCACTGTGTCTGGATGCGCCATTAGTATGTTTGGACATGCGCACTAGTTAAAAAAAATTGATACTAATGGCGCACCCTGGGCCAGGTGCGCCATTAGTAGTTTCAACTCTAATGGCGTATCAGAAGGTGGTGCGCCATTAGTATATACTAATGGCGCACCGCTTGTCTGGTGCGCCATTAGTGTCAATCCCATCTATAGCCCTTTTTCTAGTAGTGTACGGTGGCCACGTCATCCCCGAGCATCACCACCTGCGCCGAGAGTGCCACCGCATCCGCATTGAGCGCAACCGAATCCGCCGAGATGGCGTCTGTGGTAGCCGACACGGTAGCTGCAGCAGCTGAGACAGCTGCAGTTGCTACTGCGATGGCGGCTGCAAACGCCGAGAGCGCTCGAGCTACCATCCGTGTCGCCGATGTCGCCCTAGCCCGGGTCGAGGCCATCCACACCAAGATCGAGGATGCACACGCCAAGATATTCCAGGCCACCTCGGAATCCAGCATGCAACCCACATCCGAAAAGGCGGCGGTGGCCATGGAGCACCTGCTTCCTCATGAGATCACCGAGCGGGAGCTGGAGATGCAGGCGGCGGCGGAGATCGAGGAGAGCCGGGAGGATGAGTTGCGCGTGGCTGAGGTCGAGGTAGAGAAGAGTTTATCCATTGAGGAATCGATAGTGGAGTACCAACGCGAGCTCTGGCGCAGCCACTACTATGAGTACTACAACCTTGAGGGCAGCGCCGAGGATGAGGACGAGGACGAGGATGTAGTCGACTTCAGCAGGGGGAGCGGAGTCCAGCAATGGTGGCATGTCGCCAGGATAAGTCATGGACGTCTCATCTCACATCGGCGATGCATAGGCTGGGGCGGCGGTGGATTTGTTAAAATTATGCTTACTTAGGCTTTGTTTTTAATGTTGGTCTTTTGTTAGAGCATTGTTTAGGTCAACTGCCTCTGTTTATTTACTAAAATTGCTCGATTCGGTAAGTGTGGTCTGTGTGCTGTATGCTCTTTTGTGTGCCCAAATTAGCAAGCGATGTTAAATTATGCCATAACGTACCCAGGGAAATTTCCACCAAAATTTGAGTTATCAAACTCATCCCATGTGCGTAAAGCAGAAGAATCATTTGCCATGCACACAATCATTCGAAGTGAATGGTGTCCGGTGGCACCGCGCGAAAAGTTTCCCTCCACATTTCAAATTTTTGGCCTACCGCCAAAATATTTATCCTCCCTTCCCCACCCCCATTTGTCCCCGACCACAAGTCACATTTCCCCTGTTTCCTCCTGCATTCCTTCCTAAGCTATTGCCGCTTCCTCGCTTGCTTCCTAGCTCTCACTGTCTCGCAACCTACCACCGGGGTCGCCATGGTCTTCCTCAAAGACCTCTCCATCGGTTCCTCCTCCTTCGATGAATCCTTCACTAACTGGGTATGCCTCTCTTCTCTCTCTCAGGCTATGACTAGGAATGAAGGATTTTTACCTGGTGGTCGATTTGAATCATTTCTTCCTCTTGTAGCTCCCTAGGACCATCAGTTGCAACAAATGGAGCGGGTTGGCTGAAGATCTGTCTGCTCGTTGTCACCATCAATCTCCATGCATGAAGCTAGTTGCATTTGAATCTATGGACCATGGGAGGAAGTTTCTGGCATGTCTAGAGAAGGTTAGACCCTCTTTTGTTGTTACAAATCATTTGTTAGATATGATTCAGACATTGTCACGGTCCCATCCCATTCATACCACACCTTCAACCAACACATCCTAAGACTGTCACAGTTTGTATCTAGTATCTAGAAATGTTGCCATCTCCTCAGCGGTGCCATTAGACTTTTTTTGGCATCGCTTCAGCAATTTGTTCAGCCAACTTTGGTCCACACATCCGAGCACCCAAGCAGTAGAATACTAAATCTTTATGACATGAAGGAACTGGGCATCAGAGCAACTAGGTGCTCCAGAGTCTTGGTCCCTGATTTTTTCTGCTGCATCGGCTCGCCAGTGCAGTGCACCGATGCGAGATGTAGCAACAAGTGTCTTTACACCGGTTTTGTCATACATAGTGGACGGCCTTAGTGCTCTTAGTTATATGTTACTCAATTTGCGCATGTAGACACCTGTTAGTATCAATTTTCTATCATTCAAACACTGTCGCTATGCTGTTGTAGTTATATTTACCTTCCTCGTAAAATGTTCAATTTGTTATTTATATTACATGAGTAAGAACTTGTAGCATTGTTGTAGTTAATTATAGCTTCTGATGTTTCATAATTTGGTTGTTGTCTCAGTAGCAATTACATTTGCACACTGATCTTTTTGAGAAGATATGTCATAATTAACCTGTTTCTTCAGTTTTTCAAAATAAGTATTGGTGATTTTTTATGTTGCTATAAACCCATTTCCCCTACAATTGTTACTGATCTAGTTTCAAATACTATAGTATGAACTAAAGTGTTCTTACATGGAGTGGGTTTATCAAGAGTGGCCACAGTCTTTGAAGATGTTCCTAGCAAAGCTCTCGAGCATGTATGAGGAAGAGAACATAGGTAGGCTTAGAGAAAGTGTTGTCAACACTGAAGAATATTTGGAGTTGCAGGATAAAAATAGGAATGTGGAGAACGAGCTCAGATTTTTAAATCAGACTTTGCTAAGATGGTGTTGGCGAAGGAGGAGGAACTTTCCCATAGGCCAGTGCAAAACAGGTTCTTACTGAACTAAAAGCAGAGCTGGATATGACGCGCCTGGATGATCTCTATTAGGGAAATGAGTACATTGTTCTAGTATTGTTCTTATGAAGTTGAACTAGCTATATGTTGCACTGTGTTGTTTTCATGTAGCTATCGTACTGTGATGTTAAAATATATTTATGTGCCTGCTATGAAATTGGCAAACAGCTATTCGATATGAAATATTAATTTGCGTAATAATGGAATTATTAATTGTAAACTAATAAACCTTCTTAACGTGTCATGGAACTTTGCAAACGGTTCTAGCAGTAAAAGCACTTGTGGTGGATATCCCATTGCCACATAGTTTTCTTCATCAAATCATGTGTGATGTAGTTGATAAAAGCAAATGGTTAACCAAGGCAGAGCATGTGTGATAGTTACACCTATCACACACAATCCTATACATAAACCTGCATGGTATGTAAATACGAACGGAAACGTTTTCCCTAGATTGACTGTGTGGGATGTACATACAAACGGAAACATTTTCCCCGGATTGACTGTCTGCGATGTACATACGAACGGAAAAGTTTTCCCTTGATTGATTGTGTGGTATGTACATAAGAACGGGAACATATTCCCTTGATTTACTGTGTGTGATATACATATGAACGGAAATGTTTTTTCTAGGATTCACCGTGTGGGATGTACATACGAATGGAAACGATTGGGTTTCGATGCCTCGCCCGATCGCACGTGAACTCATTTTCCCCAGCTTGTGTGCCAGAGGACCTATCTCCAACGGTTGCTAGGTCGTGTGGGAAAGACCCCCCTAGCGTCCACACTCACTTGGCGACGGTTCCAAATGCCGTTGCGGAAAGTGGTTAAAAACCATGTGTATAGCACCTCGTTGTACGAGTGATTGTTGAACTTTCTGAAATTTACTAGATAAAGATATTAGTCCAGCAAGACATATGTTGACATTAATTACCAAAATCACCCAGGGAGCACTTGTGCTTTCAATCTCCCCCTTTTTGGTAATTAATGACAACATACATCAAAAATTTAGATAAGGATATGAAAAGTAACAAGTAAAGCTTTGGAGAGACATGTAACATGCATAGGCTCCACCTACATGTATGCAATCATGTAAAGATAGAATATGAGAGCATGTGAATATGTCAGAGAAAGCAATGCGTTACATGTATCTTGGTTGTATGCATCAGAGCAAATGATGTAGATACAGGGAGTGTACTTTCATGCTCATGTGTCCTTCTTCCAAACAATATGTACATCAGCAAGAGATCATCATTCACATGAGTGTGATGTATATACTTACCTTGTGGTCTTGAGCTGGCTTTGGTCGAGATGAACCTGAGAAAACTGGGGTAGATAACACAAAAACACTACTAATCAAAGCAAGTTCAGAAAATGACAAGAGTAGCAAGATGGTGATGACATGTAGTGAGTGAATACTTAGTACTCTATTTGGATATAGACATGTCCCCAAGGGTTAGAGATATGCAATGAATTCCAAATATTTTGTTCCCTTAGATATGAACTCTTTCCCCCCCTGAATCTGATATTGGTTAATGGGAGAAGGTACGGTAAGAGAAAATCATAGTAAAGCAAATGTGACGTAGCAAGAAATGGTGCAAACAAACATACATTAACATGTCTTTCCCCTCTTAAAGACATGTGACTTCTCTCATGTATTGTTACTAAGCATCTGGAGAAGCTAAGATATGCTTTCTCCCCCATGTGATAAGCTTTGATGTGATCTCTCTCCCCCTTTGACATCAATTTTGAAGAAGGGGTCTTCTGGAGCATGAGTCAAATAGGTTTGGTCCTTGAGTCACATTACAAAGTAGCATGTAGTTTAAGATGCGAGTAGAGGATTAGAATCATCGAGTGGTGCTGGAGAAGAAATGACATTTGTAATGGCAAAAAGTTTTCTCAATAGTGAAATCGATAACGTCCATCCAATTTCATCAGTGACACCGAGTTGGCAGTGTCATAGATGATGCAGACCGGGTTAGTCCTTGTTGGTTGTACCGACGAACTATCTACAAGGTATTATTGTAGTTTGGTGTACCCGATAGGCATAAATTGGTGAGGCCGAGCTCAATACAGATGAAAAATTTTGTCACCTCAGCTCACTTGGCAATCAAGATCTCACAAAGATTTGCAAGTAATTAACTGAAGAATTTGCAATGAATTATATGCAGAGAATGTAGAGAATAATAGATAGAAAGAAAAGAAATCTAGATGAAGTTTTTTTTGAAAAAGGGAACAAACATGGAAAAATCACAAGTAATAAATAAAACAAGGATACACTAGGGAACTTCATCTAGAGGGGGGGTCGATGACAAAGTCACCTATGTTAGAGTATATTGACTGAGGAGTCAAGTGATGACACTAGATCTTAGGTCATACTCATCTTTTAAGCGCGAAATGGGGTTACCATTTTTTGTTAAAACACTTCATGTATTCACATCTTGTTGAGTTGCTTTGACTCATGACTTGGGTCAAAACTTCTCTAAGATGGAATGACATACCTTGGGTGGTGTTGATCTTGATCATGTAGTTGAACTTATGTTGGATGCTCAAGGTTGATGTAGTTCATCAAGAGTTGAGATCACCACTAATAGTTCAAGTTCATCTTCCTACATGGGTTAGTCTTGTAAGGAAGAGCACTTGTGTATCCAAGATGACAATCATGAAACATGATAACAAATGAAATAGAAATTGTCAATGGATATCTTCAATGGACTCATGATTCCTTTTATTCAAGAACCATATAGTAACTTGTTGATGTAAAGATTGCTCAAGAGGTGAGTGATTTGAAATCTAATAGATTTGGGCTCATCCAAGTACCTACAAGGGATAGATAACATGCAGGGGTACAATTATAGATCCAAGACATATGGTCATCATCATAGGAGAAATAACAAGGATTAGTCAGAAGAAAAGCTTCAAGCTTTGCATGTATCCAAGTGGTGTTTCTATTCCAAGTTTGAGGCATCAATAATATTCAATTCACCTCTCAAACGGCAAAATACTTTCTCATCAAGCGGTTTGGTGAATATATCCGCCAATTGCTTATAAGTACGAACATGCTTAAGATTGATGTTTCCTTTAGCAACATGATCTTGAATGAAATGATGACGAACATAGATATGCTTAGTTTGAGAATGTTGCACGGGATTGTGAGCAATCTTAATAGCACTTTCATTATCACAAAGCAATGGAACATGTTTCACATATATCCCATAATCCTTAAGTGTTTGCGTCATCCAAAGTAATTGATCACAACTTGATGCGCGGGCGCGCTATCCCATGCTGCAAAAGCTCTTGCTCACGCTCCTTGTCGCCTCCCAAAAGCTGCGCCACTACTTCCATGGCCACCCCGTCAAGGTTATCTTAGCATACCCCTAGGATAGAGTGCTCTAGAGCACTAACGTCGCAGGGAGGGTCTCCAAATGGAACATTGAACTGCAGGCTTCCCAGTTGGAGTTCAGCACTACCAGAATCATCAAGGGTGCGGCCCTCACCGGATTCATGGCGGAATGGACTGACGTTACCGACCAAGAAGTGGGTGAGGACCATTCCCTCTCACTGGGAAGCAAAGCACCAGATGGTTGGGTCATGTACTTTGATGGCGCATTCGTGCGCCAGTGCACAGGGGCTGGAGTCGTGATCATCTCGCCCACCAAGGACAAGCTCTACTACACCGTGCAGCTTTGATTCCACCAGGGCGAGGAGGTCTCCCACAACATCGTGGAATACGAAGGCCTGATCACCTACCTCAAGGCTATGCTGGCTTTGGGGGTGAGGCGCCTCACCATCAAGGGAGACTCCCAGCTCCTTGTCAACATCTCGAGCAAAGCATACAAGCCGAATGATGAGCACATGGAGGCACACCTGGAGGAGGTACGCAAAATGGAGAAACGATTCTTGGGCCTGGAATTGCAGCACATGCCACGCGACATGAACAACAAGGAGGACGGCATCGCCAAGAGGGCATCTCGGCGTCTACCACAGGAGCCCGACGTCTTTGAGGAGCGGCTCTTCAAGCCGTCAGCAACTCCCCCCGTCGAGGGACGAGCATTGCCTTAGGAGGAGCTCCCTCCAGCACCCCTCTCACGTGACCCAGCTTGTGGCCGGACCTCGGGAGCCTGCCTGCTCCTTGCTCTTGCACCTCAGGAGGGGTGCTGGACCGAGGAATTCAAAGCATACTTGCTCCAAGGTGCCTTTTCAAAGAAGGAGGAAGACGCAGAGGGTGTGGCTTGCCAGGCTACCGTGTACCGCATCCAGGATGGCGAGCTCAACAGAAAACGGCCAAATGTTGTTTCTCTATGATGCATCTCCAGGGAGCAATTATACGAGCTATTGGCAGTCATACATGGCGGGGACTGCGGGCATCACTCTTCATCCCGCACCCACATGGGCAAGGCGTTCCACAATGGATTCTACTAGTCCACGGTGTCGGATGCTGGGCTCTGCAGACCCTTTAGAGGTTCGAACACTGCCGTGCATATGAAGAACTCCCTTTCCCCAACCTGCTGGCCCAACAATTCCATGGCCTAGATCGACGAACCCGAGGGGATAAGAGACACAACAGTTTATCCTGGTTCCGTTCACCTTGTGGTGTAATACTCTACTCCAACTTTGTGGTGGATTGCCTCGAGGGGCTGAGGATGAACTAGTACAATGGTTGAACAACCTCAGGAGATGAGGTGTTCTTGAGCTCGATGAGCTGGTGGGTGTGAGGATGGTTCGAATTATCCGATCCCTCTCTCGGGTGGTGGATAAGTCCTATTTATAGTGGCCTTGGTCCTCTCCCCAAATGTAGGCGGGAACGGATCCCACAATGGCCAAATTCAAAGGGAGACAACTAGTACAAGTTATCCTGACAAAAGTAATCTTCGCCTGCAAAGGCTCTGGTGGTGACGCTGTGGTGGGCTCCGCAATGACCTCCGTCCTGTCGTCCTAGCGGTCTTGGTCTCGCTGCACTAATATGGAAAACTTTGCCTGATTCCTCGGGACTCCATGCCTGTGCTTTCCTCCATGGCACCAAAGGGGAAACTGGTACACTGCGCCCGCTGGCGCACACCTGGCCTTGCTAGTCATGGCTCACGTCATGTGAACCTCGCAAGGTGCACCTTCCCTTGATAACTCCGCTCCTTGAGTGCCAGCCTAGTGAGGCCGCCCCCCAGGGAGGTCTTGGCGTCGTCCGCCTCGCGAGGCTTGGTCCCTCACGAGGGTCTTGAGTAGTTGATGCTGAAACTGGGCCGTACCGGGCCACCGATGGAGCCACGCCATGGGCCTCAGGAGGCAAGTCTGGGCACCTGAATCCCAGGATGCCGATAATAGCCCGAGCCCAAGGCATGCTCGAACTTGGCTTCGGGGTGAAGCCAAAGGGCAAGTGCGGAGCACCGCGGGCCCCAACTGCCTGCGGCCTAGGTCGACGCATGGCGACTGATGGGACATGGGCGCCCCCAATTCCCCATGCAGCCTTCATATTCGCAGGGCTTGGTGGCCGCCACCACCGGCTCAGCTCCATCTTCATTGCTTGTCGCGTGCTTCATTGGCCTCTCCACCTTCCCAGCTCTCCCCTACTTACATGGCACCGAAGTTGGAGAAGAAGAAGAAAGTGAGGAGCCGCGCTCCGGCCGAATCTCCGCCGGCCTTTGAGCCCGCCCTTGAGCGGTCGACGATGGTTAAACAGGAGATGCTAGAAAAGGTCCGCCTGGCGCTTGCCGCTAGTTCCAACGTGTGGAACGCGACGTTGGCTTGGCCTGCTTCCCGCACCATGGTCGACATGGCGGCCACTAAGATCCCCAGCCATCTCCACGCTCTCTTGGTAGGCTTGATTCCCCCCCTTTTGTGGTTTCTTCAATGCCATAATCTCGCACTATCAAGTCCACGCACTGCACCTGGATCCCCAATACATCCACTTCCTCGTCGTCTTTGCCTTCGTCTGCGAGGCCATGGTGGGCATCATTCCCTCCATGGCCTTGTTCCGCCATTTCTTCTCACTTCACTTGACCGATGCCCGCTAGTTCTTGGGGTGCGTGACCTTCTAGGCCGTGGTGGCGACAGTGGGCTCAGGGATCGACTCCGAGCAATCGCCGGTCGTACATGGATTCCAGAAGCGGTGGGTGTTCGTGGATGTCGGCATGCTCAATTCCCTGCTCTTGCTCCCTCGGGCGCTGGCTGAACCCAGCTCCAAATGGGTGCACGTGAAGCTCATTGACCCTCGGATTGCCATGTGTGGCGCCGGCTGGCCAGGTTGATGGAGCTCGGAGTGATGGTGCCCATGGTTGTGCAGGAGTTCATCCAGCGATGCATTGCTCCTCTCCAGAGCCACTCTCGACAAATGTGGACCTTCGCCGGCAGCAGGGACCCCATGAGACTCCAGGTGCCTACACTTCCTCCCGAGACTCTATGCACAGTGCTCGAGCTCCTGACTGGTGACCCTGCGGTAGCCACGCTTTCAAATAATGGATGCCTTTTGTACTGCTGCTCGAACATGGAGGTGTTCGTGAGGCATATGACCGTCTTCGACGAGTGGGGGTTGAGCCCGGCTGAGCTTGAGGGGCTCCGCGAGAACTCCGTTCTTGTGGTCCCCCTGCCTACTGTCCCTGCGGCACACGCCCCGGTGGTGGATGCTGGGGGGCGGGCGCAGCCCGGTGCTGTTGGGGCGGCTGCTGATGGTGCATCTTAGCCTAGGGCCACTGAGGCAGAAGCCCCCGAGGCGTGGGGGAGCCTTCCTGAGGGGGTGATCGAAGACATGGCATGATCCAAGGCTCCTGAGGTCGCCGCCCCTAGAGCTCGGGGAAGCAGTCTTGAGTCCCGCTTAATGCCCCAGGCGCTGATGGATGCGCGCGGGGCTTTGGCCAGCTCCGCCTGAACTTCGAGGCACTCCACAAGAGAAAATGGGCTCCTTGCTATAGTGGTGACGCTTACCGGCCGCTAAAGCAGAGGAAGTACATAGCCATAGACGAGTAAGTACCTTTTCTTCGCGATTTCTTGTCTGTTGCATCCTTTCATAATAATGGATCTTCAGGATTCCTTCGTCTATGGTAGCGAGACCTCTCGAGGAGCAGCCTCCCCCTGTCCTCCACTCTCCCTAGTCCCGAGCTCCCCTCGCCGGCCTGCTGCGCAAAGCGCAGGGCTTGTCTTGGACCCAGATGCACCGACAAGGAGCCCTAATCCCGCGTTCCTGTCATTGCTCCTCCGTTGTTTGCCCTGGGGGCAGCAGGCATGCCGAGTGCTCCTCCGCTGGTTGTCACCGGTGGTTGGGTGGCGCCTGCCTTAGCTTCATCTTCGAGTGGCGAGGTCATGCTACCTGGTGCCCCCACCAAGGCTTGGAGGGTGGTGAAGAAGGTGCCAGCCCCCAGCTCCCCACCAGGGGCAAGCGGGCCGCCTCAAGCTTTCCCAGCAACCTCCGGCGTGAAGAATGGGCTTGGCCGTGAGCTGGAACTCGCATGAGGGCGCAACGTAGTATGCCACGAGCTCTTCCGGGAGGCAATGGGTGCACTAAGATGGCTTGGAGAAGAGCTCGTCGACGTCGACACCGGCCTCAAGGCAGAGGACCTTCGGTTGGCGGACGAGTGGCGCCAGTTGATGGTGGCCGTCAACCTCGGGCGTCTTCAGCATGAATGCGCTAATGCGAAGGCCAAGGTGTCCCTTGCGACCTCACATGAAGCCAGTGCCCAGGCCTTGGAGGAGGCCAGGGAGGCTGATCGCCGCCGCGAGGTCGCCGAGGAGTGTGAACAGGAGCTCCAGGCCTTGAATGCTACCCTCGAGCAGCAGGTCGAGGCGCAGGTCCGTCTTGGCGTCAATGAGGGGGAGCCTTTCGAAGAGAAGGATATCTAGAAACACGAGGAGCCATTGATATTGGAGGCCTCGGAGCGCAGCCTTGGGCTCGAGCGGATGGAGATGAGGGAGCGCCATGTGGCCATGGCTAAGGACACCGTCAGCGTGCGCAAAGCCAAGATCTAGGAGGAGGTTAACCGGAGGGTGGCGAAGGCTCGTGCTGATCTTGACAATGAGTACAGCCTGAAGCTGACGTTCTCGAAGGCCGAAGTTCAGGGCAGGACCGCCGCCCTCAGGACAAGGCTAAACGAGACGGAGCATCGCGAGAGGGCCGCTGCAGCGGCTCAGACCTCTACCCAAGCTGACATGGCCTCCGTGTGTGCTGACTTGCTCTCCCTCCAGCAGTAGATTGATGACGCCGCTTCCCTCGTGAAGCAGAACAGGGAGGAGGTGTGTCATGGGCAAACGCTGCAGCGCGAGCGTCCCTCATCCCCGCGTGGAAGATTATGCCAACCACCTTCGCTTCTTTACCGAAGTTGTGACACGCCCGGAGGACCAGGCTGCGAGGGCCTGCCAGCTTGTCGAGGAGAGGAGTCGGGGCCTCCTTGGGTGCGCGTTCTCACGCGTCTTCAGCCATCTTCAGAACCTCGACCCCCACTTCGAATTTGACGCGGCCATAGCCCCAGTGCCCGGGGCTATCCGGGACAACCTGTCACACTGGGTGGACAATCATGTGGACGCTTTGGTCAGGGCGCTCACCACCGAGGACGGCACGGTGGTGGTTGTGGCGGACGAAGATAGCGTGGATTACGACGATGAAGACGGCGTCAGTGACAGCGCAAGTAGCATGGACGAGAGTGACCAGAGCGGTGCTGGGGGTAGCACGTCCAGTTAACCCTGCATTCCTTCACTTGAACCTGCATGCAAAGACATGGACACGACCCCGCAGGGTGTGATAGCTCTTTGGAGGGGGAGCACCTCGTGATGTGTAAACTAATGTTTTGCCTTTTTAAGAAGGACTCAAAATGTGCTTTTGTGAGCTTGTGAGCCCTCGAGTAGGGTTGTTGCTGAGACTTATCTTGATCCTTGCAGGCCTTGAGCGGGTTTTGAGGTTGCTGACGTGCCTTCCTCCTGAGGTGATCCCTCAGATGCTCGCGAGGTTCTGGGCCTCCTAAGGAGCAAGCGGATCCGTCCGAGAGGGCCACACCAGGAGCGTCAGGTAGACCGTGGCAAGATGCACACGTGGAAACCGTGTGACGCGTGCAATCTCGCCCCGAGGGGGTACTATCCAGGTTGCCCAAACGCGCCTAGCGTAGTCCGCCGACCAGCCGCGGGGCACTCGTAAGAGGGGGGTCGGGGGCGCGAGCCGAAAAAACAAAGCACGCGACCATAACGCAATAAAACCGGCAGAAACCAGAGAAAAACTCCCCCCAATTTTAGATAACACAAAATAACTTCAACTCTCAATCCGAAAGGAAGAGGGCGATCAATTTACAGATAAAGGGGAAAAGGCAAACAGCCACGTCCGGCACCTAGCTAGTCTTCTTGTCTTCTCACCAGCACGGAGCTAAGTGCTTTCACTGGATGTGAGCATAGTCATTGGGTGACAGTGTTGATGGCCAGCACAGAGCATGGTGCTTCCACTTGGAAGTGGACGGGTGCCCCTGAGGCCGAGGAGCGGCACACTGGAAACTCCGGGGCGTGTAAAACCCCACTCATTATTACGTGAGAGTGTCATGAGTGGAGACCTTCATAGGCGTGAGCCTTGCTTCATATCGCCTAACGAGGGTCCCGCCATACGCCTTCCCCGACGACCGTTGGGTCGTCCGGAAACCAGGAGGAGACCATGGGGCAAGGGGGACGCTAGCGGCGCCCTCGGCGACCACGAGCCCTCTGCTGGGGGTGGGCTCGCCGGTACCTCCCCCGGCAGAGGACCTACCTTGGCGTGACGCCTTGCTCTGCGGGGCGCGAGGGGGGACCTACGTCCGGGTCCCGCCTGCACAGCCCCTAGTGCGCTGGTCCTATTGGGGGCGGGGGCGTCATGCCGGGGTCTCCGACCGCTGTCGTGGCCTGGTTCACCTATGGTCCATGGTTAGCGTAATCATGTCCCTGGGGTATCGGTCGTACCTTGTGGTTGTTCTCGTCGAAGGGTTCGACGAAGCTTCCAGGTAGCTCATGGAAACCCCCGACCTCTAGCGAATCTCCTGCCCAGCTCGGCTCGGGGAACGAGCTGGTGTCTGCCTCAGGCGTGTATTCGAGGTCCATCATGCGGGGTACATAGGCATCAGGAGCGGCTGCACCGGGGCCTCCGCCTGGGTGCGCCACACGTTGGATTTCGGGGACATGTGCTTGGCCCTGGTGGTCACGGGTCGATGCCCCGGCGCGGCCCCTCAGGGGACCACCCGGGCCCGTCCCGACCGCTAGCACCGTGGTTGCGGCGGGACGAGCTGCGGCGAGGGCCGTGTTGTTGCGTCGAATCCTTCGAGTGCCCCGTGGTGCGCGCGGGCACGTTGTGGCCTAGCACTCGCCTCCGCCACCACCTGAGGGGTGGACAAGGAGCAAAAAGGCGCCACACCCCTACATGTGGCGTCGAGCAGTTCAGCAACCCACTCCAGTACCTCATCATGACCGCCCTCCTCCAACTTGCAGCTCAGTAGCTCTCGCGCCACGATGATCGCGACGCGCATGTTCGCCTGCTCCTGACGAGTATGTGGTGCCATCGCCGCGGCGGCGTGCATAAGCCGAGGGGCGAGGGCGGGCGGCGCCGGCCCGCGTCGCCCGCGTCCGGCTTAGTTGGGAGGTGTACGAGCCGCCTAGAGCGTGAAGTGGAGATCTTCTTGGACGGATGGCATCGCTCGGGCGGGCCAGGCAGCCCAGTGCTCAGCATGAGCCCTCTTATCGTCGGCCATCTGAGCTGTCTGCTAGCAGGAAGAAAGAAGGTTCCGAATGTCAGATGTCAGATGTCAGATGTCAAATATCAGATGCCAAATGTCAAATGTCAGATGTCAAATGTCAGATGTTGGGCTCTGCAAACCCTTCAGAGCTTCGAGGGTACGAACATATTGCATGAAGACATTGCTCATGAATTGGGTGCCCCTGTCGGTGATGATCCTTGCCGGAACTCCAAAACGACACACCAATTCTTTGAAGAACTTGATAGCTGACTGAGCAGTCACCTTCCTCATGACAGTCACTTCCGGCCACTTTGTAAACTTGTCGATAGCGACGAACAAGAATTCGAAGCCCCCGATTGCTTGAGCCCCCAGACCGAAAATGGCCATGATAAAGGGATTGTCTAAAGGGCTTGGGCAGGCAGGTCTGTTCTCTTGCAATGGAACTGGCAGGCTTCACATGTCGTGACGAGCTCGACTGCATCTTGGAGGGATGTGGGCCAACAAAATCTTTGCCGAAATGCTTTCCCAACTAATGCCCTTGATCCAATGTGTGAGCCGCACATTGCTCTATGAATCTCAGCCAGCAGATCCTTTCTATCTTCCCGATAGACACACTTCAATTTCACACCATTGGGCCTCCTTCTTTATAGAGTGTCATCGACAAACTGATACATACTGGCCCTCAGGGCAACTTCTCAGCTTCATCTTGGTCGCTAGGAAGTTCTCTGGTTTGGAGGAAGTAAACAATGTGCCTTGCCCAAGTTGGAGCCTGGGGCTCAGCAATGAGGACTAGTGGCACCTCCTCAGCTACGGGAGCACCAGCCTCATTCGCTTGTTCCATAGGCCCGGCTAGAGGGGGTGGTCTGGCAGGTTGTGAGGAGTTGTTTCCAGCAGGGCCTTTGCCGGGAGCGAACGGCTCGACTGGGAGAGGCTAACCGTAGTCCAACTTTCTCCTTTTCTGGGCCATTGTGGCTGGTGATACGGAGGGCTAAGAGTGACGGAGAACAAAAGTTCCTAGTTCCACAAGAAGCTTCTGTGCAGCACACTTCGACAGGTGATCAGCTGTGTTGTTTTCCGCACGGGGTATGTGCTGTGTTTGCAACCTGTGAAACTGCTCCTCCAATCTCCTTACTCCCTCAATGTATGCTTCCATCAATGGTCTTTGATAATCCTTGTTGACTTGTCTCACCACAAACTGTGAATCTCCTCCGCAATGAACTGTTGCCTTTCCAAGGCCTGCTTCCGGACTTTCTGCTTGATAGGTCGGGCGTGTGGGCAGACAGCAAGGTGGTGCTTGGCTACCTCCCTGGGAACACCGGCGGTATCAGACGGTTGCCATGCAAACACTTCGATATTCACCAATAGGAAGGCAACAAGCATGCTTTCATATTTGTCATCAAGGGTGGCGCTGATTGTGAAAGTACCGTCAACGCCAGTCAGCCCTGCCAGGACCTTCTTCACTTGGGGTGCAGCAACCTTGGATCTCTTGTTGCTGGAACACTCCGGCACATCGTCAATGGGTGCCATGCACTCAGAGGGGCTACGCTCCCTGGACTCCTTGCCGGAGGTCCTACAATCTCTTTTCCTTCCTTTGCTTTCCTTGGCGGGAGCTGCTGCTGCCGCAGCCTCTGCTGCGACTACATCCCGGTACATCTTTTCCACATAGATAATCGCATCCTTCTCATCTGATGGGATAGTGACGACCCCCTGTGGCCCAGGCATCTTCATTGTGTTTTAAGCATAGTGGGATACTACCATAAACTTGGCCAGGGCCGAGCGTCCAAGAATCCCATTCTATGGCAGGAGGAGATCAACCACATCAAACACAACCTTCTTTGTCCGGTAGTTCAGCTCTCCCCCAAACGTTACCGGCAACGTAATCTTCCCTTTAAGATGGCTCCTGGTGGGGTTAACTCCAAGAAACGTGCCGGTAACCTCTAGATCTTCTTCTCCTATCTGAAGCTTGTGGATGGCTGCTGGGAAATCAGATTCAGCCCGACCACGCCATCCACTAACATCTTTGTGACCTTGAGGTTGCGAATTGTCGGGGAGACCAACCGCAGTGGTGCGGCTAGGATGATCCTCGTCATCAAAGATGATTGGCATGCGGGACCATTTGAGCGGTTTTCGGGCCTCTGGTGCTGGCTCCACGACATTGATCTCTCGCGCCCATCGCTTGAGCTGGCTGTGTGAGGCGTGCAAAGATGCACCCCCATTAATGCATAGGGCATTAGTGTCCTTCTGAAATTCCTTCTCACTGGTTTCCTCTTCATTGCCCTCTTCACTCACATCATCAAAGACTTCCTTCTTTTGGCCCCTGGCGGGTTTTCCTTGGTTCCGAAAGGTTTTGACAGGGCGATTTGCTTCACTGCCTCGGCCCTTTCCGCCAGTGGTATTCTTACCTTTTATCATATTCTGCCCTCTATTTCTTGACAAGCTGCTCAACCTAGTGACACTCCTGAAGGTCATTGCCGTTGTTCCGGTGGATCTTGCAGTACAGGCCATCGCCTTTCCCAACCTTCTCAGCGGCAGCGGCTTCCCGGCAGGCTGTGTAAGTGGCAACTTCCATGCCAGGGGTTTCAGCCATGGCCTTCTTGCCGGCACTAGGTGTGCCCGAACCTTCTACAGTCATCACAACCTTATCTCTTGGCTTCTTACTGCGCTTTCTTGCCCTTCCTCTGACTGGTTGATGCATCTTCATCCTATGAATCAACATTGATGCAATCCTCCTCTCCAGGCAACTTCCTTCCATCCTCCATCCGAGCACACTTATCCACCAGTGTTTATAGCTCCACCACAGTCTTGGGCAACTGCACATTCATCTTAGAATGAATACGATGGTTGCGCACATTGGACTGGAAGGCTGCTATAACGGCGGCCACATGGATATTTGGAATATTCCTATGAACTTTATTGTATCACTGTAAATACTTACAGAGTGTTTCTCCTTACTTTTTGTGGAGAAGTTGCAGGTCACTAGGCTTGTTGTGCTCTTGGTGGCCACCAGTGAAGGCACCGATCAAGTCGTGGCACAGGTCTTCCCATGACGAAATGGAGTTCTCCGGCAGGTGCATCAGCCAAGACCTCACGTTAGACTTGAGAGAAAACAGGAAGTAGTTGGCGAACACCTTCTCATCTCTTCCCCTGGAAGCTTGAACAACAACGGTGTAGATGCTCAGGAACTCTGCCGGGTTCGTCCTCCCATCGTAGTTCTCAGGTATCTCAGGCTTTAACGTGCGAATGGATGGCCAACGGACTTGTCGCAGCTCTCGTGTAAAGGCAGGGCAGTCGACCTTGAAAGGTAGGCACCCGCCAACACCAAGCGCAGGCTCATCGACGTTGAGGACGCTGCACCCGTCGGTCCGGCGGGGGTGGTCGCGGCATCGATCTTGGCGACACGCGCCTCTCCCCGCCGCCTATCCTCCGGGGCTTGACATTGGCTTGAACATGCTCGAGGGTCATAAGAGGCCATCGAGACGTTGTCGGGGTCTTGTTTCTGCTACGCCCGGGTCAGCTGCCGTGGTGGCGACTGCACCGTGTAGATGACCCCCTCCATTCGGCAAGCGGTACGGGCGGTTGCTGTCACTTGGGGAGGTCGCGGCGGACCAGCTTGTCGTGATCCCCCAACTTTGGTGAAACCAAGCAGGCTTTGGATGGTGGCACGCCATTCATCCATCTGCTCGGCCGCTGGCGGTAACCTCAGTAGCAACTGAGCACCGAGCATAGCCTTCGTGGATGTGCTTGGCATACATGTTGATGACGCCAACCGCACTGTCACCTGGCTCAGGACGATGCTAGCGGCGGCGATGGCGGTGGTGCCGCGTCCATGCAGCTGTGGGGTGACCACCTAGGCAGCGGGGTGTCGCGGCGATGGTGCTTGAGGGTCAGCGGCTCCATCGGGCGCAACTATCTGGTCGGCTCGCCCGGGAGGAGGCGCATGGGCCATGGTCGCTCCCGCGGTGGGGGCGTCCTGAGGGCAATGGCTCGTCCTGGACCAAGCGTCGTTGCTGTGGCTGTCACTTTCCAGCTCCTCGCCTATTCTCTTGACATGTCATAGGACAGGTGTCAGTTATGGGTTTCTAATGTAGGAAATGGCTGCCATGTGGCGAATGGCTGCCACTTAATCATCTTGCGTCTTGACACCACACTGATTGACGACGTGGTTCGTGCCTGGGTGGTTGGTGGGGTGGTTCAGCCCCCATGAGCCTTGGCAGACCCTTCCGGGGTGGCTTGGTCGCCTGCTTCTGGTTGTGGCCTTGCCCCTTGTCGGGCTCGCCTGCCTCAGTAAGGGAGGCCCTTCTCTTGCTGATGTCTTGCTCCCTTGGCTCGATCTTGGTCCCTTTGAGCTGTATGTTGGTTCTTCGAATCTCTTGGTCCTTCAATTTCTCACTTGCGCTGGTGCTTCAATCTTGTTCCCGTGCCTGTGCATAGTCTGGGCGACAGACCCAGGGTCTGTTGCACCGACACATTTGTTAGATGTGATTCATACACTTTCACCGTGCTATGTTATTGGAGAAAATTATTTGGCACTGCTTCAGCAGTTTGTGCAGCCAACTTTGGTCCACACATCCAAGCAACCAAGCATTAAAGTACTAAATATTTATGGCACAAAGGAACTGTGCATCGGAGAAATTAGGTGCTCCAGAGTCCGGGTCCCTGATATTTTTCCCCTGCATCAGCTCGCCGGTGCAGGGTACCGATGCCAAATGTAGCAACAGTTGTCTTTACACTAGTTTTGGCATACAGAGTAGATAGCCTTAGTGCTATTAGTTCTATGTTATTAAATTTATGAATGTACACACCTGTTGGTATCAATTTGATGTCTTCCAAACATTGTCGCTATGATTTTGCAATTATATTTAGCTTCCTCATAAAATGTTCAATTTGTTATTTATAGTACATGACTAAGAACTTGTAGCATTGTTGTAGTTAATTATAGCTTCTTGATGTTTAGGAATTTGGTTGTTGTCTCAGTAGCAATTAATTCATTTGCATATTGATCTTTTTGAGAAGATATGTCATCATTAACCTGTTTTCAGTTTACCAAAATATGTATTTGGTGATTTTGTATGTTGCTAGAAACTCGTTTCCCCTACAATTGTTAATGATATAGTTTTATATATTGTAGGATGAACGGAAGTGTTCTTATGTGGAGTGGGTTGATCAAGAGCGGCCATAGTCTTTGAAGATGTGCCTAGCAAAGCTCTGGAGCATTTATGAGGAAGAGAATAGATGTAGGCTCAGAGAAAGTGTTGTCAACGCTAAAGAATATTTGAAGACGCGGGATAAAAAGAGGAAGATGGAGAATGAGCTCAGATTTTGTAAATCGGACTTTGCTAAGATGTTGTTGGCAAAGGAGGACACACTTTCCGAGTTGGCCAGCGCAAAATAGGTTCTTACTGAACTGAAAGCAGAGGTGGATAAGATGAGCCTAGATGATCTCGATTAGCGAAATGAGTACATTGTTCTAATATTGTTCTTATGAAGGTGAACTAGCTATAGTACTATGATCTTAAAATATATTTTTGTTCCCATATGAAATTGGGAAACAACTGTTCGATATGAAATGTGAATTTGCGTAATACTGGAATTATTAATTATAAACCAATAAACCTACTAAATGGGTCAGGGAACTTTGCAAACGGTTCTAGCAGTAAAAATGCTTGTGATGGATAGACCGATGCCATACAATTTTCTTCATCAAATCATGCATGATGTAGTTGAATAAAAGCTGATGGTTAACCGAGGCAGAGCGTGTGTGATAGTTACATCTATCACAAACGAGGCTATACATAAAACTTTGTGGGATGTATATACAAACAGAAACATTTTCCCTGGATTGACTATGGTATGTACATATGAACAAAATGGTTTCCCTGGATTGACTGTGTGGGCTGTACATAAGAACATAAATGTATTCCTTGGATTGACTGTGTCGAATGTACATAACAAACTGCAACTTTTGTTTGGGACTGACTGTATGGGATGTACTTATGACCAACATCGATTGGGCATGTATAATCGTATTTCATCGCTCGCCTGTCACACATGACCACATCTTCCGAAGCCTGTGTGCCAGGAGGGCCTATCCCTGATGGTTTCTAGGTCGTGTGGGACGAACCCCCCTATCGCAATCACTCACTTGGTGATATTTCAAAACGCCATCACAGAATGGGGTTCAAAACCGTTTGTATAGCACCTCGGTGTACTAGTGTAAAACCCTAGGTCCTTCTCTTGTTTATATTGATATAGATGTATCAAGTACACAGTTGACCTGCCTCGAGACCGTAAGACGTGGTCTAACTCTTGGGCTAGGTGAATGATATTGCATTGATGTCCCCTCTATTGGCTAAACCCTATGGCTTATATGCGGCCAGGTATGGTATCTAGGATTACAAGGTCGGTATCTAGCGAAGGGCAGTAGGGGGAGTCTTGGAGTATACGTCAATTTTTCGGTAGATGTAGTCTTGACCACGTCCCCTGCATACAGGCTCCAGAGTCCTTATTGAGTAGGAATGAGGGCCCATTGGCCCAATCTGAGGAACATGGGCTGACTAGATTAGTAACCCCTAATCCAGGACACCGTCACGTGGCAACCCACCTCATAAGGTAGGTAATAAGAGTTCACCAGCGTAGGCTCATCGACAGCTAGCTCCGCACTCCTTTCAGATTAAGGACGTGATTCCCGTCACCACTCGATGGATGTACTAGTGTCTTCTCTCTACATCTTTCTTGGAGAACTTGGTGCTGATCACTATGAGCTCGCAGATCGGACAATGCCCTGGAAACGTCATCAAGGGTGCCAACCCGCTGACTCTGTCGCTACTGTTGTTTTCGTTTGCGAAGCTGAGAGGCTCTGTGTGGAAACCCTCCACTAGTGCATCTTCTCCGCAGTAGGAGGGACATCTAGAAGTAGATATGATCGCAATACCGTGTGCTCGTTGAGAAGATTCGAAGACTAGCACAAGATGCTCGTAGGGAGATTTCTTTTACTCTTATTAGTCGGTCGTAGAATAAGGTTAGTCATGCACTTGCCGCGTATGGACGTGCTACACCCTCGACTGCAGTTTGGCTGTGCTCGGGGCTGGACTTTGTTGTAAACCTTTCGAAGGCTGATATGCCTCCTTGAGTAATGAAATCTCCCTTTACCCCGCAAAAAAAAAACTGAAGAGCAAAGTGCCGAACCGAAAAATCTGAGACCGAAGCCAAATAAACCAAAACTGATAAATTTGGTACTATGATCGGTTAGGATCGTTGGTAAACCGATCTTAATTCCGTGAAATCGGGTTTTACCCGTGAGTACCCGAACATACCGAAGACCGAGTAAAAAAAGCACTGCATGCCGCAACTCCTTATCCCCAAGGCCCCAAATGGGCTCAACCATATCTGTCGCGGTGATCCTTATTTCCCCCAATTAGGCTCAACCTGATCCGCTACCATGACCAACCTTATTTATTCGATACTCCATTTACTACTTGATTCTTTGCAATCCATAATTTTGGGCCCTTTCCAATGTTCCTGTATGGCCAGATCCTCTATATGTTGCCATTGCCTCCTCGGCGACGAATCACTCACCGGAGAGGAGGCACTCTAAACCCTCGTAGGCTCGCCTAGGCCCGGACACGGATCCTTGGGAGCTCCACTGAGGTCAAGCACCGTTGGCCGCACAACCGCCCTGCTAATTCACCGCTCTTGAGAACAAAGATGGGTTGACGGCCAGAGGAGGCTCGTGCCTCCTGCAACGTAATCCATGTTTCCCATCCTGACTAGTATTATTGATTTAATCACTTTAAGCATCACCTAATTTGACGGTGTGGTGATCTCTAGAGAACAAAAAAATTGTTGATTCAATCATTCATACAAGATGACTTTGTTTCATTTCTGGCCAATTTTTTTTACATCTGAACTTCTGAAATTTGTATGCATGTGTAGTTCAGATGTTCTAGTTGTTTTTTGATCTGGATAGTGAGAGGTAGCTGATTTAATAATTCGCACAAGGTGACTATCATTCAGATGTTCTAGTACAGAGATCTGAATAGTCCCACTAATGTTGTAGTAGTTGTTTTTACATCTAGACAATTGTAGGATCGAAAGTATGTCTAGAGGGGGGGTGATTAGACTACTTGACCAAATAAAAACTTAACCTTTTCCCAATTTTAGTTCTTGGCAGATTTAAGCTATTGTAGGACAAGTCAAGCAATCATCACACAATTCAAGCAAGCATGCAAAGAGTATATTGGCAGTGGCAAGTAAAGCATGCAACTTGCAAGAATGTAAAGGGAAGGGTTTGGAGAATTCAAACGCAATTGGAGACACGGATGTTTTTCCCGTGGTTCGGATAGGTGGTGCTATCCTACCTCCACGTTGATGGAGACTTCAACCCACGAAGGGTAACGGTTGCGCGAGTCCACGGAGGGCTCCACCCATGAAGGGTAATGGTTGCGCGAGTCCACGGAGGGCTCCACCCACGAAGGGTCCACGAAGAAGCAACCACACATGAAGGGTCCACGAAGAAGCAACCCTGTCTATCCCACCATGGGCATCGCCCACGAAGGACTTGCCTCACTAGCGGTAGATCTTCACGAAGTATGCGATCTCCTTGCCCTTACAAACTCCTTGGTTCAACTCCACAATCTTGTCGGAGGCTCCCAAGTGACACCTAGCCAATCTAGGAGACACCACTCTCCAAGAAGTAACAAATGGTGTGTAGGTAATGAACTCCTTGCTCTTGTGCTTCAAATGATAGTCTCCCCAACACTCAACTCTCTCTCATAGGATTTGGATCTGGTGGAAAGAAGGTTTGAGTGGAAAGCAACTTGGGGAAGGCTAGAGATCAAGATTCATATGTAGGAATGGAATGTCTTGGTCTCAACACATGAGTAGGTGGTTTTCTCTCAGAACATATGAGTTGGAATTGTGTATGTGTTCTGATGGCTCTCTCCACGAATGAAGAGGAGGTGGAGGGGTATATATAGCCTCCACACAAAATCCAACCATTACATACAGTTTTCCAATCTCGGTGGGACCGAATCAACAAACTCGGTCGGACCGAAAAGGTAAACCTAGTGACCGTTAGAGATTTTCGGTGGGACTGACATGCAACTCGGTAGGACCGATATGGTTAGGGTTTGGGCATAACGTAATCTCGGTGAGACCGATTACACAAACTCGGTGAGACCGAGTTTGGTAATAAGCTAACCAGAGAGTTGGTCAGGCAAACTCGGTGGGACCGATTTGCTCTTTCGGTGAGACCGAAAAGTTACAAAAAGGAAACACTGAATTTACATTGCAATCTCGTTGGGACCGATTCGCTCTTTCGGTGAGACCGAAAAGTTACGAAAGGGAAACAGAGAGTTTGCAATCCCATCTCGGTGAGACCGAGATCCCTATCGGTAGAACCGAATTGCTAGGGTTTGGCAGTGGCTTATGACAAGTGAAACTCGGTGGTGCCGGATAGAAAGAATCGGTAGGACCGAGTTTGGCTTAGGGTTTAGGTCATATGTGCATATGGGAAAGTAGTTGAGGGTTTTGGAGCATATCACTAAGCACATGAAGCAAGAGGCTCATTAAGCAACACCTCATCCCTCCTTGATAGTATTGGCTTTTCCTAAAGATCAATGTGATCTTGGATCACTGAAATATAAAATGAAGAGTCTTGAGCTTTTGAGCTTGAGCCAATCCTTTGTCCTTAGCATTTTGAGGGTTCCACTTTCACATCCATGCCATGCCAATCATTGAGCTTTCCTGAAATAGTCTTCTTGGAATAGCATTAGCTCAATGAGCTATATGTTGTTATGAATTACCAAAACCACCTAGGGATAGTTGCACTTTCAATCTCCCCCTTTTTGGTAATTGATGACAACATATAGATCAAAGCTTCGACAAATGATAATAAGCACGAAATATATCGTCGCTTTGAGAAGTATGTGACAAGTAAGAGCTCCCCCTAAATTTGTGCATATTTAAAATTTTCTTTGGACTGCAAATGCACAAAGAGTTAGAGTCATGGGTTACTCTTCCATGTCACATACATCTTGGTGGAGCGCTTAAAATGATAAGAATGAAATACATGCACTCATCACCAAGAATAGTGAATGATCACATAAGATAGATAAGATGATAATATTAAGCAAACATTAAGTGTAGCTTATGATCAAACACATGATCATCAATGTCTCACAGATAACGGCATAGTATCTCAAGCACTCAAAAGCAAACAAAGTTCGAAAAACCACCAAATAAAACAAGAGAGAATAAAAGCAACACTCTCTCTCGAAGCCTATGATCTATACATTTTTCTCCTCCTTTGGCAACAAGTTACCAAAAAGTTCCTAGAAAATGCATAGTGCTAGATCGACTCTCAGGCTTGATCTTCTGGTGGTGGTGGAGTCCGGATCACTCCAAGGATGAAGCCTTCTGTAGACGTGGTTGGAGTTGAGGCTGAAGTAGATGCTGGAGCTGGTGGAACTGAAGCTGTAGCTCGTGCAGAAGTGGTGGCTCTGGTGTCAGCAACTGGCACTGCATGTGATCTCTGAGCTCTTGGCACTCTGGCAAATGCATCAGTTGTAGTCTTGCCTCTCCTCTCCTGCATGTCATCCTGAAGTTGTTCCACTGCAGACTGAATCTCTGTTACTTTGACATCCAAGTCATAGAACTTTTGTTCCATGATCCTCTCTAAGCTCTGCTGATTCTGAGTGAGGGTGGCCAGTCCTTGCTCAATCCTCAGTGTGGATGCAATCAAGTAACCAAGCTGCTCTTGTTTGGTTTTCAAGAAATACTCAGATGCCTCCTCTTGAGTTGGCATCTTGGCAGCTTTCTCCCTCCTTGCCTTCTCCTTCTTGGCTTGTGCTTGTGCAGATGATGGTTCATTCTCAGTCATGACAACTTGATTATCTTCAAAATCTGGACGGATGGGCAGGTGTTCCTTGTCTAATAAGTATATGCCCGTGCCCATCTTGGAGTTGATTAATTCCTGAATTTGTGGGGCATATCCACAGCTCCTCTTCTGATCAGCTGCTGTCCTCTTAATGGTCTCTACCATGAGGCTCATCACCTTGAACTTCTGTGGCACATAATATATGAAGCAAATTGATGGCATGGCCTCTGATCATCTTGTGATCACCTGACTTGGGAAACAAGGTGTGCCTCAGTATCCAACTGATGGTTGGCAGCCCTGACAGAAGATAGTGTACTGAGCCAAACTTTAAAGTGTCAAGTGCTTCATTTGGAATTTCCTTGTACATGTTTGACATTGAGTTATGATCCATCTTCTTCTTGGCATATACATCCAAGTCATCTTCCTGCTCTTCTGGGGCATTAATCAGCTGAGCCCATTCAGCAACTATAGATTGGTACCTCGTACCTTCAGACATCCATGTTATCCTACCATCTAGATAAAAATGGGCTATGGAGTAGAACTGCATGATAAGCTCCTCATTCCACTTTGTGAGCTTCTGCCCAACAAAGTCCTCTACTCCACATGCCTTGAAGCTGTCCTGCACTCCAGGGTAGTACACTTCGTTGTCCTTGATGTATTGCCAATCAACCCATCTCATATCACATACAATTGGCTTCTTGTCCAATAAGACTGTCTCATAGAAGTCCTGCTGTTCCTTAGTGTGGAACCTGTAGTCAATAGCAGTCCTCCTCCTTGAAGCATACGGATCTGCTTCTCTCCACTTCCTCAGCCCTGAGTCTCTCCTGAGCTTCATATCCTCAGCCACAGGATGAGCATCGTTGTGGTCTGGGATCTTGGGCTTGAGCTTTCTAAGAACTTGCTCTTCATCATCTTCTGCAGTGTCAGGCTTCTTGTGTTCCTCTTTGGCTTTGGCTTTGGAGCTGGCTTGGCCTTGGAAGCAGCTGCCCCTGTTGTTATGGCATCACCCATCAGCTTGGGTGCCTTAGGTGCTGGTGCAACTACCTCTTCTTCTTCCTCCTCATCTTCCATGATGGAAGCCTTGACAAGCACTCTGGCTACGGTTTTCTTCACCCTTTCCTTCCTTTTCTTGCCTTTAGCAGCAACTGGCTCAATGGGAGTGGACTTCTCAGGAATCTTGGTTGAAGCTCTGGCCTTTGGCATAGGCTGCCTGCCTGCTGGCCTTTTGATTTTCATCCCTGGCTTTATGCCTTGAGCTGGCTCAACTCTCTTGGAAGTTGCTTCCTCTTCTGCCACATAATCCTCATCTTCTGAGTCTGAGGTTCTCTTCTTTCTCTGTCTTGTGGCAGCTTTAGGCAAATTGCTAGGGGTGCTCCTGCTGCCATCATCTGAGGAACTTGAGGGACTAGTGCCCTCACTCATCTGCACTTGCTGCTCTGACAAGTTCTGGCTATCACTTTGGTCTAACATGATGCAAACTCTGACTGCTGACCCTGTGAATAGGTTATAGATGAGATAGAGTGGATGAGCATCACAAAATGCAGAGATTTTTGCAAAAGAATAATTCAAAAACTTAGTTTTAGTTTCCCACTGAAAGCATCTCGGATCTACCAATTTCTAAACTCGGTGATACCGAAGCAGTTTTGGCACCTAAACTAGTGAACTCGGTCAGACCGAGTCGCAGTTCGGTGGCACCGAGACTGCTAGGGTTTCACAGAGTTCCAAAATCGGTCACACCGATAAGTAATTCTTGGTCAGACCGAGTCTCACTTGTGCAATGGCATAAGCCAAATCGGTGGGACCAAGTTTTTCAACTCGGTGGGTCCGAGATGGTTTCGGCGGAAACCTAACCCTAAAATTTTCGAATTAAACCTAATCTACGAGTTCATTGACTGGATAGAAGTTTAACAAACGTGGCAAGAATCATGATGATCACAATGTGCTAAGAATCGGATTGGGGAATAGCACAAAGATCGAGTCCATACCCTAGTTCGGCGGAGACTCGCTATGGCGGCAATGGCGGGGTTGAATTTCCATTGACGGCGACAGAGACCAGTGACTGGAGGCGGCTGGCGGCGAGGAGACGATCCGAAGACCAAGTTGGCAGAGCAGGCTATCGCACGGGCGAAGGGGTTCGGAGAAATTTCCAAATTTTTTGCCCGTGACTATATATAGCCCGACCCTGTCGGTGTGACCGAGTGGAACAACTCGGTGTGACCGAATGGTTCAAATCGGTTGCACCGAGATTGAAAACCTAGATCAACTTAATGATCTCGGTAGGACCGAAAGTGGGGTATCGGTCAGACCGAGAATCATAAAGAGGTTTTGGAAGTTTAAGTCTATGACGAATCGGGGACTCCGAGCGCTCCTCACACAGAGTGGTTCGAATCTGACTTGATCAAATTTTGTGATGTAGCATGAATAGAGTTTGAGACGAGAAAAGCATAGATAGCTAGAGGAGGTTCTTAGACATGCTTGTCCATCCACTTGGCAAAAGGAAATAAAACCAAACAATCAAAAAATCAAGTGGATGTCCTCGAATGAGTAAAATATGCAACCAGCATGCTCACACAATAAGATAGCAAATGAAATATGTGACAAGGCATGCACAACCAATTCTATCATCTATCAAGCAATTTGCGATGACAAGGTCATCTATATATGAGTATATTGACTTAGGAGTCAAGTGAGAACACTTGATCATAGGTCATACTCATCGTTTAAGCTCAAGTGGGGTTACCACTTTTACATAAAGCATTGTTGTGTTCACATCTTTAGAGTTGCTTTAGCTCAAGTCTTAGAGTAAAGCTCCCCCTAGATGTGATATCCCCCCTTAGAGGGATGAACTAACCTCGGGTTTTGTCGATGATGACTTCATGTAGATGTTGAAGATGTGGATGCTCAATGTTGATGTAGATCACTTGGAGCTATCCATTTCAGTGAATTGCACTTTCAATACCTACATGGGTTAGTCCCACAAGGAACAAACAAGGATATCCATAGACATAGAGTGATGCACACACAAGATGATGTCCATGAAAACTTTTAGGTTACCTTGTCCCTTGTCTTACCAGCAAGAGGGTTTGTGACTCCTTGAATTAGTGCAAGATGTGGAAGTTGATTGCACTTGTTCTTGCCAAAATGATAAGAGTGAAGTATGTTGGCGGAGTCACCCTCAAGAACTCTCTAGTTCTTCTTATTTTGGATCCACACCATCTTGATGGGAATCCTTGGAGTTGTAGTCATACTTGATGAAGTGGAACTTGAAGTAGTCTTGGGAATCCACTTCACTAAGGTCTTAGGAGCTTCTTCAAATGCATCAATTTCCTCTTGAAGCTTGTCCTTGCCTTTTTGCTTGTAGTCTTGTGGTGGAAGATCATCTTGAGCTTGTGTTCCCTTGAAAGAAGTATCATACTTCTCTTGTTGAGGAACAAACTTTGTTTTGGGGTATTGATCTTCTTCCCACTCAACTCCATTGGCATTGAATTTTCGTTCAAAACAAACACCTTGATTCTTCCGGTGCATTCCTTGCTTGCGCACAATTTCTTCGAATTGCTTACTCCCGGCAAGGCTTTTGTACACTCCTTTCTCTATAATTCCCTTCAATAAGCTATTTTCTTGCTCAAGTGTAACTTGGCTAAGAGAATCATTAGTGGAATGAAGAGAACTACTAGAAGCAACAATATTGGATTTAGCATGATCATTGTTACTGCTAGAGGACGAATCTTTCTTGTTCTTGTTACTAGACTTGACTTGAGGCATGTAAGTGGATAAGAGTAAACGCTTGGCAATGTAAGAAGAACTTTTCTTGCGGAGATCACCATTGATTGCTTTTAAGAACTCATGCTCTTGCTCAAGATTGAGCTTTTCAAAGCGCAATTTCTCATGAGCTCTTAAAAGTTCTCGATGATCTTCGAAGATAGTTTCATGAGCTAACTTAAGAGTGTTTAGTTCTTTAGTTAGAGCCTCAGTCTTCTCCTTATCATTGTCATTCATTTTATCTTGATTAGCATGTTTAATTGACGTTTCATCATAGTATTCATCACTAGAGTTGTCAACAAGCAAATCATCACCTAACAAGTCATCTTCATCACTATTGAAATCAACATACTCGGGGTGTGTTACCTTAGGACCTTTGGCCATGAAGCATCTTCCAATTCCTTCATTTGGTGAGTCAAATATGTCGTAGGAGTTGGTTGACACAAGTGCTAGACCAGCAACACCTTCATCTTGAGTATCTTCGGAGTCGGAGTGATAACTTCTCTCGGAGTGGCTGTCGGAGTCAGAGCCGGATACCCATTCACCAACATGAGCTTGATGTCTTCGTCTTGTGTAGCTCCTTGATGATTTTTCCTTCCTTTCCGAATCCTTGCTTCTCTGTGAGTATCTTCGTTCATAACGATCATCTCTACTCCTTCTCTCTCTTGGTGGTGATTCTTTGCTTCTTCTTCTTGGAGAATCTTCTCTTCTCTTGTAGGGAGCCGTACACTCATTGGAATAGTGTCCGGGTCTTCCACAATTGTAGCAGTTTCGCTCTCGACTAGAAGATCTTTTGTCATTGTAGGACCTTGACTTGAAGCTTCTATCTTTGCTTCTACTCTTGTAGAACTTGTTGAAGTTCTTCACCATTAAGCTCAATTCTTCATTGAAGTCTTGTTTCTCACTTGATGATGTAGGGGCTTCACATGAGGCTTTATAGGCACCACTTGATTTGTTGTGAAGTTCCTCTTTATCCTTAAGTGACATCTCATGAGCAACAATTCTTCCAATCACCTCCGTTGGCTTGAGATCTTTGTAATTGGGCATCATTTGGATCAATGTGCACACGGTATCATATTTTCCATCCAAGGCTCTTAGAATCTTCTTGATGATGAATCTGTCGGTCATCTCTTCACGTCCTAAGCCGGCAATCTCATTTGTGATGAGAGCAAGCCTAGAGTACATTTCAGCGACACTTTCACCATCCTTCATCTTGAACTTGTCAAGTTGGCTTTGAAGCACATCCAACTTGGATTCCTTGACGGAGTCGGTACCTTCGTGCATATCAATCAAAGTGTCCCAAATTTCCTTTGCATTCTCAAGACGGCTGATTTTGTTGAATTCTTCGGGGCACAATCCGTTGAAGAGAATATCACAAGCTTGAGCATTGTATTGCAACATCTTCAACTCATCCGCGGTAGCTTCACGGTTTGGTTGTCTCCCATCAAAGAAGTCACCTTGCAATCCAACACACACAATAGCCCAAACGGCGGGGTTATGTCCAAGAATATGCATTTTCATTTTATGCTTCCAACTAGCAAAATTAGTACCATCAAAGTAAGGACCTCTACAGTGATAATTTCCCTCGCTAGACGCCATACTCTCCTAGGTTCTGAAACCAAGGCTATGACCACCAAAAGCTATGGAGATCAAAGCAAATGGAGACCAAAGCTCTGATACCACTTGTAGGATCGAAAGTATGTCTAGAGGGGGGGTGATTAGACTACTTGACCAAATAAAAACTTAACCTTTTCCCAATTTTAGTTCTTGGTGGATTTTAGCTATTGTAGGACAAGTCAAGCAATCATCACACAATTCAAGCAAGCATGCAAAGAGTATATTGGCAGCGGAAAGTAAAGAATGCAACTTGCAAGAATGTAAAGGGAAGGATTTGGAGAATTCAAACGCAATTGGAGACACGGATGTTTTTCCCGTGGTTCGGATAGGTGGTGCTATCCTACCTCCACGTTGATGGAGACTTCAACCCACGAAGGGTAACGGTTGCGCGAGTCCACGGAGGGCTCCACCCACGAAGGGTAATGGTTGCGCGAGTCCACGGAGGGCTCCACCCACGAAGGGTCCGCGAAGAAGCAACCACCCACGAAGGGTCCATGAAGAAGCAACCTTGTCTATCCCACCATGGCCATCGCCCACGAAGGACTTGCCTCACTAGCGGTAGATCTTCACGAAGTAGGCGATCTCCTTGCCCTTACAAACTCCTTGGTTCAACTCCACAATCTTGTCGAAGGCTCCCAAGTGACACCTAGCCAATCTAGGAGACACCACTCTCCAAGAAGTAACAAATGGTGTGTAGGTAATGAAGTCCTTGCTCTTGTGCTTCAAATGATAGTCTCCCCAACACTCAACTCTCTCTCATAGGATTTGGATCTGGTGGAAAGAAGGTTTGAGTGGAAAGCAACTTGGGGAAGGCTAGAGATCAAGATTCATATGGTAGGAATGGAATATCTTGGTCTCAACACATGAGTAGGTGGTTCTCTCTCAGAACATATGAGTGGGAATTGTGTATGTGTTCTGATGGATTTCTCCATGAATGAAGAGGAGGTGGAGGGGTAAATATAGCCTCCGCACAAAATCAAACTGTTACACACAGTTTTCCAATCTCAGTGGGACCGAATCAACAAACTCGGTCGGACCGAAAAGGTAAACCTAGTGACGGTTAGAGATTTTCGGTGGGACTGACATGCAACTCGGTAGGACCGATATGGTTAGGGTTTGGGCATAACGTAATCTCGGTGAGACCGATTACACAAACTCGGTGAGACCGAGTTTGGTAATAAGCTAACCAGAGAGTTGGTCAGGCAAACTCGGTGGGACCGATTTTCTCTTTCGGTGAGACCGAAAAGTTACAAAAAGGAAACACTGAATTTACATTGCAATCTCGATGGGACCGATTCGCTCTTTCGGTGAGACCGAAAAGTTACGAAAGGGAAACAGATAGTTCGCAATCTCATCTCGGTGAGACCGAGATCCCTATCGGTAGAACCGAATTGCTAGGGTTTGGCAGTGGCTTATGACAAGTGAAACTCGGTGGCGCCGGATAGAAAGAATCGGTAGGACCGAGTTTGGCTTAGGGTTTAGGTCATATGTGGATATGGGAAAGTAGTTGAGGGTTTTGGAGCATATCACTAAGCACATGAAGCAAGAGGCTCATTAAGCAACACCTCATCCCTCCTTGATAGTATTGGCTTTTCCTAAAGACTCAATGTGATCTTGGATCACTGAAATATAAAATGAAGAGTCTTGAGCTTTTGAGCTTGAGCCAATCCTTTGTCCTTAGCATTTTGAGGGTTCCACTTTCACATCCATGCCATGCCAATCATTGAGCTTTCCTGAAATAGTCATCTTGGAATAGCATTAGCTCAATGAGCTATATGTTGTTATGAATTACCAAAACCACCTAGGGATAGTTGCACTTTCAACAATGAGTGGTAGTTGTTGTTCAGATGTCCTAGAACGAAGATATGTGGAACTGTTCTTGTTTTTATTCTGGTCTAGAAAGCCTTGCAGTCAAACTAAATGTAGAGATCATGTATAGTTTATATGTTCTCGTTGTTTTCTGATCTGGACAGGGAGAGATAGTCATCGTTCATTTGAATATCACTGGTCTTGTTCAGGCATGATTAACCTACTTAACATGGTAAAAACAATCTAGTTTAGGGTGAACCATTAAGTTCATTGGCATCTACTCATATATCAATAAGAAGCAGATCTTATTAGTGGAAACGTTCTCTTTTTCTCATTTTGCTAATCCGACAAGAGATTTCTCAGTTAGATACTTAGACATGATATATAAAACTAGCACACCATGTATTTATATTCATTATATTTTTAGGACCCTGTTGCTGGGAATCATGTAGTGAACTTGACATACAATGAAACAAATCACATGTAGATTTTATTGTTTTAGGCCTAAAATATTTGTTGTATAATGTTCGCACTTGTTACTGCCATCTGCTTCCATCTTTTTATGACGGAATCCCAATTGATCCATGCAACTTTGTTTGATGATAGATGTCGTCCGAGCCTCGTGAGATCATGGGGATGGAAGTTGCTATGCTTACTTCAACTCTGGTAGTTGGTGGTACAACACCTATGGACAAGGAAAAGGCTAGTGGCTATGGTGTCTCTGCCGAGGTGCAGGCAGCAGAAGTAGAGAAGGATGTCGGTGTTCTAGGAACTGGGGTACCCAAACTTGCTGGCCTGCGACCCACGCCGTGGCTCCATCGACGGCCTGGTACGGCCCACCTTCAACATCAACAACACACGACCCTCGCGAGGCGGACAATGCCAAGACCTCCAGAAGGAGCGGCCTCCTTAGGCTGGCTCCTGAGGAGCGGAGATTTCTATGCAAGCCCTCACCTCAAGAGGTTCAGATGATGCAGGCCATGACAACCAAGGCCAGGTGGGCGCCAATAGGCACAGTACGACATGTTTACTCTTTGCTGCTAAAGAGGCAAGCGCACGCGTGGAGTCCTGAGGAATCAACCAAAGGTTTCCATTTCCATGAAAAAATACCCAAGACCGCCAGGACGGCAGGACGAAGGTCATCGCCGAGCCCACCACGGCATGATGACCAGAGTCTTTGCAGGCGAAGACCACCTTTCATCAGGATAAGATGTACTAGTTGTCTCCCTTCGAATTTGGCCGTTGTGGGATCCCTTCCTGCCTTCATTTTGGGCGAAGAGAAACAAGGCCATTATACGTATAGCCTAGCCACTACCTTACAGACAGATCATTGTAGACTAGAGGTTAATTTCTTCGCACGCACTCTAGATTTCGAATCTATCTTGGGTTTGTGGAGCCCTGAATCCGACATTTCGCGTGCCAGGTAGCGGTGTGTCGAAGATTCGCCTCTTCACCAGCTGTACCCCGCCCACGCCGTTCGGCTCCCATGGCAGGCGCTGCTCCGCCGACTAGACCGGCGAGTGCGTTCGGAGGCATCGTGGGTCTCCGGGCTTTCACCCCCGCCTTGCAGGGAGTGTAGTGGCCGCCAAAGTTCTGGTCAGAGCTGCCGCCTCGATACGACGGTGCGGCAGACCCAGCGGGGTTTCTCCATGCATATGCGGAGGTTGTTTGGGCAGACGGCGACGATGACAAGGCCATGGTAAACTGGCTACCCATGGCCCTTATGGGCGTGCCGCGCGCCTGGCTCCTGAGCTTGCCAGAATCTTCAGTGGCCTCCTTGGAGGAGCTGCGCAGCCTCTTTATCGCGTGCTTTGCAGCGCCAGAACACCGTGGCGTCGTGGCCCTCCTCGGTGGCTTGCAGGTGCCGGACTCGGACCGCCACGTCAACCAGTTCTTCCGCTAGATAGGCGCCGCCCGCGTGCAACGGGGAGCTCCTTCGGGCTGGGCGGCGCCTAAGACCGACCTCACCTTTGACTCAAGGGACCACCCCGCAACCACAGTCGGCACCAGCGCACTCTTGATACTCTCCACCCCCACCATCCGTAATGTAGCGGTCACCAGGACCCTCATCGACAGCGGCGCCAGCCTCAACATACTCTTTGTGGAAGCGTTCGGCCTGCTTCATGTGCCCCATGGCCGGCTCCGCCCTACCAAGCCCTTCTCCGGGGTCATTGACGGCTCTACCTGCCCCCTAGGGCCGATCCGCCTCCCCATCACCTTCGGCACACGCGACAACTATCGCACCGAGATCATTGATTTCGACATTGTCTGCATCGGCCTCTCATGCAACACCATCCTGGGGTACCCGACCTTGGCCAAGTTCGTGGCGGGAACCCACCCCGTCTACAACCTCATGAAGATGCCGGGAAGCAGTGGTGTCCTAACTGTGGCGGGGCACACCAAGGATGCGCTCTCGGCCCTCAAGCTCGCTTTCAGAGCCGCGGTGGCCCTGCGGCCAAGCAAGGAGGGAGCCCCGGAGGCCTCGGGCGCTACACCAGTAGAGAAGAAGCAGATGTTCTCTCATGACCAGGCCAAGAAGAAGTAGGTGCCGGTCGATGAAGATGGGGCAATGAGCTCCACCTTCACCATAGGCACTGACCTCCCACCAGACCAAGATGAGGTGCTGGTCAGCTTCCTACGCGCGAACAAGGATGGGTTTGCATGGGAGGCGGTGGACGTGGTCAGTGTTCCACGTGGAGTAATCGAACACCACTTGATGGTGTGCCCTAACGCACGGCCAGTGAAGCAGAAGGCGCAGCGGCAAGCCCCGGAGAAGCAGTCGTTCATCACCCAGGAGACCCGCAAGCTGCTGGAGGCCGGTGTCATTCAAGAAGTACGACACCTGGACTGGCTCGCAAACCCAGTCATCGTCCCCAAGAAGTGCGGGAAGGATGGCATGTGCATCAATTTTACCATCCTCAACAAGGTGTAACGCCTTCGATGCGGCTATATCTCCCACGTGTTGAAGTACGACTTAGAGGCATAACCGCATTGAAAGAAATGTCGCAAGTGAGGTAATCTTCACACAACCCATGTAATACATAAGGGAAAGAAAATACATAGTGGGCTTACAATCCCCACTTCACACAATACATGAATAAAGCATTACATCATCCAAATACAATCAAGGCCCGACTACGGAGCCAAAATAAAAGAAGACTACCCCAAATGCTACACAGATCCCCGATCGTCCCGACTAGGCTCCACTACTGATCAACTAGAACGAAACAACACAAAGGACAAGATCTTCATCGAGCTCCTCCTTGAGCTTGGTTGCGTCACCTGCATGGTTCAACGGCACCTGCAAACTGGTTTTGGAAGTATCTATGAGTCATGGGGACTCAGCAATCTCACACCCTCGCGATCAAGACTATTTAAGCTTATGGGTAAAGGTAAAAGGTATGAGGTGGAGCTGGATCAAGCAACTAGCATATATGGTGGCTAACATACGCAAATGAGAGCGAGAAGAGAAAGCGAAGCACAGTCGAGAATCTATGATCAAGAAGTGATCCTAGAACAACCTACGTCAAGCATAACTCCAACACCGTGTTCACTTCCCGGATTCCGCCGGAAAGAGACCATCACGGTTACACACGCGGTTGATGCATTTTAATTAAGTTCAACTTCAGGTTTTCCTCAACCGGACATTAACCAATTCCCATCTGCCCATGACCGCGGTCACGGCTTTCGAAAGTTCAAATCCCTACAGGGGTGTCCCAACTTAGCCCATCACAAGCTCTCATGGTCAACGAAGGATATTCCTTCTTGCGGGAAGCCCCGATCAGGCTCGGAATCCCGGTTACAGGACATCCTCGACAATGGTAAAACAAGTCTAGCAAGACCGCCCGATGCGCCGACATCCTGATGGGAGCTGCACATATCTCGTTCTCAGGGCAACACCGGATGAACACTACGTACAACTAAAACTAGACCTCAAGTTTCCTTGAGGTGGCGCCGCATGTGGCTCTGTTTCGGACCAACACTTAGACAAGCACTGGCCCGGGGGGGATAAAATAAAGATGACCCTTGGGCTGGCCTAACCCAAGGGAAAAAAAGGGTAGGTGGCGAATGGTAAAACCAATGTTGGGCATTGCTGGAGGAGTTTTATTCAAGGCGAACTGTCAAGGGGTTCCCATTATAACCCAACCGCGTAAGGAACGCAAAATCCGGGAACATAACACCGATATGACGGAAACTAGGGCGGCAAGAGTGGAACAAAACACCAGGCATAAGGCCGAGCCTTCCACCCTTTACCAAGTATATAGATGCATTAATTAAATAAAAGGTATTGTGATATCCCAAAAAAATATCCATGTTCCAACAAGGAACCAACTCCAATCTTCACCTGCAACTAACAACGCAATAAGAGGGGCTGAGCAAAGCGGTAACATAGCCAAACAACGGTTTGCTAGGACAATGTGGGTTAGAGGCTTGGTTTAACAATATGGGAGGCATGATAAGCAAGTGGTAGGTATCGTAACATAGGCATAGCAAAAGAGCGAGCAACTAAGCAAGCAAATATAGAAGTCATTTCGAGGGTATGGTCATCTTGCCTGAAATCCCGCAAAGAAGAAGAACGAGTACATGAAGAAGACAAATGGACATAGACGGACGGGTCCTCAAAAACGCGACGTTAACGGAACTAAGCCGAAGAAGCATCACCAGAAAGACGCAAACAACATAGTAAACAACCATCACATAAACATGACATGATGCACAACCAAGTATGATGCATGTCTGGTTTAATGAAGCATGGCATGGCAAAATGCACAAGCAATCCTACAAATTAAGTGGAGCTCAATATGCAACTCCGTTGCATATTGACGGAACACCACATCAATTATTTAGTTCTCTCTCGGTTATGTACCCAACAAAATTAAATGTTGTTAAGCATGTCAAGAGGTGAAACAAAACAAAATTACACCCTCTAAAAAATTTAAATGGGGACGGATATCACAAACAAGAAATCTGGTAAATCTCCATATGCATTTAGCAATTTAATGCATCAACAATTTTAAACATACAAATGTTCTTAACATGATGCGGATGTCATGTTCAAGTTTTATGCAAGTTTTATTAAAAGTTGACATGATAAGAGATGAGGCATTTGTCATCGTGGCGGAAACAAAAGGGGTGCCACGGCGACGATAACGAAACGGTACCACGGCAACGTTCTGGTTCCGACAACTCATTGAGACGTCGGTGCAAAAGAAAGTGTGGCGGGAGCGTGCAAAAGATGGTGTGGTGATCCCGGTTACCGGGTGTCCCACGAGTTGGCGACAAGGAAACGAGTGACAATTTGGACACGGTGCAAAACCCGAGCATCTCAAACATCGCAAGAATTCGTTCGCGGACGTCATCTCGATGTTATACCTTCGGAGCGTGCAAAGGGGACGGTTCTCGTTCGTAGAGGGAAGTAGACATTCTCGCGACGGCGGTAGTGGAAGTAGACGTTCTCGCACGCTCTAGGGTCGACGGTAGAGGTTCTCACGATCTCGGCGACGGTAGTGGAACATGACGATCCGGATGGGGTACTTGGCAACATGCACGTCGTCGGTAGTTGTGCACAATCGTTGTCGGACTTGACGGGTTCGAGGTCTTCGGACGTAGTGGTACATGTTCGTTTTTCGGAGAGGTACATGGCATTCTTCGGTCATAGGTACTTGACATTTTGCTATCCGGGTCTTCAGCGACGGGCGTTGTACACATGACGTTGGGGTACTTGTCGGTCCGGGTCTTGATGGAGTAGATGTACACGTTTCGTAGATGAACTTGGCGTGACCGTGCGGTAGTCGAAATTGGCGGTCCGGTGCGGTAACCAACACATAGGGGTACACTTGTTGAAGCGAAACTTGACGAAATCCAAATGGAGGTAGCCTTCTGTTCGGGGACATTGCGACAACAGCAGCAGCCGGAAGTGCTCGCGGGTGAGAGGGTCGGCCCTAGGACTGATGCAGGGAGCAGCAGGGGAGGTCTAGCGATGGGCATGGAGCGGCAAGGTGACGAGGACGAGACACGTCGGGGCAGCAAGGCGGAGCGGAGCAGAGGCGGAGGCGCCTGGCACAGGGACTTGGCGCGGCGACTCCTCGACGCAGGGAGCAGCGGATGCAGGCTGGAACCATGCGGGCGGCGGGGCGGCGACGAGCGCTGGCGAAGACGGGGAAGCAGGGCAGCAACGACTTGATGTGGCTCCGGCAAGGGAAGAAAGTAGTAGAAGGCGGTGGGGCTTGACGGATCCGGCCGAGGGACTTGACAGGAGCGGCGGCCGCCATGGACGAAGGAGGGAAGCAGCTCGCTGGCGACAGCCAGAGGCAGAGGCACGGCGAGGAAGGAGGAGAGGCCGGCGTGGTCCTGGTGGAGCTCAGCGGTGGCGTCGCAGGCCGGCATGGCAGCGCCAAGGGGAGGGTGAGGATTGAGGAGAGGGTCTCCTCTGGTGGCGCAAGAGGAGGAGGGGGAGACATGCGGGATCGAGAGAAGCGCGAGGGGATTGAGTGCTGGGAGGGACGAAGGGAGAGGTGGCGGTGCGGGAAGGGGTCGAGGGAGAGATGGGATCGAGAGGGAGAGGAGATAAGTTCTCTCCCTGCGCTAGGGTTAGCTGGGGAGTGGGCCTTGGGAGGCCGGCCCAATGGAGAGGAAAATGGACAGGGGCCTGCTGGGCTGCTCTCTCTCCTACTCTCTTCCTCATTTCCTTTTATTTGCCAAAATAGCAAATAGCAAAGGCATAAATAAGAGAAAGAAAAGGTTGGAGAAGGAATTTGGGCACTGGGATAATTTTCGCGGACTCGTATAAATGTGCATGGTCCACGAAAAATGGAGTGGCCATTTTTCAAAGTTTAAATTCAAACTCATTTGATTTAAATTCAAATGGTTCGAATAGGAAGTGAGGGTTAGGAAGGTCCAAAAATGTTGAGGTTTTTGGTGGAGCTCCAGAATATGATGAAAGAAATATATGGCCATGTTGGAGACCAAGAATTAATATAACAAAGGCATTGGGATATTTTGCAAATGTGTTTGCGGTAAATCCGAATAATTGGAATATTTACTATAGCTCTCTAAATATCGAGAGGATATGTTGTAAAGAGAATCACCATGTGAATTCCCTCGGTTTAAATGGATCGAAGATCCATACGGTTTATTTAGTTGAGATGCAAAAGACTTATGACATGATGACATGATACAAAGCGCATGATGCAACGAACCAAAACGAATCACCCGACAACACTCGGAAACATGAAAGGCATCTGAAGCTCCGGTCTTGGGGCGTCACAACACTCCACCACTAGGAGAGGATCTCTTCCCGAGATCTAGGATGGCACCGGAGGGAAAAACAGAAGAGAAAGAGAAGAGGTAAAACTAAGTTGCTTCTTTGACAATTGAGTGAAACCAAAGAGCCTTGCGAGGTTGAACAATTTGAAGGGAAGAATACAACGAAGATGAACAAAGTTGAAAACACTCTGTTAGAAAAGAGGAGCAAGGAACATTACGAGAACCGTGAGGTTGAAGGGAAAGATATATATTGAAACAACTCCAGTTAAAACAAGATAGCGAAGGATTAAGAATGATATAATTTGGACAGCACTCCGGTTGGAAAGATAAGCAAGGCTTGATAAAATGAAGAACTTGAGCAAAAGGCACAACACTCCGGTTAAATGGATAGGCATGAAAAGAAACATGATCTTTGACAAAACGGGATGATGGGAGAGAAAGCAACATCCCAAAGCCTCCAGAAGGAAATAATAGAAGGTAGATCATTGAAATAAAAGAATGGAGTAGAAAATGCCAACTTCTGTCACAAAAGAGTTTGAGAAGGCATCCTTAGGAGAAGGGTCGAATGGAGTTGTTGGAAAACCAACACCGAAAAGATAAGCTTGTAGTGGGCTCATGGTGTAACGCCCTCGATGCGGCTATATCTCCCACGTGTCGAAGCACGACTTAGAGGCATAACCGCATTGAAAGCAATGTCGCAAGTGAGGTAATCTTCACACGACCCATGTAATACATAAGGGAAAGAGATACATAGTTGGCTTACAATCGCCACTTCACACAATTACATGAATAAAGCATTACATCATCCAAATACACTCAAGGTCCAACTACGGAACCAAAATAAGAGAAGAACCCCAAATGCGACAAAGGTCCCCGATCGACCCCAACTGGGCTCCACTACTGATCAACTAGAACGAAACAACACCAAAGGACAAGATCTTCATCGAGCTCCTCCTGAGCTTGGTGGCGTCATCTGCATGGACTCATCGGCACCTGCAAGCTGGTTTTTGAAGTATCTGTGAGCCACAGGGACTCAGCAATCTCGCACCCTCGCGATCAAGACTATTTAAGCTTATGGGTAAGGTAAAGGTATGAGGTGGAGCTGCAGCAAGCGACTAGCATATATGGTGGCTAACATACGCAAATGAGAGCGAGAAGAGAAGGCAAAGAACGTTGGAGAAATTATGATCAAGAAGTGATCCTAAAATAACCTACGTCAAGCATAACTCCAACACCGTGTTCACTTCCTTGACTCCGCCGAGAAGAGACCATCACGGTTACACACACGGTTGATGTATTTTAATTAAGTTAAGGTTCAAGTTATCTACAACCGGACATTAACAAATTCCCATCTGCCCATAACTGTGGGCACGGCTTTCGAAAGTTCAAATCCATGTACGGTGTCCCAACTTAGCCCATGACAAGCTCTCACGGTTAACAAAGGAATAGACCTCCTCCCGAGACGTTCCGATCAGACTCGGTATCCCGGTTCTACAAGACATTTCGACAGGGTAAAACTAAACCAGCAACACCGCCGGAATGTGCCGACAAATCCCGATAGGATCTGCACATATCTCGTTCTCAGGGCACACTCAGATGAGCTCTCCATACAACTAAAACCAGATCTTGGGTTTCCCCGAGGGGGCGCTGCATAGGACTCTAGTTTGGACCAGCACTCAGAGGAGCACTGTCCCGGGGGGGGGGGCAAAATAATGATGACCCTTGGGCTGGCCGACCCAAGGGAAAGGAAAAGGCTAGGTGGCGAATGGTAAAACCAATGTTGGGCATTGCTGGAGAAGTTTTAATTCAAGGTGAACTATCAAGGGGTTCCCCATTATTACCCAACCGCGTAAGGAACGCAAAATCCGGGAACATAACACCGATATGACGGAAACTAGGGCGGCAAGAGTGGAAAAAAACACCAGGCATAAGGCCGAGCCTTCCACCCTTTACCAAGTATATAGATGCATTAATTAAATAAGATATATAGTGATATCCCAACAAGTAAACCTGTTCCAACAAGGAACAACATCTCCATGTTCCAACAAGGAACAAACTTCAATCTTCACCTGCAACTAACAACGCTATAAGAGGGGCTGAGCAAAACGGTAACATAGCCAATCAACGGTTTGCTAGGACAAGGTGGGTTAGAGGCTTGGTTCAACAATATGGGAGGCTTGATAAGCAAGTGGTAGGTATCACAGCATAGGCCTAGCAAAAGAGCGAGCATCTAGCAAGCAAAGATAGAAGTGATTTCGAGGGTATGATCAACTTGCCTGAAATCCCGCAAGGAAGAAGAACGAGTCCATGAAGAAGACAAACGGACGTAGACGAATGGGTCCTCACAAACGCGATGTTACCGGAACCAACCCGAAGAAGCAAACACCAGAAAGAAGCACACAACATAGTAAACAACCACACATGAACATGGTATGATATGCGGGATGCGGTATGCGATGCATATGCATGATTTGATAAGGAATGAATGAACCTGACCTCAACCTATAAAACCAAGTATGCCACTGGAAAGATGAGATGAATTTGCTTAAAACGATATAAAGATCACCGGAATCGGAGTTACGGTTTGGAAATGGCAAGCTATTCGAATATGACCACGTTCTGCGATTTACGGCAAGTAGCCATCTAAATGCAACCAGATGAACATGCTACAACACTCAAACATGGAAACAAAATACATTGCAGGGATCCACTCATGATGCTTAATAAAAGATGAGCACTGAGCTACGGCTATTTCATCCATTAACAGGTTCAAACAAGCATGGCAAAAATGCAATTGGTAAACAGATTTCAGACTTAGTGAAATTAACACTTGTCTGGAATTTCAGATCAGGTAGCACACTTTAGAGCAACAAAACTACATGCTACGGGACCTGAACATGGCAAGGCAAGGCATGGCATGAAGCTACTCAAAGAATACACATTATACAAGCTAGACATGGCAAGAACAGTAGCATAGCATGCACGGATCAACAACAACATCCTCGGCAAAATTGCTAACAAGTAGACAATCTGCCCAGATTCATGACATAGCAAAAGTAGAGCTCGATTGACTCGAGCTAGGTTGCTCCATAATTGCAAACAAATACATGGATGGATAGAGCACTACAAGATTAACAAAACATCCTTACTGATCATCCTCAAAAGAGGCACGGATCACTAGGCAACAACATGAACATATGGCATATGAGATAAACATGAACATATCAGCATTACCAAGTGCCTCACTTTGCAAGCTTGTGCTAGTCACCACACACATCACAAAAATACATGGGTTTCACCTCTGGAAAGATGGCAAAACCCTTAACAAAACATATGTAGAGCTCATGGGCATATCATGCACACAATAATCATGGCAAAAATGACAAATATCTAAATGGAGCAGCAGACCTGACAATTATCTCAAGTAGCACTCTTCTAACAGCATTTCGGGCATCAAGATGAACTAAAATGAAAATGATGCAATGAGATGAAATGATATGCTCTCTGAGGCGAACATTTTGATATGCTATATGCATGAATCGGATCTACGGATGCAAAGTTATGATGCGATGAACATGGGCATATGAAACTGGGAATTTTGAGGGACTTTGTGAAAATATACCCTCCGCAAAAAGTCAACGGGACGAGGAGAAGCGGGACGGCGAGATCCGGATCGGGAGATGCGCGTTTGGATCGGTGGACCGGTGGATCTCGTCCAACCGGCCGGATCCGGCGACGGGACGGCGACCGGCGATGGAGGAGGCGGCGCGGGAGCTCGCCGGCTATGGCGATGGCGAGGTCGGTGGTGGTGGCCGGAACCAAAGCGGCGAGGCAGGGGCGCTCCGGCGAGGCACGGGGCGGCGCGGGGAGACGGCGACCCGGCTCGGGGGGCCTGCTCGGGCCCGGGCGGGCCGCGGCGGGTGCGGCGAAGTGGGCCTCGCCCGCGGGACAGGTGGCGGCGCCCGATTGGACGCAGGCGGCCGCGGACATATCCGGGCTGCGGGTTTTCGTCCGGTGGCGATGGGGAAGATAGATCTAGGGTTTAGGGGGGGAGAAGAACAGTGAATTTCAGAGTGGAACACACACACATATATATATAGGTAGAAGGAGCTAGGAGAGTCCAAATGAGGTGCGGTTTTCGGCCACGCGATCGTGATCGAACGCTCTAGATGATGGAGGACGTTTAGGTGGGTTTTGGGCCACTTAGAGGGGTGTTGGGCTGCAACACACACGAGGCCTTTTCGGTCCCTCGGTTAACCATTGGAACATCAAACGAAGTCCAAATGGTACGAAACTTGACAGGCGGTCTACCGGTAGTAAACCAAGGCCGCTTGGCAAGTCTCGGTCCAATCCGGAAATGTTTAACCCCCACACACGAGAAGAAGGTAGAAATGACCACCGGAGGAGAACGGAGCGCCGGAATGCAAAACGGACAACGGGGAAAATGCTCGGATGCATGAGACGAACACGTATGCAAATGAAATGCACATGATGACATGATATGCAATGCATGACACACAAACAATGACATGGCAAAAACAGTGAATAACTGGATGACACCTGGCACATCGGTCTCGGGGTGTTACAACACTCCACCACTACGAGAGGATCTCATCTCGTGATCTAGAATGGCACCGGAGGGAAAAACGGAAGAGAAAGAGAAGAGGTAAAACTAAATTGCTCCTTTGACCAATGAGTGAAACCAAAGAACCTTGAAAAGGTTAAGCCATATCGAGAAAAGAATACAACGGAGATGAATGAGGTTGAAAACACTCCGTTAAGAAAGAGGAACAAGGAAGAATAAATTCGAATAGCACTCCGGTTGAGAAGGGATGCAAGACTTGATAAGGCGAAAAGAACTTGAGGAGAATGGCACCACACTCCGGTTAAATGGATAAGCACGAAAAGAACATGATCTTTGACAAATGAGATGATGGGTTGAAAAGATCAACATCACAATGCCTCCGGAATGAAAGAATAGAATATAGATAATTGAAATAAAAGAATGGAGAAGCAAATGCCAACTTCTGTCATAAAAAGAGTTTGAGAAGGCATCCTTAGGAGAAGGGTCGAACGGAGTTGTTGGAGAACCAACAACGAAAATAATAAGCTTGATATGGTCTTATGGAATACAACTCAAATTATGAGGTGACAACCTGCCACTCCCGGGAAGAAGAATTGGATTGATAAGAACAAGGAGACGAGAAACTTATCTCACCAGGAGAATAAATGAAGAACTTGGGTCATTACAAGCACCATAATTAGCAACAATCCTTAGGGAAAGCTTTAGGTGAAATATAATCAAAGATAACTTTAATGAAGAGATTGATAGATTTAAAATATCTCATTCATGACAACATGTGAATCATGAAACATGAATTCAAATTATCAAGAATGACATAATACCACCTCCAATGATACGGAAGAAAGAATTGTACTCCGGATTGCAAGATGAAGAAACTTAAGCTCCTTAGAAAAGAATCTTGATGAACGCTTCGAGAAGGAAATAAATCCTTGATGAAACATCATGTATAGCCGCCATGAAGAACTCCGGTAACAAAAAGGATGATGAAGACGGAAAAAAACAGGTTGAAAACACAAGGTGAAGCCTTGCGATGATTTAAATAGAGCTTCGCGACAAGATAAAGTGGAAACTTGGAACTCCGGAAAAGAAAGATGAGCAAAAGAAACCAAGAATTTTTTCAATGAACCTCCGGAATAAGGAATTAATCACTTGGATGAACAAGAATAAGAATTATGTCATGCTTGTCCTTCATCAATTAAATTGATGATAAACAATGGATTTGGCACACTACTTATTCTCGTAGAAAGGATTAAGATAGATATAGCACAAACTTGGGAAGATCTTCAACGAACCACCGTAAGAATTGAAACAACGAATAAATTGACATGATAATGAAAGAAGAGGAATCTTGCACGACCCACTGCAAGAATTGTATATGAACGAAGTAAAGATAAAGAAACACCGGGAATAATTATAAGAAGAATGAAGGTACTTGAGAGGATTAGATGTAAGTGAAACGAATAGATCACGGACCGATTAGAGATCGCTTTAAAGATGCACCGGTAAGATTTAGATAAAGAGAGCTGAAAGGTGAGGATGAATAAATCTTAGATGATGGACTCCGGATAACAAACTGAGAAGACTCTTGAATTACTCTGGATAGGTGAAAAGAATTCTCATAGTCCAAACAATTATGAGGGGATGGCAACAAGCTAGGATCACGAATCTTGAAGAGAATGGAGCAGGATTGAGAGAAAATCTTCTTCGATCTTCAAATTTTGAATTACGACGAGAAATACCACCATGAATTGTTTAGACACTGCGGAAGAATCAAAACAAAGAGGTTGAGCCCATGATGAAAAGAATTCGACAGATCTTGGAGAAAAAACATAAGACTGATGATAATTCATTCTTACATCAAACTTCGAAAAGAATTTGATGGTAGCTTCGTGAAATAAGAAGAGTCAGGTAAGATCCTGGAAAAAGACCTGTGGGTTAGGGCCCACTCAAAAGAAAACACCGTTGAATGATTTAAAAGAGAGATTGCACCAGTTAAATTAAATGGCTTGAATGAGATAACATCCTCAAAAGATCTTGAACGACTGCAGAGTGGAAACACGAACCTTCGAGATATCTTCAACACCCCGGAATAATAGAATAGCGAGAGGTGAATGATTAAGAATTGCACCGGCATGAGAAAACATTGAAACGAGGAAAAGATATGATCAACAAAGCTTGCCTTGAAACCACCGGAGAAGATAAAAGAAATGAAGAATGATGAACTAGAAGTTCCATTAGTATCTTCATGAGAATCACCGGATAAGAACATTGAAGGAAAAGAATGGAGAGACTTCCCATCAATAAAAGGATAGTTGAATAAGAAATCTGAATCGTTGAAGAAAAAGGGTGGGTGGGCGGGAAAAACAAAGGCAATTTGGAGACGGATGAAACAATCACCGTTGAGAAGAACTGGGATTGAATCTTGCTGATGTTGAAATGATCGGATCCACTTGAAGAGAAAACACGCCGGTGAAAAGGATTGTCATGAAAATCTGGATTATCATGAAGTATTAGTATCCATATAGGAATATGAGAATACCGCTTGGAAAAGGTATGGAATCAACATTTGACTTCGAAGCAACTCGAATACCACAACTCAAAAACAAAAACAAAGGATTGGCTTGCAGAATAAGCCAGAACAAACATATGATAGAGATTTCGTCCGAAGTTTTCGTGGTGGGGCCTACACGGGATCGATCGTACATCACCATCATGTACAAGGCAGTGCACATGACATACGAAGCGTCCCCGAGTCGGCATAGCCAAGGACTCTTTAAGACACAACGAGACCACTGTAAAACCAACCGTGAATAGGCGGACCACTAGACGTCGAACCCCAATTTCATATCATACATCTGTCGGAAAGATATCCTAAGAGCTACTTGAATTCCCACATATAAACTCCTGAAATTCTCCGGTTATGCAATCAGGTGTTGGGGATATAGGGGAAGCATAATATCTCACCCAAACTAGAAAATCCTACATCCAGCTGTATCCATCCTTCAACACATAACCAAGAAACCTTCGGAAATCATCTATCTCAACCTTCGAAAAGCATCCGTTATACAAGTTATGGCGATACTCCCGAACTCCCGCCCCAGTACTGGGTGGCGTCGAGGTTATCTCACCAACGAACTGCATAAAATAGATTTTCGATGTCGGCGTACTAAACTCAGGTATTCCAGAACTGCAACGATAAAATTGTGACGACAAAACCTCAGAGCTCAACTCCCCGAGACACTTCCACAAAACCCCTGACAGGAGGCACCAAGACAATGTTCTCGTCATAAAACCATCGGAACGATTCCAAGATACCAGCGTGATCCTAAATTTTTTTTAGTGAAATTTGAGAAGAGAGGAGTCAAAACTCTACGTCAGGATGCCTTACTAGAGCGATGAAGAGACTGCGGAGTAAAAAGAATTCCTAAACTCTCCGATATATATAATCCTAAAGGACTCAAAACATTTTTTTCCAGACTCAACAACGGCTGCTAATTCGATCAAGCAGTGGGGGCTCCTAAGGTCGGGGAAGGCTCTGATTACCAACTTGTAATGCCCTCGATGCGGCTTTATCTCCCACATGTCGAAGCACGACTTAGAGGCATAACCGCATTGAAAGCAATGTCGCAAGTGAGGTAATCTTCACACGACCCATGTAATACATAAGGGAAAGAGATACATAGTTGGCTTACAATCGCCACTTCAGACAATTACATGAATAAAACATTACATCATCCAAATACACTCAAGGTCCGACTACGAAACCAAAATAAGAGAAGAACCCCAAATGCGACAAAGGTCCCCGATCGACCCCAACTGGGCTCCACTACTGATCAACCAGAACGAAACAACACCAAAGGACAAGATCTTCATCGAGCTCCTCCTGAGCTTGGTTGCGTCATCTGCACGGACTCATCGGCACCTGCAAGCTGGTTTTTGAAGTATCTATGAGCCACGAGGACTCAGCAATCTCACACCCTCGCGATCAACACTATTTAAGCTTATGGGTAAGGTAAAGGTATGAGGTGGAGCTGCAGCAAGCGACTAGCATATATGGTGGCTAACATACGCAAATGAGAGCGAGTAGAGAAGGCAAAGCACGTTCGAGAAAGTATGATCAAGAAGTGATCCTAAAACAACCAACGTCAAGCATAACTCCAACACCGTGTTCACTTCCCGGACTCCGCCAAGAAGAGACCATCACGGTTACACACACGGTTGATGTATTTTAATTAAGTTAAGGTTCAAGTTATCTACAACCGGACATTAACAAATTCCCATCTGCCCATAATCGCGGGCACGGCTTTTGAAAGTTCAAATCCCTGCTGGGTGTCCAACTTAGCCCATGACAAGCTCTCACGGTCAACGAAGGAATAGACCTCCTCCCGAGACGTTCCGATCAGACTCGGTATCCCGGTTCTACAAGACATTTCGACAGGGTAAAACTAAACCAGCAACACCGCCCGAATGTGCCGACTAATCCCGATAGGAGCTGCACATATCTCGTTCTCAGGGCACACTCAGATGAGCTCTCCATACAACTAAAACCAAACCTCGGGTTTCCCCGAGGGGGCGCTGCACAGGACTCTAGTTTGGACCAACACTCAGAGAAGCACTGGCCCCTGGGGTAAAATAATGATGACCCTTGGGCTGGCCGACTCAAGGGAAAGGAAAAGGCTAGGTGGCGAATGGTTAAACCAATGTTGCGCATTGCTAGAGAAGTTTTAATTCAAGGTGAACTGTCAAGGGGTTCCCCATTATTACCCAACCGCGTAAGGAACGCAAAATCTGGGAACATAACACCGATATGACGGAAACTAGGGCTGCAAGAGTGGAACAAAACACCAGGCATAAGGCCGAGCCTTCCACCCTTTACCAAGTATATATATGCATTAATTAAATAAGATATATAGTGATATCCCAACAAGTAAACATGTTCCAACAAGGCACAACATCTCCATGTTCCAACAAGGAACAAACTTCAATCTTCACCTGCAACTAACAATGCTATAAGAGGGGCTGCGCAAAACGGTAACATAGCCAATCAACAGTTTGCTAGGACAAGGTGGGTTAGAGGCTTGGTTCAACAATATGGGAGGCTTGATAAGCAAGTGGTAGGTATCGCAGCATAGGCATAGCAAAAGAGCGAGTATCTAGCAAGCAAAGATAGAAGTGATTTCGAGGATATGATCATCTTGCCTGAAATCCCGCAAGGAAGAAGAACGAGTCCATGAAGAAGACAAATGGACGTAGACGAATGGGTCCTCACAAATGCGACGTTACCGGAACCAACCCGAAAAAGCAAACACCGGAAAGAAGCACACAACATAGTAAACAACCAACACATGAACATGGTATGATATGCGGGATGCGGTATGTGATGCATATGCATGATTTGATAAGGAATGAATGAACCTGGCCTCAACCTAGAAAACCAAGTATGCCACTGGAAAGATGAGATGAATTCGCTTAAAAACGATATAAAGATCACCGGAATCGGAGTTACGGTTTGGAAATGGCAAGCTATTCGAATATGACCACGTTCTGCGATTTACAGCAAGTAGCCATCTAAATGCAACAAGATGAACATGCTACAACACTCAAACATGGCAACAAAATACATGGCAGGGATCCACTCATGATGCTTAATAAAAGATGAGCACTGAGCTATGGCTATTTCATCCATTAACAGGTTCAAACAAGCATGGCAAAAATGCAATTGGTAAACAGATTTCAGACTTAGTGAAATTAACACTTGTCTGGAATTTCAGATCAGGTAGCACACTTTGGAGCAACACATGAACATGGTATGATATGCGGGATGCGGTATGCCATGCATATGCATGATTTGACAAGGAATGAATGAGCCTGGCCTCAACTTGGAAATACAAGTGTGCCACTCGAAAGATGAGATGAATTCGCTTAAAAACGATATAAAGATCACCGGAATCGGAGTTACGGTTTGGAAATGGCAAGCTATTCGAATATGACCACGTTCTACGATTTACAACAAGTAGCCATCTAAATGCAACAAGATGAACATGCTACAGCACTCAAACATGGCAACAAAATACATGGCAGGGATCCACTCATGATGCTTAATAAAAGATGAACACTGAGCTACGGCTAATTCATCCATTAACAGGTTCAAACAAGCATGGCAAAAATGCAATTGGTAAACAGATTTCAGACTTAGTGAAATTAACACTTGTCTGGAATTTCAGATCAGGTAGCACACTTTGGAGCAACAAAACTACATGCTACAGGACCTGAACATGGGAATGCAAGGCATGGCATGAAGCTACTCAAAGAGCTTAACAAAAGTACCTTAGTGACCTTGAGCCAAAAGGGATCAGAAAATACAATTGCAAGCATGTGAACATGGCAAAAACATAATCAGTTCTCAGACTTAGTGAAAACTGGAGCATGCAAATCAGATATCAAGTAGGCATGTTTACGAGCTCGATGCACTCACTACAGAGCATGGCATGACAAACTAAGCATACACCCATCAAGAATACACATTATACAAGCTAGGCATGGCAAGAACAATAGCATAGCATGCACGGATCAACAACAACATCGTCGGCATAATTGCTAACAAGTAGACAATCTGCCCAGATTCACGAAATAGCAAAAGTAGAGCTCGATTGACTCGAGCTAGGTTGCTCCATAATTGCAAAAAAAGACATGGGTGGATAGAGCACTACAAGATTAACAAAACATCCTTACTGATCATCCTCAAAAGAGGCACGGATCACTAGGCAACAACATGAACATATGGCATACTGAGATAAACAGCTCAAGGACTTAGTGGAAATGCTAAGTCCCTGAAATCAGCATTACCAAGTGCCTCACTTTGCAAGCTTGTGCTAGTCACCACACACATCACAAAAATACATGGGTTGCACCTCTGGAAAGATGGAAAACCCTTAACAAAACATATGTAGAGCTCATGGGCATATCATGCACAGAATAATCATGGCAAAAATGACAAATATCTAAATGGAGCAGCAGACCTGACAATTATCTCAAGTAGCACTCTTCTAACAGCATTTCGGGCATCAAAATGAACTCAAATGAAAATGATGCACTGAGATGAAATGATATGCTCTCCGAGGCGAACATTTTGATATGCTATATGCATGAATCGGATCTACGGATGCAAAGTTACGATGCGATGAACATGGGCATATGATACTGGGAATTTCAGGGACTTGGTGAGAATATACCCTCCGCAAAAAGTCAACGGGACGAGGAGAAGCGGGACGGCGAGATCCGGATCGGGAGATGCGCGTTTGGATCGGTGGACCGGTGGATCTCGTCCAACCGGCCGGATCCGGCGACGGGACTGCGACCGGCGATGGAGGAGGCGGTGCGGGAGCTCGCCGGCTATGGCGATGGCGAGGTCGGTGGCGGTGGCCGGAACCAAAGCGGCGAGGCACGGGGCGGCGCGGGGAGACGGCAACCGGGATCGGGGGCCCTACTCGGGCCCGGGCGGGCCGTGGCGGGTGCGGCGAAGTGGGCCTCGCCCGTGGGACAGGTGGCGGCGCCCGATTGGACGCAGGTGGCCGCGGACATGTCCGGGCTGCGGGTTTTCGTCCGGCGGCGACGGGGAAGATAGATGTAGGGTTTAGGGGGGGAGAAGAACCATGAATTTCGGAGTGGAACACATATATATAGGTAGAGGGAGCTAGGAGAGTCCAAATGAGGTGCGGTTTTCGGCCACGCGATCGTGATTGAACGCTCTAGATGATGGAGGAGGTTTAGGTGGGTTTTGGGCCACTTGGAGGGGTGTTGGGCTGCAACACACACGAGGCCTTTTCGGTCCCTCGGTTAACCGTTGGAACATCAAACGAAGTCCAAATGGTACGAAACTTGACAGGCGGTCTACCGGTTGTAAACCAAGGCCGCTTGGCAAGTCTCGGTCCAATTCGGAAATGTTTAACCCCCACACACGAGAAGAAGGTAGAAATGACCACCGGAGGAGAACGGAGCACCGGAATGCAAAACGGACAACGGGGAAAATGCTCGGATGCATGAGACGAACACGTATGCAAATGAAATGCACATGATGACATGATATGCAATGCATGACACGCAAACAATGACATGGCAACAATAGCGAATAACTGGACGACACCTGGCACATCGGTCTCGGGGCGTTACATATGGAGAACATCTCAAAACTTAAGGTGAAACTCTGCCACTAACGAAAACAAGATTGGATTGATAAGAACAAGAAGATGAGGAACTATTTCACCGGGAGGGTAGATGGAGAACTTGGATCATAAATTATCACCATTAATAGCATTAATCCTTAGGGAAAGCTTTAGGTGAAATATAACCCAAGATAACTCCAATGACGAGATTGATGGATTTAAAATACCTCATTCTTAATAACAAGTGAATCATGAATAATGAACTCAAATTATCAAGAATGACATAATACCACCTCAAAAGATAAGGTAAAAAGAATTGCACTCCGGATTGCAAGATGAAGAATGCTTGAGCTCCTCTGAAAAGAATCTCGATGAACACTTCGAGAAGGAATTAAATCCTTGATGAACCATCATGTAGAACCTCCATGAAGAACTCCGTTGAACAAAAGAGTGATCAAACGGAAGGAAAGAGAAGTTGAAAACACAAGGTGAATCCTTGTACCGATTTAAATGAATCTCCGTGGTGAAATAATTGAAAAAGGTTGGAACTCTAGGAAAAAGAGAAGATGAAACAATTGAAATCAGGATTTTGATGAGCCTCCAGAATAGGGAATTGAATAAACTCGATGAAACAAGAATAAGAATTACGTTATGCGTATCCATCCCCTATTTAGATTGATGACAAGCAACGGATTTGGCAAACTACTTATTCTCGTAGAAAGGATTAAGAGGGATATTGCGCAAATTTGAGGAAGGTCTTCAACGAAACACCGGTGGAATCGAAACAACGAATGAATAGATATGATAAATGAAGGAAGAGAAATCTTGAAAGAACCACCATAAGAATTATAATATACGAAGTAAAGGGATGAATCATCGCGATAAGAATTGTGAAAAGAACGAAGATACTTGAGACAATCTAGATACATTAGAACGAAGGGACCACGACTGATTAGAGATCGCTTGACCGATGCACCGGTAAGATTTGGAAAATGATAAGTGAAATCTGAGAATGAATAAACCTGAATTGATGGACTCCGGATAATCAAACTGAGAAGACTCTTGAATTTCTCTGGATGGGTGAAAAGAATTCTGACAATCGAAAACAATTATGAGAGGATGGCAACAAGCTAGAATCACGAATCTCTGAGAGAATGGATAAGATTGAAGATAAATTCTTCTTCGGTCTTCAAATGTTGAGAAAACCGATGAGAACACCACCATGAATTGTTGAAATACTCTGGGACGAAAATTTGAAAGGTTGAACCGACGATGAAAGGAATTTAACTGACATTGGAGAAAGACATTTGACTGATGATAAATCATTCTTACGTCAAACTTTAGAAAAGAATTTGAGAATAACTCCGGAAAAAGAGAAGAGTCAGGTAAGATCCTGGGAAAAGACCTGTGGGTTAGGGCCCACTCAAAAGAAAACACCGTATAACGATTTAAAAGAGAGAATGCACCGGTTGAATGAAATGGCTTGAATGAGATAACAATCTCGAAATTGGTTGAACTGATCTTGAAAGACAAGACGAGCCTTCTGAGATATCTTCAGCACTCCCGAACAAATGAATAGCGAGAAGTGAATAATTATGAAGTGCACCGGTATGAGAAGGCCTTTGAAACAAGGAAAATAGCATGTGATCAGCACATAAGGCTTTAATTGAATCCACCGGAGAAGAAAAGAACGAAGAATGATGAACTAGAAGCTTCGTTAGCATCTTCTTGCGAATTACCAGATAAGAGCATTGAAGGAAAAGAGTGAAGTGACTTTCATCAATAAAATGATACTTGAAGAAAAAGGGTGGGTGGGTGGGAAAACAAAGGAGAGATCTACACTATAATAAGACCACACGCCAACTTTCATCCCATTCCAAGAACATTTTCCGGCCACTTATAAAATAATATTTCGGACGTGCCGCGGGCGCGTGCAAGTGTGGTTGGGCTCAGAACGGACAATGGAGAAAACTGGGGGAACCCGGACGGATGCAAGTTTTGAAAACATGATGATAAAATGCACATGATGACATGACAAGATGCAACACGCAAGCGAATGACATGGCCACAACGGTGAATAACTGGAAGACACCTGGCGCAACGATCTCGGGGTGTCACAACACTCCACCACTACGAGAGGATCTTGTCCCGAGATCTAGAATGGCACCGGAGGGGAAAACGGCAGAGCAAGAGAAGAGGTAAAACTAAGTTGCTTCTTTGACCAATGAGTGAAACCAAAGAACCTTGCAAAGGTTAATCCATTTTCAGAAAAGAAAACAACGGAGATGATTGAAGCTGAAAACACTTCGTTAGAAAAGAGGAACAAGGGAGAACAACTTCGGGCAGCACTCTGATTGAAAAGAAAAGGAATTAAATAAGAACTTGATAAGATGAGAAGATACTTGATGAAATCACAATACACTGCCTCCGTAACTATTGAATGAATGGACAAGGGGTAAGAAAGATCTCGGACAGCACTCCGGTTTAAAAGAGATGAAAAACTTGATAAAATGAAAGAGCTTGAGCAAGGGAACACAACACTCCGGTTAAATGGATAAAACAAGAAAAGAACACGATCCTGATAAAACAAGAAGATGGGTTGAAGAGAGCAACAATACAATGCCTTCGGAACAAAAGTGAGAATGGACAGGAATGAACGAAGGGAAACAAGATCTTGAGAGAGCACGCTTACAACAAATGCTAGAACGGAGTTGTTGGAAAACCAACAACGAAAAGAATAAGCTTGATATGGTCTTATGGAATACATCTCAAAATTATGAGGTGACAACCTGCCACTCACGGGAAAAGAATTGGATTGGTATGAACAAGGAGACGAGAAAACTTATCTCACCGGTAGGGTAAATGAAGAATTTGGGTCATTTATAATCACCATAAATAGCAAAAATCCTTAAAGGAAAGCTTTAGGTGAAATATAGCCCAAGATAATTCCAATGAAGAAAATGATGGATTTAAAATATCTCATCCTTGACAACATGTGAATCATGAAACATGAACTCAAATTATCAAGAATGGCATAATACCACCTCCAATAATATGGTAGAAAGAATGCACTCCGGATTACAATATGAAGAAAGCTTGAGTTTCTCAGAAAAGAATATCGATGAAAAGCTTGGAGAAGGAATTAAATCCTTGATGAACCATCATGTAGAACCTCCATGAAGAACTCACGGAAACAAAAGGATGAATCAACCGAAAGGAAAAAGAGAAGTTGAAAACACAAGGTGAAACCTTTTGCGATGATTTAGATGGAGCTTTGCAGCGAGATAAAATGGAAAAACTTGGAACTTCGGAAAAGAAAGACGAGCACTTGAAACCAAGAATTTAAACATCGTGAACAAATTCCGGAAGAAAAGATTAATATATGGATGAAACAAGAATAAGAATTATGTTATGCGTATCCTTCACCGGATGAGGTTGGTGATTGGCTCGGTGGGGAATGGGAGGATCACGAGGTGGGATTTGAGTGTGGCGGCGGCGGGGACAAAACTCCTAGAAATTAGGGTTTGGGTCTAAAAATGGACTAGGTTCTATATATATACAAAAGGGGGATGATTAGGATCCTCCGATAGTGATCGGGCGGTCGAGAAAATATAGGTTAGGAAGCCCAATTAACAAAACGGAGATGTTTTATAGATGTTTGGGGATGATCTGAGTCCAACGGTGGCAACTGTCCAGGTCGGGTTTGGGGCAGCTTTCGGACGCGCACGTGAGGGGGTCGATGCATTGTGCAAGGAGGGGTCTGGCAGTTGATAGAGGACTATGAAGAAAGCTTTGGGCTGAGAGAAGAGAATAGAGAGACCTGGCAACTGTTTCCGGAGACCGAAAATGTCCGACGATAGACCAGCTATACTGCCGCTATAGTTATCCGGTTGGGCTATCAAACGAACTCCGAATGTGATGAAACTTGACAGGCGGTCTATCTACACTATAATAAGACCACACGCCAACTTTCATCCCATTCCGAGAACATTTTCCGGCCACTTATAAAATAATATTTCGGACGTGCCGCGGGCACGTGCATGTGTGGTTGGTCTCAGAATGGACAACGGAGAGAACTGGGGGAACCCGGACGAATGCAAGTTTTGAAAACATGATGATGCAATGCACATGATGACATGACAAGATGCAATACGCAAGCGAATGACATGGCAACGACGGTGAATAACTGTAAGACACCTGGCGCAACGGTCTCGGGGTGTCACAGGACACCATCACCAAGAAGGCGTCTTGGCGTCTACCTCAGGAGCCCGATGTCTTTGAGGAGCGGCTCTTCAAGCAATCAGCAGCTCCCCCGATTGCAGGACAAGCATTGCCTCAGGAGGAGCTCTCTCCATCACCCCTCTCAGGCGCCCCAGCTTGCAACCCAACCTTGGGAGCCCGCCTGCTCCTTGCGCTTGAGCCTCAGGAGGGGTGCTGGACTGAGGAATTCAAGGCATACCTACTCCAAGGTGCCCTGCCGAAGAAGGAGGAAGACGCAGAGCGTGTGGATTGCCAGGCCACCGTGTACCGCATCCAGGACGGTGAGCTCTACCGAAAACGGCCAAATGATGTTTCTCTATGATGCATCTCCAAGGAGCAGGGATGTGAGCTGTTGGCTAACATACATGGCGGGGATTGTGGGCATCACTCTTCATCCCGCACCCTCATGGGAAAGGTGTTCCACAATGGATTCTACAGGCCCATGGCGCTCAATGATGCCACCGAGCTGGTAAGATCGTGCGATGTCTGTCAGTTCCATGCCAAGCAGATCCACCAGCCCGCCCAGGGCCTCCAAACCATCCCGCTCTCATGGTCATTTGCGCTCCGAGGGCTGGACATCTTGGGCCCGTTCCCTCGAGTGATCGGGGCTACCTCTACCTCTACGTCGCCATCGACAAATTCACCAAGTGGGCGTAGGTGGAGGCCGTCCGCACCATCCCGGTCGGCTCAGCCATCAAGTTCATCAAGGGCCTTGTGAGCCGGTTCGGGGTTCCTAATCGCATCATCACTGACAATGGCTCGCAGTTACCAGCAACATTTTCAAAACATATTGTGCTAACCTTGGAACGTAGATATGCTACGCCTCGGTAGCACACCCCGGAGCCATGGCCAGGCTCAGCGCGCCAATGCAGATGTCCTGAGAGGCCTCTAGGAAAGAACCTTCAAGAAGAATCTCAAGTCCTGCGGTAGGGATTGTCTTGACGAGCTCCAGTCCAAGTTGTGGTCCATCCGCACCACCGCGACAAAGCCGACGGGCGAGACTTGATACGTCTCCAACGTATCTATAATTTTTGATTGCTCCATGCTATATTATCTACTGTTTTTGACTATATTGGGCTTTATTTTCCACTTTTATATTATTTTTGGGACTAGCCTATTAACCGGAGGCCCAGCCCAGAATTGTTGTTTTTTGCCTATTTCAGTGTTTCGAAGAAACGGAATATCAAACGGAGTCCAAACGGAATAAAATCTTCGGGAACGTGATTTTCTCACCGAACGTGATCCAGGAGACTTGGACCCTACTCCAAGGAGTCAAAGAGGCGGTCACGATGGTGGGGGGCGCCCCCCCTAGGACGTGCCCCCTGCCTCGTGGGCCCCTCGGTGCTCCACCGACGTACTCCTTCGTCCTATATATACATAAGTACCCCAAACGATCAGAACAGGAGCCAAAAACCTAATTCCACCACCGCAACTTTCTGTATCCACAAGATCCCATCTTGGGGCCTGTTCGGGAGCTCCGCCGGAAGAGGGCCGTCATCACGGAGGGCTTCTACATCATCATAGCCTCTCCGATGAAGTGTGAGTTGTTTACCTCAGACCTTCGGGTCCATAGTTAGTAGCTAGATGGCTTCTTCTCTCTTTTTGGATCTCAATACAAAGTTCTCCCCCTCTCCTGTGGAGATCTATTCGATGTAATCTTCTTTTTGCGGTGTGTTTGTTGAGACCGATGAATTGTGGGTTTATGATCATGTCTATCTATGAATAATATTTGAATCTTCTCTGAATTCTTTTATGTATGATTGGTTATCTTTGCAAGTCTCTTCAAATTATCCATTTGGTTTGGCCAACTAGATTGGTAGTTCTTGTCATGGGAGAAGTGCTTAGCTTTGGGTTCGATCTTGCGGTGTCCTTTCCCAGTGACAAAAGGGGCAGGAAGGCACGTATTGCATCTTTGCCATCGAGGATAACTAGATGGGGTTTATTTCATATTGCATGAATTTATCTCTCTACATCATGTCATCTTGCTCAAGGCGTTACTCTGTTTTTAACTTAATACTCTAGATGCATGCTGGATAGCGGTCGATGAGTGGAGTAATAGTAGTAGATGCAGAATCGTTTCGGTCTACTTGTCACGGACGTGATGGCTATATACATGATCATGCCTAGATATTCTCATAACTATGCTCAATTCTGTCAATTGCTCAACAGTAATTTGTTCACCCACCGTAGAATACTTATGCTCTTGAGAGAAGCCACTAGTGAAACCTATGGCCCCCGGGCCTATTCTCATCATATCAATCTCCATCACTTTAATCTTGCTTTGCTTTTTACTTTGCCTTTACTTTTTACTTTGCATCTTTATACGAAAAATACTAAAAATAATATATCTATCAGATCTCACTCTCGTAAGTGACCGTGAAGGGATTTACAACCCCTAATCGTGTTGGTTGCGAGTAGCTATCATTTTGTGCAGGTACGAGGGACTTGAGCGTGGCCTCCTACTGGATTGATACCTTGGTTCTCAAAAACTGAGGGAAATACTTACGCTACTCTGTTGCATCATCCCTTCCTCTTCGGGAAAACCAACGCAAGCTCAAGACGTATCAAGAAGGATTTCTGGCACCGTTGCCGGGGAGTCTACGCAAAAAGTCAACATACCAAGTACCCATCACAATCCCTATCTCTCGCATTACATTATTTGCCATTTGCCTCTCGTTTTCATCTCCCCCACTTCACCCTTGCCATTTTATTCGCCCTCTCTCTCTACCCTCCCTCTCTTTTTGCCTCTTTTGCCCGTTTGCTCCTGTTTGCTTGTGTGCTAGTTTGTTTGCTTGTCGTCATGGCTAGTCCTCTTTCTGCTCCTTTGTCCCCTGAGTTTGAAGTCCTTCACTTCAAACAAAAGCAAGGAGAAAACTTAAAGGATGCTTGGTTTAGAATGATGGAATCTTATCGTAAATGCACCCTAGAAGTAAATTTCAGAATTTCGCTTCGCAACTTTTATGTTGGGCTTAATATGTCTCATAGACAACTTTTGGATTGTGTTGCCAAAGGCAATTTTATTGAAATTGATCCCAGTATCGCGCATGAAATTATAGAAGGTATAGTAGGAACTTTACCTCAACAAAAGGGTCCCCATCATACCCAAGAGAAAACGCAAGTTTTTGAGAAAATTTGTGAAGTAACTAAGATTTTACAGAAATCTCTTGAACCTCTTAGGAGCGTTAGCGTAAATCTTCACCGCATGAATATGTTGATTACTCTTTGCAATAAGCGGTTGGATTCTTTAGATATCAAGATCTCTGAATATGAAGGGAAACATAAGGAACCTCTCGGATTCGAGCATAACATCGCTAAAAGAATTAAGAATCAAGATGACAATAATTAGATCTATCCTCGCTTTTATGCCTAGCTAGGGGCGTTAAACGATAGTGCTTGTTGGGAGGCAACCCAATTTTATTTTTATTCCTTGCTTTTTGATCCTGCTTAGTAAAAAATAAATTATTTAGCCTCTATTTTAGTTGTGTTTTTTGTGTTTTATTCGTGTTTGTGCCAAGTAGAACCGTTGGGAAGACTTGGGGAAAGTCTTGTTGAACTTGCTGTAAAAAACAGAAACTTTAGCGCTCATGAGAATTGCTGTCATTTTTATTTTAAGAGTTCTATTTAGTTAATTATTTTTTCAGATGATTAATAGATAAATTCCTCACGTCCAGCAATTTATTTTAGAATTTTTGGGGTTCCCGATCTTGCGATAGCTACAGATTACTACAGACTGTTCTATTTTTGACAGATTCTGTTTTTCGTGTGTTGTTTGCTTATTTTGATGAATCTATGGCTAGTAAAATAGTTTATAATCCATAGAGAAGTTGGAATACAGTAGGTTTGACACCAATATAAATAAATAATGAGTTCATTACAGTACCTTGAAGTGGTATTTTGTTTTCTTTCGCTAACGGAGCTCATGAGTTTTCTATTTTGAGTTTTGTGTTGTGAAGTTTTCAAGTTTTGGGTGAATTCTTTTGATGGATTATGGAACAAGGAGTGGAAAGAGCCTAAGCTTGGGGATTCCCATGGCACCCCCAAGATAATCCAAGGACACCAAGAAGTCAAAGCTTGGGGATGCCCCGGGAGGCATCCCCTCTTTCGTCCACTTCCATCGGTAATTTAGTTGGAGCTATATTTCTATTCACCAACATGATATGTGTTTTTCTTGGAGCGTCTTGTATTATTTGTGTCTTTATGTCTTAGTATGCCACAATCATCCTTGATGTACACACCTTTTGAGAGAGCCATACATGAATTAAAATTTGATAGAATACTCTATGTGCTTCACTTATATCTTTTGATCTATGTAGTTTTGCTCTTTGTGCTTCACTTATATCTTTTGAGCTAAGTAGTTTTGCTCTATGTGCTTCACTTATATCTTTTGAGAATTATAATTTTGCTCTATGTTCTTCACTTAGATCTTTTAGAGCACAGTGGTGGATTTGTTTTAAAGAAACTATTGATCTCTCATGCTTCACTTAAATTATTTTGAGAGTCTCTTAATAGCATGGTAATTTGCTTAATAATAATATGCTTGGTATTCAAGATTTGGGAAACTTTCTTTTGATAATTGTTTTGAGATATGGAGGTGATAATATTAAAGTCATGCTAGTTGAGTAGTTGTGAATTTAAAGAATACTTGTGTTAAAGTTTGTGATTCCCGTAGCATGCATGTATGGTGAACCGTTATGTGATGAGGTCGGAGCATGATTTATTTATTGATTGTCTTCCTTATGAGTGGCGGTCGGGGACGAACGATGGTCTTTTCCTACCAATCTATCCCCCTAGGAGCATGCGCGTAATACTTTGCTTTGATAACTTCTAGATTTTTGCAATAAGTATATGAGTTCTTTATGACTAATGTTGAGTCCATGGATCATACGCACTGTCACCCTTCCATCTTTGCTAGCCTCTCTAATACCGCGCACCTTTCGCCGGTATCATACACCTACCATATACCTTCCTCAAAACAGCCACCATAATCTTTCTTTGCTTTTTACTTTGCCTTTACTTTTTACTTTGCATCTTTATACGAAAAATACTAAAAATAATATATCTATCAGATCTCACTCTCGTAAGTGACCGTGAAGGGATTTACAACCCCTAATCGTGTTGGTTGCGAGTAGCTATCGTTTTGTGCAGGTACGAGGGACTTGAGCGTGGCCTCCTACTGGATTGATACCTTGGTTCTCAAAAACTGAGGGAAATACTTACGCTACTCTGCTGCATCATCTCTTCCTCTTCGGGGAAAACCAACGCAAGCTCAAGACCTAGCAACACTCCATTCTTCATCGTCTACGAAGCTGAAGCGGTTCTCTCACACAAGGTCAGGCATCGCCGCACGGGTCTTGGTGTTTGCAGCAGAAACACAAGATCACCCATGAAACACCCTCGATGCGACTATAGCTCCCACGTGTCGAGGCACGACTTAGAGACATAATCGCATTAAAGGCATATGTCGCAAGTTAGGCAATCTTCACAAACATCCCATGTAATATAATAATAAAAGGGGAGATAACATAGTTGGCTTACACTCGCCACGTCAATCAAGTACATAAATAACATTACATCATCCAAACACTCATGGCCCGACTACGGCGCCAGAATAAAAGAGAACCCAACATGCGACACGGACCCGTTCACCCCCAACTGGGCACCACTACTGATCATCGGGAAAGGAAACATAGTAACGTTGAGAGTCTTCGTCGAACTCCCACTTGAGCTCATACGTGTCTCCTGGAGCGGAATCATCAGGCCCTGTATCTGGTGTAATAGTAATCTGTGAGCCACAGGGACTCAGCAATCTCGCACCCTCGCGATCAAGACTATTTAAGCTTATAGGTATGGCAAGGTAAATAAGTGGAGCTGCAGCAGGCGACTAGCAAGTATGGTGGCTAAATTATTCGCAAAAGAGAGCGAGAAGAGGAGGAAAAGCGCGAGCGAGAAAACTAGAGAGCAACCTGCGCAAACATTACTCCAACACCGTGTCCACTTCCCGGACTCCGCCGAGAAGAGGCCATCACGGAACACACTCGGTTGATTCATTTTAATTAAGTTAAGGTTCAAGTTATCTACAACCAGACATTAACAAATTCCCATCTGCCCATAACCGCGGGCACGGCTTTCGAAAGTTCAATCCCTGCAGGGGAGTCCCAACTTAGCCCATGACAAGCTCTCACAGTCAACGAAGGAATATACCGCCTCCCAAGACGTTCCGATCAGACTCGGTATCTCAGTTACTCAAGACACTTCGACAAGTTAAAACAAGACCAGCAACACCGCCCGAATGTGCCGACAAATCCCGATAGGAGCTGCACATATCTCTTTCTCAGGGCACACTCAGATGAGCGCTCCATACAACTAAAACCAAACCTCGAGTTTCCCCGAGGGGGCGCTGCACAGGACTCTAGTTTGGACCAACACTCAGAGGAGCACTGGATCGGGGGGGTTTAAAATGAGATGACCCTTGGGCTCCAGAAACCCAAGGGAAAAAGAGGCTAGGTGGAAAATGGTAAGACCAATGTTGGGCATTGCTGGAAAAGCTTTAATCAAGGCGAAATATCAAGGGGTTCCCATTATAACCCAACCGCGTAAGGAACGCAAAATCCGGGAACATAACACCGATATGACGGAAACTAGGGCGGCAAGAGTGGAACAAAACACTAGGCGAGAGGCCGAGCCTTCCACCCTTTACCAAGTATATAGATGCATTAAGATAACAAGATAATATAATGATATCCCAACAAGTAAATAAATGTTCCAACAAGGAACAGCCTTCAATCTTCACCTGCAACTAGCAACGCTATAAGAGGGGCTGGGAAAAGCGGTAACATAGCCAATCAATGGTTTGCTAGGACAATGGTGGGTTAGAGGTTTGACATGGAAATTTGGGAGGCTTGAAAACAAGTGGTAGGCATCGTAGCAATGGCATAGCAAAAGAGCGAGCAAAAGTAGCATAGCAAAGATAGTAGTGATTTCGAGGGTATGATCATCTTGCCTGCACAGTTGTCAGAGTTGACTGGATCCTCGAAAGCAAACTCAACGGGCTCCTCGTTAGCGAACTCGTCTCCTGGCTCTACCCAAACAAGACAAACAAGCAACAAGGATACAATCAACCACGTGCAAGGATCAAGCAATATGATGCAATGATGATATGCTATGCGGGATGCGATGCGGGATGCCAAATGCAAGATATAACAGGAAATGCATGAACCTGGCCTCAACTTGGAAATCCAAGTGTTCCACTGGAAAGATGAGATGAAATTGCTTGAAGACGATATAAAGAACGCCGGAATCGGAGTTACGGTTTGGAAATGGCAAGCGATTCAAAAATGACACCGGTCTGCGATTTACAGTAAGTAGCCATCTAAATGCAATGAGATGAACATGCTACAGCACCCAAAAATGACAAAAAAATACATGGCAGGGATGTACACAAGATGCTTAACAAAAGTCTAGCACTGAGCTACGTCCAATTCATCCATTAACAGGTTCAAACAAGCATGGCAAAAATGCATATGGCAAACAGATCTCAGACTTAGTGAAATTAACACTTGTCTGGAATTTCAGATCAGGTGGCACTCTTCGGAGCAACAAAACTACGTGCTACAAGACCTGACCAGGGCAAAGTAAGGCATGGCATGGAGCTACTCAAAGAGCTTAACAAAATTCCCTTAGTGACCTTGAGCCAAAAGGGATCAGAAAATACAATTGCAAGCATGTGAACATAGCAAAAACATAATTTGTTTTCAGACTTAGTGAAAACTGGCACATGCTGAAATATAACTCAAGTAGGCATGTTTACGAGCTCGATGCACTCACTACGGTGCAAGTCATGTAAAGACAAGCATACATCCATCAAGAAGGCACAAAATGCAAGCTATACATGGCAAGAACAATAGCATAGCATGCACGGATCAACTACAACACCACCGGCAAAATTGCAAACAAGTTGACAATCTGCCCAGATTCGCAAAGTAGCAAAAGTAGAGCTCGATTGACTCAATCTAGGATGCTCCATAATTGCAAACAAAGACATGGATGGATAGAGAACTACAATATTAACAAAACATCCTTACTGATCATCCTCAAAAGAGGCACGGATCACTAGGAAACAACATGAACATATGGCAATATGAGATAAACAGATCACGGACTTGGTGGAATTCCTAAGTCCCTGAAAACAAAATTAGCAAGTGCACCACTTTGCAAGCTTGCACCACACACATCACAAAAATACATGGGTTGCACCTCTGGAAAGATGACAAAACCCTTAACAAAACATATGTAGAATTCATGGGCATAGCATGCACACATTAATCATGGAAAAATGACAAAAACCTAAATGGAGTAGCAGATCTGACAATTAACTCAAGTAGGCCTCTTCTAAAAGCATTTCGGGCATCAAGATGAACATTTTGATATGCTATATGCATGAATCGGAGCTACGGATGCAAAGTTATAGCATGATGAAGATAGGCACATGGATTAGGGTTTCGGGGACTTAGTAGAATTTCAGAGAGCGACAAATAGTTATGAGTCGCACGGGAGGGATTTAGTCGGGCTGCTCACCACTGGGCCGAGCCCATCTGTGGAGGAGGGAGTTGGGCCGGAGAAGGTGGACCGGGCCGGCCGGAGCTGGGCCGCGACTGCGGGCCCACGCGGAGGGTCAACGCTTCGAGCGGGGATCTGGTTCCCGATCCATGGCGGCGATGGCGCACCGGGATCCCGGCGAGGGCGGAGGGCATGACGACGGCCGGAGAGCGACGGGGAGCGCCGGGGATGGATAGATCCGGGCAGTGGCTCACCGAATCCGGTGCGGAAATGGCGGGAGCGGCTCGGGACGACGAGCTTGACGCCTCGTCGCCGGCGAGCACCTGCGGGAGAGAGAGGCCGTGAGAGAGACCAGGGAGGGAGGAGCAGAAGGCGGGGCCGGTGCGAGCTCACCACGGCGGCAATGGTGCGTCGCGAGGCACGACCGGGCGGCAGAGAAGACTCCGGGCGGGGATCTAGCGAAGCCTCCGGAGTTCCACGGCGGCGGCGCGACGCGATGGTGGAGGCAGCGAACGGGCTGCGCGGCTGCGGAGCAGGGCCGGTTCGGCCCGGCGCGGGCCGGATCCGGGCATGGCGGGCCCGCGCGGCGGGGAAGTGGGCACAGCGCTGCGTGCCGGCTCCGGATTGGACGAAAGCGGCGGCGGACATGTCCGGGCTGTGGGGGAGAAGTGTCCGGCGGCATGGAGAGGATGAAGTTCGGGTTTCATCCGCGAATTTCGGGAGCGGAGGTGTTTATATAGGTAGAGGGAGCTAGGAGAGTCCAAATGAGGTGCGGTTTTCGGCCACTCGATCATGATCGAACGCTCCAGATGATGGAGAAAGCTTAGGTGGGTTTTGGGCCAAATTGGAGGGGTGTTGGGCTGCAACACACACGAGGCCTTTCGGTCCCTCCGTTAACCGTTGGAGTATCAAACGAAGTCCAAATGATACGAAACTTGACAGGCGGTCTACCGGTAGTAAACCAAGGCCGCTTGGCAAGTCTCGGTCCAATCCGGAAATGTTTAATCCCCACACATGAAAGAAAGGTAGAAATGACCCCCGGAGGAGAACGAAGCGCCGGAATGCAAAACGGCCAACGGGGAAAATGCTCGAATGCATGAGACGAACACGTATGCAAATGAAATGCACATGATGACATGATATGCAATGCATGACACGCAAGCAGTGACAACGCAACAACAACGACTAACTAGACGACACCTGGCACATCAGTCTCGGGGCGTTACAACACTCCACCACTACGAGAGGATCTCGTCCCGAGATCTAGAATGGCACCGGAGGGAAAAACGGAAGAGAAAGAGAAGAGGTAAAACTAAGTTGCTTCTTTGACAAACGAGTGAAACCAAATAACCTTGAGAGGTTGAAAAAATTTAAGAACGAATACAACGAAGGTGAACAAGGTCGAAAACACTCCGTTAGAAAAGAGGGACAAAGAACATTTGCGAAAAACCTTGAGGTTGAAGGGAAGATATATATGGAAAACATGCCGGTTAAGGAAGGGGATCAAGGAAGACCAAATTCAAACAGCACTCCAGTTGAAAAGTGATACAAGACTTGATAAGATGATAAGAACTTGAGCAGAGGACACGACACTCTGGTTAAATGGATAAGCACGAAAAGAACATGATCTTTGACAAACGAGAAGATGGGTTGAAAAGAGCAACATCACAATGACTCCGGAACGAAGGGAAACAAGAACTTGAGAGAGCACGGTTACAACAAATGCTAGAATGGAGTTGTTGAAAACCAACAACAAAAAGAATAATCTTGATATGGTCTTATGAAATACATCTCAAAATTATGAGGTGACAATCTGCCACTCACGGGAAAAGAATTGTATTTATTTGAACAAGGAGACGAGAAAGTATTTCACCGGGAGGATAAAGAAGAGCTTGGATCATTTATCAGCACTATAGATAGCAACAATCCTTAGGGAAGGCTTTAGATGAAATATAACCCAAGATAACTCCCATGACGAGATTGATGGATTTAAGATATCTCAATCTTGACAACATGTGAATCATGAACCACATAGGGAAATCATCAAGAATGACATAATACCACCTCAAATGATACGGTAGAAATAATTGAACTCCATATTGCAAGATGAAGAATGCTTGAGCTCCTTAGAAAAGAATCTCGATGAACACTTCGAGAAGGAGTATCAAACGAAAAGAAAAAGAAGTTGAAAACACAAAGTGAAACCTTGTAATGATTTAGATGGATCTCCGTGATAATTAGAGCTTGGAACTCCGGGAAAATAGAAGATGAAACAACTGAGATCAAGAATTTTGTGAGCCTCCGGTATAAGGAATTAATCACTTGGATGAAACAAGAATAAGAATTACATTATGCTTATCCTTCACCAATTAAATTGATGACAATCAATGGAATTGGCATACTACTTATTCTCGTAGAAAGGATTAAGCGAGATATAGCGCAAACTTGAGAAGGTCGTCAACGATCCACCGGTAGAATTTGAAAAGCACGCATAGATATGATACACGAAGGAAGAAAAGTCTTGAACGAACCACCTTAAGAATTAAGATGACCGAAGGGTAGATAAAGGAACACCGAGAAGAATTAGCAAATGAACGAAGATACATGAGAGAGTTTAGATACAAAAGAACGAAGAGATCATGAACTGATTAGAGGATATTTGAACGATGCACCGATGAGATTTGGGGAACGAGAGTTGAAAGTTGAGAATGAAAAAGTCTTCTGAAATGATGGCTCCGGATAATCGAACTGAAAATACCCTTGAATATCTCCTGATGGGTGAAAAAGGATTCTCACAATCGAAAATAATTATGAGAGGATGGCAACAAGCTAGAATCACGAATCTTTGGAAGAACAGATAAGATTTGGAGGAAAACTCTTCTTTGGTCTTCAAATGTTGAGAATGACGATGCGAAACATCATCAATAATTATTGAGGCACTCCAGAATGAAGAATTGAAAAGTTGAGCCAACGATGAAAAGAATTTGAAAGATCTTGGAGAAATACATATGACTGATGATGAATCATTCTTACGTCACACTTCGAAAAGAAATTTGGATAGCTTCGGGAAATAAGAAGAGTCAGGTAAGATCCTGGGAAAAAAACCTATGGGTTAGGGCCCACTCAAGAGAAGCACCGTTGAACAATTCAAAAGAGAGAAAGCACCAGTTGAATTAAATGACTTGAATGAGGGAACATCCTCGAAAGAGCTTGAACGAATGCAGAGTGGAAGCGCAAATCTTCGAGATATCTTGAACACTCTGGAACAATAAATAGCGAGAACTGGAATGATAAAGAGGTGCACCGGTAAGAAAAGGCATTGAAATGAGGAAAAGGGTAAGATCAACAAAGCTTGACTTGGTTCCTCCGGAGATGAAAAGAATGGAGAATGATGAACTTGAGGTTCTGTTAGAATCTTCAAAAAATCACCGGTTAAGAATATTGACGGAAAAGGAATGAAGAGGCCTCGCATCAATAAGATGGATACTTGATCAAGAAATCTGAATCCTTCAAGAAAACAAGGGTGGGTGGGTGGGAAAAACACTGTTGAGAAGAAATGATAATTGGTCTTGCTGATGTTGAAGTGATCGGATCCACTTGAAGAGAAAACACGCCAGTGAGAAGAAATTGAAATGACAAACTCAATGATCAAGGAGGATTAGTATTCACCTAGGAATATGAGGACACCACTTAGGGAAGGTATGGAATCAACATTTGACTTCGAAGCAACTCGAATACCACAACTCAAAACAAAAACAAAGGATTGGCTTGCAGAATAAGCCAGAACAAACATATGATAGAGATTTCGTCTGAAGTTTTCGTGGTGGGGCCTACACGGGCTCGATCGTAAAACACCATCATGTACAAGGCAGTGCACATGACATACGAAGCATCCCCGAGTCGGCATAGCCAAGGACTCTATAAGACACAATGAGACCACTGTAAAACCAACCGTGAATAGACGGACCACTAGACGACGAACCCCAATTTCATATCATACATCTGTCGGAAAGATATCCTAAGAGCTACTTGAATTCCCACCTATGAAACTCCCAAACCTTTCCGGTTATGCAATCAGGTGTTGGGGATATAGGTGAAGCATAATATCTCACCCAAACTAGCAAATCCTACATCCAGCTGTATCCATCCTTCAACACATAACCAAGAAACCTTCGGAAACCATCTACCTCAACCTTCGAAAAGCATTCGTTATACAAGTTATGGCGATACTTCCGAAATCCCGCCCCAGTATTGGGTGGCATCGAGGTTATCTCACCAACGAACTGCATAAAAGAGATTTTCGATGTCGGCGTACTAGACTCAGGTATTCCAGAACTGCAACGATAACATTATGATGACAACACCTCAGAGCTCAACTCCCCAGGACACTTCCACTAAACCCCTGAGAGGAGGCACCAAGACAATGTTCTCATCATAACACCATCGGAACGATTCCAAGATACCCGCATGATCCTAAATTTTTTTTAGTGAAATTTGAGAAGAGAAGAGTCAAAACTCTACGTCAGGATGCCTTACCAGAGCGATGAGGAGACTGGGAAGTAAAAAGAATTCCTAATCTCTCCGATATATAATTCCTAAATGACTCAAAACATTTTTCTAGACACAACTCGGCCGCTAAAAACGATCAAGCAATGGGGCTCCTAAGGTCGGGGAAGGCTCTGATTACCGACTTGAAACACCCTCGATATGACTATAGCTCCCACGTGTCGAGGCACGACTTAGATACATAATCACATTGAAGGCATATGTCGCAAGTTAGGCAATCTTCACAAACATCCCATGTAATATAATAATAAAAGGGGAGATAACATAGTTGGCTTACACTCGCCACGTCAATCAAGTACATAAATAACATTACATCATCCAAACACTCATGGCCCGACTACGGCGCCAAAATAAAAGACAACCCAGCATGCGACACGGACCCATTCACCCCCAACTGGGCACCACTACTAATCATCGGGAAAGGAAACATAGTAACGTTGAGAGTCTTCGTCGAACTCCCACTTGAGCTCATACGCGTCTCCTGGAGCGGAATCATCAGGCCCTGCATCTGGTGTAATAGTAATCTGTGAGCCACAGGGACTCAGCAATCTCGCACCCTCGCGATCAAGACTATTTAAGCTTATAGGTATGGCAAGGTAAATATGTGGAGCTGCAGCAAGCGACTAGCAAGTATGGTGGCTAACTTATTCGCAAAAGAGAGCGAGAAGAGGAGGCAAAGCGTGAGCGAGAAAACTAGAGAGCAACCTGCGCAAACATTACTCCAACACCGTGTCCACTTCCCGGACTCCGCCGAGAAGAGACCATCACGGTAACACACTCGGTTGATTCATTTTAATTAAGTTAAGGTTCAAGTTATCTACAACCGGACATTAACAAATTCCCATCTGCCCATAACCGCGGGCACGGCTTTCGAAAGTTCAATCCCTGCAGGGGAGTACCAACTTAGCCCATGACAAGCTCTCACGGTCAACGAAGGAATAGACCTCCTCCAAAGACGTTCCGATCAGACTCGGTATCTCGATTACTCAAGACACTTCGACAGGTTAAAACAAGACCAGCAACACCGCCCGAATGTGCCGACAAATCCCGATAGGAGCTGCACATATCTCTTTCTCAGGGCACACTCAGATGAGCGCTCCATACAACTAAAACCAAACCTCGAGTTTCCCTGAGGGGGCGCTGCACAGGACTCTAGTTTGGACCAACACTCAGAGGAGCACTGGCCCGAGGGGGTTTAAAATGAGATGACCCTTGGGCTCCGGAAACCCAAGGGAAAAAGAGGCTAGGTGGCCAATGGTAAGACTAATGTTGGGCATTGCTGGAAAAGCTTTAATCAAGGTGAAATATCAAGGGGTTCCCATTATAACCCAACCGCGTAAGGAACACAAAATCCGGGAACAGAACACCGATATGACGAAAACTAGGGCGGCAAGAGTGGAACAAAACACTAGGCAAGAGGCCGAGCCTTCCACCCTTTACCAAGTATATAGATGCATTAAGATAACAAGATAATATAATGATATCCCAACAAGTAAATAAATGTTCCAACAAGGAACGGCCTTCAATCTTCACCTGCAACTAGCAACGCTATAAGAGGGGCTGGGCAAAGCGGTAACATAGCCAATCAACGGTTTGCTAGGACAATGGTGGGTTAGAGGTTTAACATGGCAATTTGGGAGGCTTGAAAACAAGTGGTAGGCATCGTAGCAATGGCATAGCAAAAGAGCGAGCAAAACTAGCATAGCAAAGATAGTAGTGATTTCGAGGGTATGATCATCTTGCCTGCACAGTTGTCAGAGTTGACTGGATCCTCGAAAGCAAACTCAACGGGCTCCTCGTTAGCGAACTCGTCTCCTGGCTCTACCCAAACAATACAAACAAGCAACAAGGATACAATCAACCACGTGCAAGGATCAAGCAATATGATGCAATGATGATATGCTATGCGGGATGCGATGCGGGATGCCAAATGCAAGATATGACATGAACCTAGCCTCAACTTGGAAATCCAAGTATACCACTGGAAAGATGAGATGAAATCGCTTGAGGACGATATAAAGAACGCCGGAATCGGAGTTACGGTTTGGAAATGGCAAGCGATTCAAAAATGACACCGGTCTGCGATTTACAGCAAGTAGCCATCTAAATGCAATGAGATGAACATGCTACAGCACCCAAAAATGACAACAAAATAGATGGCAGGCTTTCACACAAGATGCTTAACAAAAGTCTAGCACTGAGCTACGGCCAATTCATCCATTAACAGGTTCAAACAAGCACGGCAAAAATGAATATGGCAAACAGATCTCAGACTTAGTGAAATTAACACTTGTCTGGAATTTCAGATCAGGTGGCACTCTTCGGAGCAACAAAACTACGTGCTACAAGACCTGACCAGGGCAAAATAAGGCATGGCATGGAGCTACTCAAAGAGCTTAACAAAATTCCCTTAGTGACCTTGAGCCAAAAGGGATCAGAAAATACAATTGCAAGCATGTGAACCTAGCAAAAACATAATCAGTTTTCAGACTTAGTGAAAACTGGCACATGCTGAAATATAACTCAAGTAGGCATGTTTACGAGCTCGATGCACTCACTACGGTGCAAGTCATGTAAAGACAAGCATACATCCATCAAGAAGGCACAAAATGCAAGCTATACATGGCAAGAACAATAGCATAGCATGCACGGATCAACTACAACACCACCGGCAAAATTGCAAACAAGTTGACAATCTGCCCAGATTCGCAAAGTAGCAAAAGTAGAGCTCGATTGACTCAATCTAGGATGCTCCATAATTGCAAACAAAGACATGGATGGATAGAGAACTACAATATTAACAAAACATCCTTACTGATCATCCTCAAAAGAGGCACGGATCACTAGGAAACAACATGAACATATGGCAATATGAGATAAACAGATCACGGACTTGGTGGAATTCCTAAGTCCCTGAAAACAAAATTAGCAAGTGCACCACTTTGCAAGCTTGCACCACACACATCACAAAAATACATGGGTTGCACCTCTGGAAAGATGACAAAACCCTTAACAAAACATATGTAGAATTCATGGGCATAGCATGCACACATTAATCATGGAAAAATGACAAAAACCTAAATGGAGTAGCAGATCTGACAATTAACTCAAGTAGGCCTCTTCTAAAAGCATTTCGGGCATCAAGATGAACATTTTGATATGCTATATGCATGAATCGGAGCTACGGATGCAAAGTTATAGCATGATGAAGATAGGCACATGGATTAGGGTTTCGGGGACTTAGTAGAATTTCAGAGAGCGCCAAATAGTTATGAGTCGCACGGGAGGGATTTAGTCGGGCTGCTCACCACTGGGCCGAGCCCATCTGTGGAGGAGGGAGTTGGGCCGGAGAAGGTGGACCGGGCCGGCCGGAGCTGGGCCGCGACTGCGGGCCCACGCGGAGGGTCAACGCTTCGAGCGGGGATCTGGTTCCCGATCCATGGCGGCGATGGCGCACCGGGATCCCGGCGAGGGCGGAGGGCATGACGACGGCCGGAGAGCGACGGGGAGCGCCGGGGATGGATAGATCCGGGCAGTGGCTCACCGAATCCGGTGCGGAAATGGCGGGAGCGGCTCGGGACGACGAGCTTGACGCCTCGTCGCCGGCGAGCACCTGCGGGAGAGAGAGGCCGTGAGAGAGACCAGGGAGGGAGGAGCAGAAGGCGGGGCCAGTGCGAGCTCACCACGGCGGCAATGGTGCGTCGCGAGGCACGACCGGGCGGCAGAGAAGACTCCGGGCGGGGATCTAGCGAAGCCTCGCCGGAGTTCCACGGCGGCGGCGCGACGCGATGGTGGAGGTAGCGAACGGGCTGCGCGGCTGCGGAGCGGGGCTGGTTCGGCCCGGCGCGGGCCGGATCCGGGCATGGCGGGCCCGAGTGGCGGGGAAGTGGGCACAGCGGCGCGTGCCGGCTCCGGATTGGACGAAAGCGGCGGCGGACATGTCCGGGCTGCGGGGGAGAAGTGTCCGGCGGCATGGAGAGGATGAAGTTAGGGTTTCATCCGCGAATTTCGGGAGGGGAGGTGTTGATATAGGTAGAGGGAGCTAGGAATGTCCAAATGAGGTGCGGTTTACGGCCACGCAATCGTGATCGAACGCTCTAGATGATGGAGAAAGCTTAGGTGGGTTTTGGGCCAAATTGGAGGGGTGTTGGGCTGCAACACACACGAGGCCTTTCGGTCCCTCGGTTAACCGTTGGAGTATCAAACGAAGTCCAAATGATACGAAACTTGACAGGCGGTCTACCGGTAGTAAACCAAGGCCGCTTGGCAAGTCTCGGTCCAATCCGGAAATGTTTAATCCCCACACACGAAAGAAAGGTAGAAATGACCCCCGGAGGAGAACGAAGCGCCGGAATGCAAAACGGCCAACAGGGAAAATGCTCGAATGCATGAGACGAACACGTATGCAAATGAAATGCACATGATGACATGATATGCAATGCATGACACGCAAGCAGTGACAACGCAACAACAACGACTAACTGGACGACACCTGGCACATCGGTCTCGGGGCGTTACAACCCACCTCGAGTGTCTTGGAGCGAAGGGTTGCGGCAGTGGTACCACCGCAACGCCTGCTGGTACCTCGTTGCTCGGAGCGAATCTTGGCAGCGGCGTTCCTCCGCCAGCATGAGGTCCATCCCCTACGAGGCGTCCTGGCATGCCTCATCAAATGCCAAGACCTGCGCGGAGGGATGCCTGAGCTCGTGTGGGAGAACCGCTTCAGCTCCGTAGACGAGGAAGAATGGAGTCTCGCCCATCGGCTTGGTCGTGGTGGTGTGGATGGACCACAACACGGACTGGAGCTTGTCGAGCCAGCCCCTGCCATAGGCCTCGAGCTTCTTCTTGAACGTTCTTTCCTTGAGGCCGCTCAGGACCTCTGCATTGGTGTGCTCAGCCTGGCCATTGCTCCTGGGGTGTCCCACCGAGGCGTAGCATATCTGCGTTCCAAGGTTAGCACAATATGTTTCGAAAAGGTTGATGGTGAACTGCGAGCCATTATCGATGGTGATGCGATTAGGAACCCCGAACCGGCTCACGAGGCCCTTGATGAACTTGACGGCTGAGCCGGCCGGGATAGTTCAGACGGCCTCCACCTCCGCCCACATGGTGAATTTGTCGATGGTGACGTAGAGGTAGCGGTTTCCCCCGGGCACTTGAGGGAACGGGCCTTGGATGTGCAGCCCCCAGACCACGAATGGCCATGAGAGCGGGATGGTCTAAAGGCCCTGGGTGGGCTGGTGGACTTGCTTGGCATGGAACTGACAGGCATCGCAGGATCTTACGAGCTCGGTGGCATCATTGAGCGCTGTGGGCCAATAGAATCCGCTGCAGAATGGCTTGCCCATGAGGGTGCATGCTGAAGTGTGATGCCCGCAGTCCCCCCCATGTACGTCAGCCAACAGCTCACATCCCTGCTCCCTGGAGATGCATCGTAGAGAAACATCGTTTGGCCGTTTTCGGTAGAGCTCACCATCCTGGATGTAGTACGTGGTGGCCTGGCGGGCCACACGCTCTGCATCTTCCTCCTTCTCCGGCAGGGCGCCTTGGAGCAAGTATGCCACAAATTCCTCGGTCCTACACCCCTCCTCAGGTCAAGCGCAAGTAGGGGCGCTTGAGAGGTGTGCTGGAGGGAGCTCCTCCTGAGGCAATGCTACTCCCGCAGCGGGGGTAGCTGCTGATGGCTTGAAGAGCCGCTCCTAAAAGACGTCGGGCTCCTAAGGCAGACGCTGAGACGCCCTCTTTGCGATGTCTTCCACCTCCTTGTTCGTGTCGTGTGGCACGTGCTGCAATTCCAGGCCCAAGAATCATTTCTCCTCGAGGTATGACTCCATGTGCTCGTCCTTCGGCTTGTATGCTTTGTTGGAGAAGTTGACGAGGATCTCGGAGTCGCCCCTGATGGTAAGGCGCCTCACCCCCAAGGCCGCAGCCGCCTTGAGGCCGGTGATCATTCCTTCGTATTCCGCAATGTTGTTGGAGACCTTCTCGCCCTACTGGACGCAGAGCTACACAGCGTAGTAGAGCTTGTCCTGGGTGAGCGAGATGAGCACGGCTCCAGCCCCCGCGCCCTGGCACGCGAATACGCCATCAAAGTACATGACCCAACAATTTGGTGCTTCACTTCCGGATAAGAGGGACTGGTCCTCACCCACTTCGTGGTTAGGAACGTCATTCCATTCTGCCACGAAGTCGGTGAGGGCCGCACCCTTGATGATTCTGGTAGTGCTGAACTCCAACTGGAACGCCTATTGTTCAATGTTCCATTCGGAGCACCCTCTCCAGGGGAAACTGAGACAACCTTGATTGGGTGGCCTAGGAAGTAGTGGCGCGGCTCCTGGGAGGCAACGAGGAGCGCGAGCAAGAGCTTTTGCAGCATGGGGTAGTGTGCCCGCTCATCACGTAGCACCGTGCTGACGAAGTACACCGGGTGCTCGACGAGGGAGGAGGCATTGGCGGAGTCTTGCACCGCTTGAGGCCGAGGGTCCTTGGGGGACTGGTCACTTGTCAGGGCAGCCACGGCCTTAGGAACACCGACCTCAGGAGTCTCGTTGTCTGGAGGATTGGTCGTGGTCTCAGGAGCGTTGTTGACCGGTGGGGCGGCCGAGGCCTCAGGAGCACCGTCCTGAGGCTGCAACGCCTCAACCAGGCACAAGGTGCTTCACCGTGAGCCCTTGGTCAGGCGCTCCTCCCGCACCGCCACCAATGTTGCTATGGCGGAGTGAGGTGTGGTGGCCAGGTAGAGCACCAAAGTTTCACGGGGGCGCGGTGCTACCATCACTGGTGGGCTGGTGAGGTACCTCTTGAGGTCTTGGAAGGCTGCATCAGCCTCCGGAGTCCACTCGAACAGGCCTTTCTTTTTCGTCAGCTTGAAGAACGAGAGGGCGCGCTCCCCTAGCTTGGAGATGAAGTGCCAGAGCAAGGTTACGTAGCCCGCCAGCTTCTGCATCACCTTGAGTGTTTGCGGCGGGCTCATCCTTTCTATGGCCTTGATCTTCTCCGGGTTGGCCACGATCCTTGTGTGCGACACCAGGAAACCCAGCAACTTGCCAGACGGAACGCCAAACACACATTTTTCGGGTTCAGTTGCAGGTTCACTTGGCGCAGGCTGGCGAACGTCTCCTCCAGGTCTTTGATAAGAGTTCTCGCCTCCCAAGATTACACCACTATGTCATCGACGTATGCCACTGCGTTCCTCCCGAGCTGGTGCCCTAGGGCGATATGCATCAACCGTTGAAAGGTCGCCCCCACATTGCGCAGCCCAAATGGCATGCAGGTGTAACAGTACACCCCACACGGGGTTAGAAAGGTTGTTTTCTCAACATCTTGCACCGCCATCTTGATTTGGTGATAGCCCGAGAAGATGTCCAGGAAGCACAGTAAATCGATCTCAGCGGTGCAGTCGTCAATCTAGTCGATGCGCGGGAGAGGGACAGGGTCTTGAGGACATGCCTTGTGGAGGTTGGTGAAATCAGTGCACATGCGCTCCTTCCTGCCCTTCTTGGGGACGATGACCAGGTTCACAAGCCATTCCGGGTGCCGCACTTCTCGAATGACGCCGGCCTCCAGCAGCTTGTGGGTCTCCTGGGTGATGGACGACTATTTCTCCAGGGCTTTCCAGCACGCCTTCTACTTTATCGGTCGCTCGTTCGGGCACACCATCAAGTGGTGCTCGATTACTCCATGTGGAACCCGGACCAGGTCCGCCGCCTCCCACGCAAACACATCCTTGTTCATGCGTAGGAAGCTGACCAGTGCCTGCTCTTGGTCTGGTGCGAGGCCGGCGCCTATGGTGAAGGTGGAGCCTCATGCCCCGTCTTCATCGACCAGCACCGAATTCGTCTAGGCCCAGTCTTGAGAGAACAACTACTTCATCTTTGCTGGTGCAGCCCCCGGGGACTCCCGGGCTCCCTCCTTGCTTGGTCGCACGGCCACCGCGGCTCTGAAAGTGTTCTTGAGGGCCGAGAGCACACCTTTGGTCTCCCCAGCCACGGTGAGGATACCGCTTCTTCCGGGCATCTTCATGAGATTGCAGCCATGGTGGGTTGCTGCCATGAACTTGGACAAGGCTGGGTACGCGAGAATGGCATTTTACGATAGGCCAATGCGGGCGATGTCGAAGCCGATGAGCTCGGTGCGGTAGTTGTCGCGGGTGCCGAAGGTGACGGGGAGGCGGATCTGCCCTAGGGCAAGTGGAGTCCTCAATGAGTCCAGAGAAAGTCTTGGTGGTGCGGACCCGACCGTGGGGCACGTGAAGCAGGTCGAATGCTTCCACAGAGAGGACATTGAGGCCGGTGCCACCATCGATGAGGGTCATGGTGACTGCTATGTTGTAGATGGTGGGAGTACAGAGCATCAGGAGAGCGCTGGTGCCGGCCGTGGTCGTAGGGTGTTCCCTAGAGTCGAAGGTGAGGTCAGCCTTAGGCGCCACCCAGCCTGGTGGCGCTCCCTGCTATGCGTGGGCGGCGCCCACCTGGCGAAAGAACTGCTTCATGTGGTGGTCCGAGGCCAGCGCCTGCGAGCCGCCGAGGAGGGCTGCGATGGGGTGCTGGCGCCACGAAGCGCGCGACGAAGGGGCCGTGCAGCTCCGCCTAGGAGGCCACTGAAGACTCCGGCAAGCCCATGAGCCAGGCGCACAGCACGCCCATAAGGGGCATTGGTAGCCAGTTTGCCATGGCCTTCTGATCGCCGCCGGCCACCAAAACAACCTCCGCATATGCCTGGGGAATACTCGCGGGGTCCGCCATGCTGTCGTATCGAGGCGGCAGCTCCGGCTCAAACTTGGGCAGCCACTGCACCCACCGCAAGGCCGGGATTAAAGCTCAGAGACTCATAGTGTAACGTCCCGGATGTAACTTTCCATAATATTAACTCCAAGTCTTCCATTTCCGGATATGTGATATGATATTTCCTCCGTGGTTGGCTTTTGTCTTTGTTTTTCATTTTCTTCATGTCATGCATTTCATCTCATGTCATCGTGTGCATCTCATTTGCATTCGTTTTCATCTCATGCATCTGGTCATTTTCCCCGTTGTCCGTTTCGCGATCCGACTGTCCCACATGCACCCGTTGCCCCCTCAAATCTCGTTAGGTGAGCGGGAGGAAAAAGTTCTCGAAATGGGTCGAGATTTGTCAAGTGGCCTTGGTACATCACCACTAGGACACCTGTCAAATTTTGTTCCATTTGGAGGTCGTTTGATGCCCCAACGGTTAACCGGGTAACCCCAAAAGCCTCTCTCTCTCTTTGCAGCCCAACACCCCTACAAAACAGCCCACTAACCCATCCAAACCCCCTCCATTCTCTCCGTCGTTGGATCACGATCGTGTGGACGATAACCGCACCTTATTTGGACTCTCCTAGCCCCCTACCTATAAATATGACTGCCCCTTCCAAATTCGCGTCAAAACCTTAGCCCCTTCTCCACCGGGCCGCCGGACGCGTCCGCCCGTGATGGACACGTCCGCCGGCCATGCCTTCGCAACCAATCCCGCGGCGCCACCCGGCCGACACGTCACCCGGGCGCCCCACTTCGCCGCGCCTCCACCCACGCGGGCCTGCCGGGCCTAGGAGGGGCCCTCCCGGCTGGATCCGCCTCCGCAGCCAACTGCGCGCGCCAGCGCCCGAGCCCCGTGGCTCCGCCGCCCGCCGCCGCACGTCCCCGTCGATGGCCACCGCCCGCCTCCACCAAGCCCCATCGGAGCCAGCCGCTCTCTGCCCGGAGACCATCGCCCTTCGCCACCCTCAATGTCACCGATCACCGCCGCCCTTCACATAGCCTCGCGCCGCACCGGCGGGCCCCGGGTCCAGCCCGATCCGTCCAACCCCTCACCGGCGACCTCCTCCCCGACCACCATCTCCAGCGAGATCCGCCTCACCTCGGAATCCATGCCGGCAAACCATAGATCTGAGGTTGACCTCTCCTTTTTCTTCCAAGTCCCCAGAATTTTCCCATTATGTGCCCATGTTCATCATGCCATATATCCATCTCCGTAGCTCCGATTTGCACATATGATATATCGAAATGTTGGTCTCGTGATGCTCTTCATGTTAGTGTCATTTGGATGCCTATTAGTGTCCATATTCATGCCCTAACCTTCGTTGCAAAAGTGCTATATGATGTTGTCTGCCGTAATTTATCATAACTTGTTGTTTTGTTATTTTCGTTGCATTTTGTGATCATGATGGCTACATGATTTAGGAGCATCTCTGTCGCTGTCAAAACCGGCGGATCTCGGGTAGGGGGTCCCGAACTGTGCGTCTAGTCCGGATGGTAACAGGAGGCAAGGGACACGAAGTTTTACCCAGGTTCGGGCCCTCTTGATGGAGGTAAAGCCCTACGTCCTGCTTGATTAATATTGATGATATGGGTAGAACAAGAGTAGATCTACCACGAGATCGGAGAGGCTAAACCCTAGAAGCTAGCCTATGGTATGATTCTTGTTCTGTACGTTGTCCTACGGACTAAAACCCTCTGGTTTATATAGACACCGGAGAGGGTTAGGGTTACAAAGACGGTTACAATGGTAGGAGATCTACATATCCGTATCGCCAAGCTTGCCTTCCACGCCAAGGAAAGTCCCTTCCGGACACGGGACGAAGTCTTCAATCTTGTATCTTCATAGTCCAGGAGTCCGGCTGAAGGTATAGTCCGGCCATCCGGACACCCCCTAATCCAGGACTCCCTCAGTAGCCCCCGAACCAGGCTTCAATGACGATGAGTCCGGCACGCAGATTGTCTTCGGCATTGCAAGGCGGGTTCTCCTCCAAATTCCATGTACCTGTTGAATAAAGTCTGGTTTCTTGTAAATGTTGTGCTCCTTGGCTTCTACGCCCAATAATGGCCATCTCCCACGTGTCAAACGAATATGAAAAGTCTAAGTGTTTTTACATCCACACCCCTAGCCGCGTAAATGAGCCGCCCATTCAAGGGGACGAGGATTTAGATCCAAACCACACCTTCTCCCCTTCGTGAGTGTTCATCACAGCGCATCCGACAAAGGTCCATTCCACCATGGCCAGCCTTCCCAACTCCTCCTTTCGCCCTTCTAGCCCTCAGCCTGGATATTGGGAGAGATGCTCCATCCCGCATAGCAAGCTAGTGACGCACCAGACCAAGGGATTTCTCCCCCCGGCCTATATGGTCCCGGTTCGAGCCGGTCTTGCCATCTATAATGGCGAAGAGAAAGCGGAGAATGCCCCTAATCCCTCCAAAGGAGAGCGGGTATGCCTTGTCCCTTATTTAATAAGAGGGCTCAGATTTCCAATCCATCCGTTTCTCTAGGGGCTCCTGGAGTTCTATGGCCTCCAGCTACACAATCTTATGCCTGCCTCCGTATTGCATATCGCGGGCTTCGTAGCCTTCTGCGAGCTGTTTTTGGGTGTTGAGGCTCATTTCGGGCTATGGAAAGAGCTATTATGCCTTGTGCCCCGTTCTCAGAAGGGGTCAATATATCAAGTGGTGGAGCCGAAGTGTGGCGCATCGCCGGGACCGGACATCTATCCAGAACCCCAAAGAAGGCGTCCGAGGACTGGCCTTCGGAATGGTTTTACATAGAGGACGTCCCGCTGTCGGATCCTGTCCAGATCGGCCTCCCTGAGTTCGACAGTGCTCCACTAAAGAAGCGCCTAAGTTGGCGTCCACAGAGCCCTCAGAGGGAAAGTGACAAGGACGTCCTTTACCTGATGGGCTGGATAAGATTGTTAGCTCATTCCGGACTGACCATGATCGGGGTTATGGCCGCATGCATCATGCGAGGGGTGTAGCCGCTACAGTATAGAGGCCACCCCATGTGGGACTTCAACGGGGAGGACGACGGCACCCGCTACGGCCATAAGGGACCGGATTCGGCTGCGGCTCTAACAAAGACCTTGTCCGCTTTGTACAAGGGAGAAGAGGAGGAATTTCTCCGCGTCAACCCACAGGGTGGATTTTCTATGTACAATCCCCCAAGCTGGGTAAGTGGTCACATTTACTTGCCCATCCGTTTTATATTCCCATTGTTAAATATCAGTCTAACGACTTCAATGCAGGAACAGCGCCAGGCTGTTAAAGAAATAAACAGCCCTCCTCCACAACCCGAGGACCCAGGACGGTCCCTCGACCCGGCCTCTCAAGAAGATCCGGACTTATCTGTGGAGCTGATTGATGGAGTGTTCCATCAATTGAGCAAGGACAACGCCTTGGTGGCCATTACGGCCGATTACCCAGGGCTAATCCCGACCTCCCAGGTAACTGAGATCGAAGTCCCAGTACCCCGAATAGGGGTCCGCCCTCTCATGTTTTCAGTTTCCTGATTACAATCGAGCTTTGTAGGGGCGGTTTTTGAGACGGGAGGCCGAACCTGCGGCGACAAGCCAACGAGGGGCCGCAAGGCCCCGTGGGCAGAAAAGAGGTGCAGTCCGGACCAAGGCGTCAGCGCAAAGGTATGGCGCGCCCCCTTATCCTATGTGTTATTCCTTCAAGGCATATTAACACTCGTTCTCTCTTCAGGACAAAGAGACCTCGCCGGACTATATCCGGAGAGGCTGCCAATCGCGCCCCACCAGCCAGGCTCCAAAGCCTGGTCCGGAGGCGGAGGCGAACACAAGGCGCGCACCGGATGCTCCTCCGACGGAGGATGTGGACAGGTTGTCTGCCACCAACTCTGAGGTGGAGAGTGCCATGAACCACAGGCATCGCCGGACAATTCTTCGCGACGCTTGTTTCTCCCAAGAGGCATTAGATGCCTTCAATTCGGGAGATGCGTACCTCCGTGCCGCTCAAAATGGTCTAGCCAGAGCCACGGAGCAATATGTAAAAGACATACAGGTAAGAAAATTTTGGTAATTATATATATATACCAGTAGCCCCCGAGACTTGAAACAGTTAGAATAACTGATTTAAGGATCATTTGTTATGCAGGTTCTTATAGAAAATAATTCCCTACTGTCCAAGGAGCTGGAAGAGTGCAAAGCCCAACTTGAGGCCGCACTAGCCGCGGCAGGGGAGCCCAACGAGACCCCCTGTGGTAATATACACTTCGAAAGATAATTATTTTGCGAAGCACGGCCTGGGTGCGAATCTGAAAAATGAAATTGCAGATGGCGCCGGATTGAATCCGGAAAGGCAACAACTCCTACGCCAGCTGAAGGCTAGTGAGAAGGTGCTGACAAAGGTGAGGCGGGAGAAGAACGATCTCCAAGATGCCAACACCAAGCTGGGCGTGGACCTGAAAGATGTTCGTGCCCAGCTATCAGACTCTGTTAAGGAGAATCAGCGGCTTCGGCGCGGTATATATAGTAAGTGCTTGAACGAACCTTTGAAAAAAAGTTCGACGGGGAAGTCGACTAACAGAGTAATGTCTGTAGGTGTGCTAACAGGTCGTCCTGCAGAGGAGATGCCCGGTTCTACGGGTGACCTTCTTCCCGAGCTCTCGCAACTGCTCAAGCGAGTTCGGCAGGCGATGCAAGGCGTCGCCCAGGCCTTGTGGCCATCCATCTCCATGCCCGAAGGTCTTGGAGAGCTTGCGGAGAAGCTAAAGGGAGCACGGCGGCGCTTCCGATTGTGGAAGATATCGGCCTGCCGTCAAGGCGCTAGGGAGGCTTGGGCCATGGTGAAGACGCGGTACACAAAGGCTGACCCCAACCACATGGCCGAGGTCGGTCCTGTGGGGCCTGATGGGAAGGAGATCCCTGTAAGCTTAGTATACGGCCAAGTAGAATTGACCGCAAAGTATTCCCAGCAGGACTGTAAATTAGACAGCCTGTTAGATGGTATTGAAGAGGAATACAATCAGTTAGAATGACTATGTAATTTAATTGACATTTATAATGCCTTCTAGCTGGATTGTAGATCATTTGTCATGGCCGACCTTTTCACTTCAACCACGGGACCTGACGGTCCGGAGTGTGTCCGAATTCCCATGCAGTTATATAAGAACCGGGGAATGCATGGAGACCAGGCGTAGGGGTCATTAGTGCATGAACAGACAAGTGCCCGACTAGTTATGTTATATTACATGGTTAGTAAGAAACATCTTCCAGAGAGAATAGTTCCGTTAGGGGTTCCTTTCCCTGGGAGGCATGCCCTAAAGTGCATGCCCATTCTGCGAAAAAGACGCGGGAAAAATCATCTAGGGGCACATAAATAAATAAGTGAAAAGATCATCTTTTAGGTCATCGACCGAATATTCCCTTAAGAACGCTAGCTTTCGGCTTCACCCAGTCTGAGGTACACATCTGGATGATCCGACAGTAACAACCGCAGAGGTGCTCCCTTTACCACCTAGCCGAATAATCAGGAATGTAGGGGTAAGCACAGGAGCCAGGCAACCCAGCTTGGCCAAAACTTAAGTCATATCGATGCATATAATGGTGAAATAAAAGGTACGTGCGGAAGTGTAACACATGTGTTGGGCATGAAGCCCGTATAAATAAGCTTCTGTTAAAAGAAGCCCCCAGGTTTAATGAGTGCGAATAGCACGTCATTTGATGAGCCTTTAAAGGCTATAAGAGAAAGGAAGGGGAGAAGGAGAGAAATGTAAGACAGACAGTATATAAAAAATAGACAGAGGAAGGAGACGAACACAGAGTCCAGCGCTAGGCATAGAATCTTCGGAGACGGGCTGCGTTCCATGGGTTCGGCTCGAGTCGGTTATCCGATGCATCTCGCAGGCGGTACGCTCCACCAGTCAGGACTTGGTCAATTATGAAGGGACCTTCCCACTTGGGCTTGAGATTGTCCTTTTTCTTGTCCGACAGGCGTAGAACTAATTCGCCAACGTTGTAATTTTTGGCCCGTACTTCTCTGCTTTGGGATCTTCGAGCCTACTGTTGATAGAATGCGGAACGGTCTTTTGCCACGTCACGCTCCTCCACCAATGCGTCCAAACTATCCTGCCGATCGAGCTCGGCTTCTCTTTCTTCGTACATGCGCACTTGAGGTGAGACATGAATTATGTCGCAAGGCAAAACTGCCTCTGCGCCGTACACCATAAAGAATGGTGTGTATCCGGTGGTGCGATTCGGCGTGGTCCGCAGCCCCCAGAGTATGGAGTTGAGCTCCTCTAGCCAGTGCGTGTTAGATTCCTTGAGGGACCGCACTAATCTGGGTTTGATGCCGCTCATGATAAGACCATTTGCACGTTCGACCTAACCATTAGTTTGTGGGTGATAGACGGAAGCATAATCGAGCTTGATGCCCATGTTTTTGCACCAGAGTTTTACCTCGTCGGCCGTAAAGTTCGTGCCGTTATCAGTGATGATGCTATGGGGGACGCCGTAACGGTGTACAACCCCGGATAAAGTCTATCACCGGTCCGGATTCGGCTGTCTTAACAGGCCTGGCTTCTATCCATTTGGTGAACTTATCCACCATGACCATTAAGTATTTTTGCTTGTGGGTTCCGCCTTTAAGGGGTCCAACCATGTAAAGCCCCCAGACCGCGAAGGGCCAAGTGGTGGGGATGGTTTGGAGGGTGGTGGGTGGCATATGGCTTTGGTTTGCAAAGAGCTGCCAACCGACGCATCATTGGACTAAGTCCTGGGCGTCTGCCAGGGCCGTCGGCCAATAAAAGCCTATACGGAAGGCCTTGCTTACAAGGGACCAAGCTGCAGCGTGATGACTGCCGAGTCCGGCGTGAATTTCAGCCAGGAGGTTCCGCCCTTCTTCTTCGGAGATGCACTTTTGAAGGACTCAGGTAGTTCTTTTCTTATAAAGCTCTCCCTCGTGGACTTTGTAGGCTTTGGATTGCTGCACTATGCAGCGTGCCTCATTTTGGTCCTCGGGGAGTTCCTGCCTAGTAAGTTAGGCGAGGAATGGTTCTGTCCACGAGGAGATGATGGCCACTATTACGTGGGCTGAAGGTGTTATTTCATTGGCAGAGCCTTCGATTGTGTCAGAATGTTCGGTGTCGGGCAGTGCGGTTGGGTCCGGGCTGTTATTGTTCAGCTCCCCTTCCCATACTACGGATGGCTTGAACAGCCTTTCCAAGAAGATGTTGGGGGGACTACATCGCGTTTTGCACCGATGCGTGCCAGGACATCTGCCGCCTGATTATTTTCCCGGGCTATATGGTGAAATTCAAGCCCTTCGAACCGAGCTGACATTTTTAGGATGGTGTTGCGGTAAGTTGCCATTTTTGGATCCTTGGCATTGAAGTCTCCATTTATTTGGGATATTGCGAGGTTCGAGTCACCTCTAGGCATTCAATGCCCATGGATACTGCCATCCGGAGACCATGTAAAAGGGCCTCGTATTCGGCTGCATTGTTGGAGTCTGTGTACATATCTGGAGTACGTATTGAACTGTGTCTCCTATGGGGGACGTCAAAACGACGCCAGCCCCTAGTCCGGCCAACATCTTGGAGCCGTAGAAATGCATGATCCAATTTGAATATGTGTCGTACTCTTTAGGGAGTTCGGCCTCCGTCCATTCTGCGACGAAGTCGGCCAAAACTTGCGACTTGATGGCTCGCCGTGGCTTATAAGTTATGTCAAACGGGAGGAGCTCAATTGCCTAGTTTGCAATCCGGCCCATTGCGTCACGGTTGTTTATAATATCGTTAAGTGGTACTTCCGAGGCTACTATTATTGAACACTCTTGAAAGTAGTGTCGTAGCTTCCGGGATGCCACGAATACCGCGTACGCAATCTTTTGATAATGCGGGTACCGTGATTTGCACGGAGTGAGGACAGTGGACACATAATAGACCGGCTTTTGAAGGGGGAATTTGTGTCCGTCCGTTTCTCGTTCGACGACGAGCACTGTGCTTACAACCTGATGTGTTGCTGCAATGTACAATAGCATTGGTTCGCCAATGTTTGGCGCGGCCAGGTGTAGGATCGAAAGTATGTCTAGAGGGGGGGTGATTAGACTACTTGACCAAATAAAAACTTAACCTTTTCCCAATTTTAGTTCTTGGCAGATTTTAGCTAATTTAGGACAAGTCAAGCAATCATCACATAATTCAAGCAAGCATGCAAAGAGTATATAGGCAGCGGAAAGTAAAGCATGCAACTTGCAAGAATGTAAAGGGAAGGGTTTGGAGAATTCAAACACAATTGGAGACACGGATGTTTTTCCCGTGGTTCGGATAGGTGGTGCTATCCTACATCCACGTTGATGGAGACTTCAACCCACGAAGGGTAACGGTTGCGCGAGTCCACACGGGGCTCCACCCAAGGGTAACGGTTGCGCGAGTCCACACAGGGCTCCACCCACGAAGGGTCCACGAAGAAGCAACCACCCACAAAGGGTCCACGAAGAAGCAACCTTGTCTATCCCACCATGGCCATCGCCCACACAGGACATGCCTCACTAGCGGTAGATCTTCACGAAGTAGGCGATCTTCTTGCCCTTACAATCTCCTTGGTTCAACTCCACAATCTTGTCGGAGGCTCCCAAGTGACACCTAGCCAATCTAGGAGACACCACTCTCCAAGAAGTAACAAATGGTGTGTAGGTAATGAACTCCTTGCTCTTGTGCTTCAAATGATAGTCTCCCCAACACTCAACTCTCTCTCATAGGATTTGGATTTAGTGGAAAGAAGATTTGAGTGGAAAGCAACTTGGGAAGGCTAGAGATCAAGATTCATATGGTAGGAATGGAATATCTTGGTCTCAACACATGAGTAGGTGGTTCTCTCTCAGAACATATGAGTTGGAATGGTGTATGCGTTCTGATGGCTCTCTCTCTGAATGAAGAGGAGGTGGAGGGGTATATATAGCCTCCACACAAAATCCAACCGTTACACACAGTTTTCCAATCTCGGTGGGACCGAATCAACAAACTCGGTCGGACCGAAAATGTAAACCTAGTGACCGTTAGAGATTTTCGGTGGGACTGACATGCAACTCGGTAGGACCGATATGGTTAGGGTTTGGGCATAACGTAATCTCGGTGAGACCGATTACACAAACTCGGTGAGACCGAATTTGGTAATTAGCTAACCAGAGAGTTGGTCAGGCAAACTCGGTGGGACCGATTTGCTCTTTCGGTGAGACCAAGTGGAACTCGGTGAGACCGAAAAGTTACAAAGGGGAAACACTGAGTTTACATTGCAATCTCGGTGGGACCGATTCGCTCTTTCGGTGAGACCGAAAAGTTACGAAAGGGAAATAGAGAGTTTGCAACCCCATCTCGGTGAGACCGAGATCCCTATCGGTAGGACCGAATTGCTAGGGTTTGGCAGTGGCTAATGACAAGTGAAACTCGGTGGCGCCGGATAGGAAGAATCGGTAGGACCGAGTTTGGCTTAGGGTTTAGGTCATATGTGGATATGGGAAAGTAGTTGAGGGTTTTGGAGCATATCACTAAGCACATGAAGCAAGAGGCTCATTAAGCAACACCTCATCCCTCCTTGATAGTATTGGCTTTTCCTAAAGACTCAATGTGATCTTGGATCACTAAAATATAAAATAAAGAGTCTTGAGCTTTTGAGCTTGAGCCAATCCTTTGTCCTTAGCATTTTGAGGGTTCCACTTTCACATCCATGCCATGCCAATCATTGAGCTTTCCTGAAATAATCATCTTGGAAAAGCATTAGCTCAATGAGCTATATGTTGTTATGAATTACCAAAACCACCTAGGGATAGTTGCACTTTCAATCTCCCCCTTTTTGGTAATTGATGACAACATATAGATCAAAGCTTCGACAAATGATAATAAGCATGAAATATATCGTCACTTTGAGAAGTATGTGATAAGTAAGAGCTCCCCCTAAATTTGTGCATATTTAAAATTTGCTTTGGACTGCAAATGCACAAGGAGTTAGAGTCATGGGTTACTCTTCCATGTCACATACATCTTGGTGGAGCGCTTAAAATGATAAGAATGAAATACATGCACTCATCACCAAGAAAAGTGAATGATCACATAAGATAGATAAGATAATAGCATTAAGCAAACATTAAGTGTAGCTTATGATCAAACACATGATCATCAATGTCTCACAAATAATGACGTAGTATCTCAAGCACTCAAAAGCAAACAAGTTCGAAAAACCACCAAATAAAGCAAGAGAGAAAAGCAACACTCTCTCTCTCGAAGCCTATGATCTATACATCTTCTCCCCCTTTGGCAACAAGTTACAAAAAAGTTCCTAGAAAATGCATAGTGCTAGATCGACGCGCAGGCTTGATCTTCTGGTGGTGGTGGAGTCCGGATCACTCCAAGGACGAAGGCTTCGGTAGACGCTGAAGTAGACGCTGGAGCTGGTGGAACTGAGGCTGTGGCTGGTGCTGAGGTGGTGGCTCTTGTGTTAGCAACTGGCACGGCAGACGACCTCGGACCTCTTGGCACTCTGGCAAAGGCATGAGTGGTAGTCCTGCCTCTCCTCTCCTGCATGTCCTCCTGGAGCTGCTCCACTGCAGACTGAACTTCCGTTACTTTGACATCCAAGTCATAGAACTTCTGTTCCATGATTCTCTCTAGGCTCTGCTGATTCTGAGTGAGGGTGGCCAGACTTTGCTCAATCCTCAGCGTGGATGCAATCAAGTAACCAAGCTGCTCTTGTTTAGTCTTCAAGAAATATTCAGATGCCTCCTCTTGAGTTGGCATCTTGGCAGCTTTCTCCTTCCTTGCCTTCTCCTTCTTCGCGTATGCTTGGGCATATGATGGCTCATTCTCAGTCATGACCACTTGGTTGTCCTCGGAATCTGGACGGATGGGCAGGTGTTCCTTGTCTAATAAATATATGCCCGTGCCCATCTTGGAGTTGATGAGCTCCTGAATCTGAGGGGCATATCCGCAACTCCTCTTTTGGTCTGCTGCAGTCCTCTTGATTGTTTCCACTATGAGGCTCATCACTTTGAACTTCTGGGGCACATCAAACACATGTAGCAAGTTGATAGCATGGCCTCTGATCATCTTGTGATCACCTGACTTGGGCAATAAGGTGTGCCTCAAGATCCAATTGATAGTCGGGAGCCCTGACAGAAGGTAATGTACTGAGCCAAACTTGAAGGTATCAAGTGCTTCATTTGGGATCTCCTTGTACATATTTGACATTGAGTTGTGGTCCATCTTCTTCTTGGCATAGATATCCAAGTCATCATCTTGCTCCTCTAGGGCATTAATGATCTGTGCCCACTCAGCAACTGTGGATTGGTACCTTGTACCCTCAGAAATCCATGTGATCCTCCCATCTGGGTAGAAGTGTGCCGTGGAGTAGAACTGCATGATAAGCTCCTCGTTCCACTTTGTGAGCTTCTGCCCAACAAACTCAGCTACTCCACAAGCTATGAAGCTGTCTTGCACTCCAGGATAGTGCTCCTCATTGTCCTTGATGTACTGCCAGTCAACCCATCTCATACCACAGACTATTGGCTTCTTATCAAGCAAAACAGTCTCATAGAAATCTTGTTGCTCCTTGGTGTGAAATCTGTAGTCCACAGCAGTCCCCCTCCTTGAAGAATACGGATCTGCTTCTCTCCACTTCCTCAGCCCTGAATCTCTCCTGAGCTTCATATCCTCAGCCACAGGATGAGCATCGTTGTGGTCTGGGATCTTGGGCTTTAGCTTCCTTAGGACATTCTCTTCCTCTTCTTGAGCAACAGTCTCAGGCACTGGGGCCTTGTTCTTCTCAGCAGTTGGGATGCTTCTTGTGTTCCTCTTTGGCTTTGGCTTTGGAGTTGGCTTGGCCTTGGAAGCAGCTCCCCCTGATTTTATGGCATCTCCCACTAGCTTGGGTGCCTTGGGTGCTGGTGCAGCTACCTCTTCTTCTTCTTCCTCTTCCATGATGGAAGCTTTGCCAAGCACTCTAGCCATAGTCTTCTTCACCCTTTCCTTTCTTTTCTTGCCCTCAGCTGCAACTGGCTCTATGGGCTTCTCAGTTGACATTCTGGCCTTTGACATTGGCTGCCTGCCTACTGGCCTTTTGATTTTCAGGCCTGGCTTAGTGCCTTGAGCTGGCTCAACTCTCTTGGAAGTGGCCTCTTCCTCTGCCACATAGTCCTCATCTTCGGAATCTGAAGTCCTCTTCTTCCTCTGTCTCGTGGCAGCCTTTGGCAAATTGCTAGGAGTGCTCCTGCTGCCTTCATCAGAAGAACTGGAGGGACTAGTGCCCTCACTCATCACCACTTGCTGTTCTGACACATTCTGGCTATCACTTTGGTCTGACATGCTGCACTCTGACTGCTGACCCTGTGAACAGTTTATAGATGAGGTAGAAAAGGATGAGCATCACAAAATGCAGAGATTTTCGCAAAAGATTGATCCAAAAACTTAGTTTTAGTTTCCCACTGAAATCATCTCGGATCTACCAATTTTCAAACTCGGTGATACCGAAGCAGTTTTGGAACCTAAACTAGTGAACTCGGTAGGACCGAGTCACAGTTCGGTGGTACCGAGACTGCTAGGGTTTCACAGAGTTCCAAAATCGGTCGCACCGATAAGTAATTCTCGGTCAGACCGAGTCTCACTTGTGCAATGGCATAAGCCAAATCGGTGGGACCGAGTTTTTCAACTCGGTGGGTCCGAGATGGTTTCGGCGGAAACCTAAACCTAGAATTTTCGAATCAAAGCTAATCTACGGGCGTTTTGACTGGATAGGAGTGTTTCAATCGTGGCAAGAATCATGAAGAACACAATGTGCTAGGAATCAGATTGGAGAATAGCACAAAGATCAAGTCCATACCCTAGTTCGGCGGGGACTTGCTACGGCGGCAACGGCGGGGCAGAATTCCCGCTGACGGCGACGGAGACCAGCGACTAGAGGCGGCTGGCGGCGAGAAGACGATCCGGAGACCACGTTGGCAGAGCAGGCTATCGCGCGGGCGAAGGGGTTCGGAGAAATTTCCAAAATTTTGCCCGTGACTATATATAGCCCGACCCTGTCGGTGTGACCGAGTGGAACAACTCGGTGGCACCGAGATTCATAACTGCGTGCAGTTACTGAAACTCGGTGTGACCGAAATGTTCAAATCGGTTGCACCGAGATCGAAAACCTAGATCAACTTAATGATCTCGGTAGGACCGAAAGTGGGGTATCGGTCAGACCGAGAATCAAAAAGAGGTTTTGGAAGTTTAAGTCTATGACGAATCAGGGACTCCGAGCGCTCCTCACACAGAGTGGTTCGAATCTGACTTGATCAAATTTTGTGATGCAGCATGAATAGAATTTGAGACGAGAAAAGCATAGATAGCCAGAGGAGGTTCTTAGGCATTCTTGTCCATCCACTTGGCAGAAGAAGATAAAACCAAACAATCAAAACAACAAGTGGATGTCCTCGAATGAGTAAAATATGCAACCAGCATGCTCACACAACAAGATGGCAAATGAAATATGTGGCAAGGCATGCACAACCAATTCTAGCATCTACCAAGCAATTTGCGATGACTAGGTCATCTATATATGAGTATATTGACTTAGGAGTCAAGTGAGAGCACTTGATCATAGGTCATACTCATCGTTTAAGCTCAAGTGGGGTTACCACTTTTACATAAAGCATTGTTGTGTTCACATCTTTAGAGTTGCTTTAGCTCAAGTCTTAGAGTAAAGCTCCCCCTAGATGTGATATCCCCCCTAAGAGGGATGAACTAACCTTGGGTTTTGTCGATGATGACTTCATGTAGATATTGAAGATGTGGATGCTCAATATTGATGTAGATCTCTTGGAGCTATCCATTCGAGTGAATTGCACTTTCAATACCTACATGGGTTAGTCCCACAAGGAACAAACAAGGATATCCATAGACATAGAGTGATGCACACAAAGGATGATGTCCATGAAAACTTTTAGGTTACCTTGTCCCTTGTCTTACCGACAAGAGGGTTTGTGACTCCTTGAACTAGTGCAAGATGTGGAAGTTGATTGCACTTGTCCTTGCCAAAATGATAAGAGTGAAGTATGTTGGCGGAGTCACCCTCAAGAACTTTCTAGTTCTTCTTCTTTTGGATCCACATCATCTTGATGGGAATCCTTGGAGTTGTAGTCGTACTTGATGAAGTGGAACTTGATGTAGTCTTGGGAATCCACTTGACTAAGGTCTTTGGAGCTTCTTCAAATGCGTCAATTTCCTCTTGAAGCTTGTCCTTGCCTTTTTGCTTGTAGTCTTGTGGTGGAAGATCATCTTGAGCTTGTGTCCCCTTGAAAGAAGTATCATACTTCTCTTGTTGAGGAATAAACTTTGTCTTGGGGTATTGATCTTCTTCCCACTCAACTCCATTGGCATTGAACTTTCGTTCAAAACCAACACCTTGATTCTTCCGGTGCATTCCTTGCTTGCGCACAATTTCCTCGAATTGCTTACTCCCGGCAAGGCTTTTGTACACTCCTTTCTCTATAATTCCCTTCAATAAGCTATTTTCTTGCTCAAGTGTAACTTGGCTAAGAGAATCATTAGTGGAATCAAGAGAACTACTAGAAGCAACAATGTTGGATTTAGCATGATCATTGTTACTGCTAGAGGAAGAATCTTTCTTGTTCTTGTTACTAGACTTGACTTGAGGCATATAAGTGGATAAGAGTAAACGCTTGGCAATGTAAGAAGAGATTTTCTTGCGGAGATCATCATTGATTGCTTTTAAGAACTCATGCTCTTGCTCAAGATTGAGCTTTTCAAAGCGTAATTTCTCATGAGCTCTTAAAAGTTCTCGATGATCTTCGAAGATAGTTTCATGAGCTAACTTAAGAGTGTTTAGTTCTTTAGTTAGAGCCTCAATCTTCTCCTTATCATAGTCATTCGTTTTATCTTAATTAGTATGTTTAATTGACGTTTCATCATAGTATTCATCACTAGAGTTGTCAACAAGCAAATCATCACCTAACAAGTCATCTTCATCACTATTGAAATCAACATACTCGGGGTGTGTTACCTTAGGACCTTTGGCCATGAAGCATCTTCCAATTCCTTCATTCGGTGAGTCAAATATGTCGTAGGAGTTGGTTGACACAAGTGCTAGACCAGCAACACCTCCATCTTGAGTATCTTTGGAGTCGGAGTGATAACTTCTCTCGGAGTGGCTGTCGGAGTCAGAGCCGGATACCCATTCACCAACATGAGCTTGATGTCTTCGTCTTGTGTAGCTCCTTGATGATTTTTCCTTCCTTTCCGAATCCTTGCTTCTCCGTGAGTATCTTCGTTCATAACGATCATCTCTACTCCTTCTCTCTCTTGGTGGTGATTCTTTGCTTCTTCTTCTTGGAGAATCTTCTCTTCTCTTGTAGGGAGCCGTACACTCATTGGAATAGTGTCCGGGTCTTCCACAATTGTAGCAGTTTCGCTCTCGACTAGAAGATCTTTTTTCATTGTAGGACCTTGACTTGAAGCTTCTATCTTTGCTTCTACTCTTGTAGAACTTGTTGAAGTTCTTCACCATTAAGCTCAATTCTTCATTGAACTCTTGTTTCTCACTTGATGATGTAGGGGCTTCACATGAGGCTTTATAGGCACCACTTGATTTGTTGTGAAGTTCCTCTTTATCCTTAAGTGACATCTCATGAGCAACAATTCTTCCAATCACCTCCGTTGGCTTGAGATCTTTGTAATTGGGCATCATTTGGATCAATGTGCACACGGTATCATATTTTCCATCCAAGGCTCTTAGAATCTTCTTGATGATTAATCTGTCGGTCATCTCTTCACTTCCTAAGCCGGCAATCTCATTTGTGATGAGAGCAAGCCTAGAGTACATTTCAGCGACACCTTCACCATCCTTCATCTTGAACTTGTCAAGTTGGCTTTGAAGCACATCCAACTTGGATTCCTTGACGGAGTCGATACCTTCGTGCATATCAATCAAAGTGTCCCAAATTTCCTTTGCATTCTCAAGACGGCTGATTTTGTTGAATTCTTCGGGGCACAATCCGTTGAAGAGAATATCACAAGCTTGAGCATTGTATTGCAACATCTTCAACTCATCCGCGGTAGCTTCACGGTTTGGTTCTCTCCCATCAAAGAAGTCACCTTGCAATCCAACACACACAATAGCCCAAACAGCGGGGTTATGTCCAAGAATATGCATTTTCATTTTATGCTTCCAACTAGCAAAATTAGTACCATCAAAGTAAGGACCTCTACGGTGATAATTTCCCTCGCTAGACGCCATACTCTCCTAGGTTGTGAAACCAAGGCTATGACCACCAAAAGCTATGGAGATCAAAGCAAATGGAGACCAAAGCTCTGATACCACTTGTAGGATCGAAAGTATGTCTAGAGGGGGGGTGATTAGACTACTTGACCAAATAAAAACTTAACCTTTTCCCAATTTTAGTTCTTGGCAGATTTTAGCTAATTTAGGACAAGTCAAGCAATGATCACATAATTCAAGCAAGCATGCAAAGAGTATATAGGCAGCGGAAAGTAAAGCATGCAACTTGCAAGAATGTAAAGGGAAGGGTTTGGAGAATTCAAACGCAATTGGAGACACGGATGTTTTTCCCGTGGTTCGGATAGGTGGTGCTATCCTACATCCACGTTGATGGAGACTTCAACCCACGAAGGGTAACGGTTGCGCGAGTCCACACAGGGCTCCACCCAAGGGTAACGGTTGCGCGAGTCCACACAGGGCTCCACCCACGAAGGGTCCACGAAGAAGCAACCACCCACAAAGGGTCCACGAAGAAGCAACCTTGTCTATCCCACCATGGCCATCGCCCACACAGGACTTGCCTCACTAGCGGTAGATCTTCACGAAGTAGGTAATCTCTTTGCCCTTACAAACTCCTTGGTTCAACTCCACAATCTTGTCGGAGGCTCCCAAGTGACACCTAGCCAATCTAGGAGACACCACTCTCCAAGAAGTAACAAATGGTGTGTAGGTAATGAACTCCTTGCTCTTGTGCTTCAAATGATAGTCTCCCCAACACTCAACTCTCCCTCATAGGATTTGGATTTAGTGGAAAGAAGATTTGAGTGGAAAGCAACTTGGGAAGGCTAGAGATCAAGATTCATATGGTAGGAGTGGAATATCTTGGTCTCAACACATGAGTAGGTGGTTCTCTCTCAGAACATATGAGTTGGAATGGTGTATGTGTTCTGATGGCTCTCTCTCCGAATGAAGAGGAGGTGGAGGGGTATATATAGCCTCCACACAAAATCCAACCGTTACACACAGTTTTCCAATCTCGGTGGGACCGAATCAACAAACTCGGTTGGACCGAAAATGTAAACCTAGTGACCGTTAGAGATTTTCGGTGGGACTGACATGCAACTCGGTAGGACCGATATGGTTAGGGTTTGGGCATAACGTAATCTCGGTGAGACCGATTACACAAACTCGGTGAGACCGAATTTGGTAATTAGCTAACCACAGAGTTGGTCAGGCAAACTCGGTGGGACCGATTTGCTCTTTCGGTGAGACCGAGTGGAACTCGGTGAGACCGAAAAGTTACAAAGGGGAAACACTGAGTTTACATTGCAATCTCGGTGGGACCGATTCGCTCTTTCGGTGAGACCAAAAAGTTATGAAAGGGAAAGAGAGAGTTTGCAACCCCATCTCGGTGAGACCGAGATCCCTATCGGTAGGACCGAATTGCTAGGGTTTGGCAGTGGCTAATGACAAGTGAAACTCGGTGGCGCCGGATAGGAAGAATCGGTAGGACCGAGTTTGGCTTAGGGTTTAGGTCATATGTGGATATGGGAAAGTAGTTGAGGGTTTTGGAGCATATCACTAAGCACATGAAGCAAGAGGCTCATTAAGCAACACCTCATCCCTCCTTGATAGTATTGGCTTTTCCTAAAGACTCAATGTGATCTTGGATCACTAAAATGTAAAATGAAGAGTCTTGAGCTTTTGAGCTTGAGCCAATCCTTTGTCCTTAGCATTTTGAGGGTTCCACTTTCACATCCATGCCATGCCAATCATTGAGCTTTCCTGAAATAATCATACTGGAAAAGCATTAGCTCAATGAGCTATATGTTGTTATGAATTACCAAAACCACCTAGGGATAGTTGCACTTTCACCAGGAATGCGTTTGTTGCCAATATGGCTTTTATTTCATCGAGTCCAGCCGTGGCTGCATCCGTCCATTCGAAGTGTTCGGTGCGCCGAAGGAGGCGGTAAAGGGGTAGGGCCTTTTCTCCCAAGCGGGAGATAAAGCGGCTTAGAGTCGCCACACATCCGGTTAACTTTTGTATTTGTTTGAGGTCCTTTGGGATATCCAATTGTGACAGAGCTCGGATCTTGGCTAGATTTGCTTCAATTCCTCTACCGGATACAATGAAGCCCAAGAGCTTTCCGGCTGGAACGCCGAAAACGCATTTTTCCGGGTTGAGCTTGATGTCGTATGTTCGGAGGCTATCAAATGTGAGCCTCAAGTCATCTACTAGAGATTCGACATGTCTTGTTTTGACGACCACATCTTCTACATATGCCTCGACTGTTTTGCCGATCTGGTTTGCCAGACATGTCTGAATCATGCGCTGATATGTTGCACCGGCGTTTTTGAGCCCGAAGGGCATTGTGTTGAAGAAGAATGGGCCGTATGGTGTGATAAATGCCGTTGCGGCTTGGTCTGATTCTGCCATCTTGATTTGATGGTAACCGGAATATGCATCGAGGAAAGACAACGAATCGTGTCTTGCAGTACCATCGATAATTTGATCGATGCGGGGGAGGGGGAATGATCCTTTGGGCAAGCCTTGTTAAGGTCTTTAAAATCAACGCACAGGTGTCAGGATTTGTCCTTCTTTGGTACCATCACCAGGTTTGCTAGCTAGTCCGGATGTTTTATATCTATGATGAATTCGGCCTCCAATAGCTTTGCTAGCTCCTCTCCCATGGCCTGTCTCTTAGGTTCGGAAAAATGCCAAAGAGCTTGTTTGATAGGTTTGAATCCTTATAGCATATTTAAGCTGTGCTCGGCCAGCCTGCGTGGGATTCCTGGCATGTCTGAAGGGTTCCAGGCGAAAATGTCCCAGTTCTCTCGTAGGAACTATAGAAGTGCGGCGTCTACATCAGGGTTTAACTATGCCCCGATGGAAGCTGTTTTATTGGGGTCCGTTGGATGGACCTGGAATTTGACTATTTCGTCCGCCGGTTTAAAGGAGGTGGACTTGGATCTTTTGTCGAGTACCACATCGTCCCTATTCACCATGGAGCGCAGCGCAGTCAGTTCCTCAGCCGCTAGGGCTTCAGATAGTGCCTCGAGGGCCAGTGCGGCTGTCTTGTTTTCGGCGCGGAGTGCTATGTCTGGATCACTAGTGAGAGTGATGATCCCGTTAGGCCCGGGCATCTTGAGCTTCATGTACCCATAATGGGGTATTGCTTGGAAGATTGTAAACGCTTCCCGTCCTAGCAGAGCGTGATAACCGCTGCTGAACGGAGCCACATGGAACATGACCTCTTCGGACCTATAATTATCCGGCGTGCCGAACACCACATCTAGTGTGATTTTTCCTGTACAGCGCGCTTCCCGACTGGGGATTATTCCTCTAAAGGTTGTGCTGCTTCGCTCAATGCGGTTCCAGTCTATTTCCATTTTTTGAAGGGTTTCCTCATAAATGAGGTTCAATCCCTTGCCGCCGTCCATGAGTACCTTGGTAAGACAAAAGCCGTCCACAATTGGACTGAGGACCAATGCGGCTGGTGCTCAGGCTGTTCGGAATTTAGGTTCATCACTGGCGTTAAAGGTAATAGCCGTGTCACTCCATGGGTTTATTGTTGCTACTTGGTAGACTTCGACAAGGCTGCGGAGTGTCCTTTTTCGCATATTATTTGATCCGAAAGTCTCGAAGACTGTTAATACCATATTGGTGTCTCTGGGGTGGCTTTCTGTGGCCTCCGGAATTCGGAGATCTTCGCCAATTTTGGCCACCTGCCGGAGTATCAAACATGATATAAGGTTGTGAGTTGGTGTGGCGTCCTCTGTACTGTGAATTTTACATGGTCCATTAAGCCATCCTTCCAGTACGGTTCCATGCCCTGTAGAGGGTTTTTGCTTTTTGGTGTTTGACCCGGGTGCCTGGCGATGATGCACCCTTTTATTTCGGACTGGGTTTGTATTCAGGGCCGGATCGTCCCAAAATTTTATTTCGGTTTTCCAGGTGCTTTCCATCGCACAGTACTTTCGTACAATGGACGCCAAGTCAGCGAAGCGTGTAATATCACGGCGACTTATGGCGTTGAGGATTCCCTTGTCCGTGCAATTATTGCAGAAGATTGAGATTGCGTCTTCCTCGTGGCAGTCCCTTATCCTGTTCCTAACCAGGAGGAATCTGGCCTAGTAATGATGTACTGTTTCTTCGGGCTCTTGCCTGATTTGGGATAGATCGCTTATGTTCAGATGGGTGGGTGGAATTAAATCCGAAGCCTCACCCAATCTGAGGCTCAGAGGCCAAGGAATTTCCGAACTCGAAAATTTGGATTCCTGGATGTTGTCCAAATCCAGCCCGTCGCCTGACTCTAAGTTCAGGTCTTGAGTGATATCCTCCCCTCCACGGGTATCGGCTTGGAGGGATCGGGAATCCGGACGTAGCTAGTCCTTAAGATAGATGAAGGGTCGCCGCACTGTCCCTCTACCACGACAACATGATGGGTGACTTGGTGAGAGTTAATCTCTCTCAGATCGGGTTTAGGCCCAATCTGGTCGTAATCCATAGCGACTCCTAGGGTGGCGATGCGATCCAAGAGCTCGTTTATGGAGGAGAGCTCCATTGGATCTAACTGCTCAGCGAGTTCCAAGCTGACATGAAGATTGTTTTCGATGGCTCGAGAGGTCATCGTCGGCGCAGAAGCCGAACATGTGGTCATAAGAAAACCACCTAGCCGGAGGGTTTGGCCGACAGCCAAAGCTCCCTTAGCAACGATGCCGTCTTTAAAGACGGGGCGAGGCATCCTTCCTCATGGCGACGACACAGAGGAACTCTCAATGAAAGCACCAATGTCGGTGTCAAAACCGGCGGATCTCGGGTAGGGGGTCCCAAACTGTGCGTCTTTGCCGGATGGTAACAGGAGGCAAGGGACACGAAGTTTTACCCAGGTTCGGGCCCTCTTGATGGAGGTAAAACCCTATGTCCTGCTTGATTAATATTGATGATATGGGTAGTACAAGAGTAGATCTACCACGAGATCGGAGAGGCTAAACCCTAGAAGCTAGCCTATGGTATGATTGTTGTTCTGTATGTTGTCCTACGAACTAAAACCCTCCGGTTTATATAGACAACGGAGAGGGTTAGGGTTACAAAGTTGGTTACAATGGTTGGAGATCTACATATCCGTATCGCCAAGCTTGCCTTCCACGCCATGGAAAGTCCCTTCCGGACACGGGACGAAGTCTTCAATCTTGTATCTTCATAGTCCAGGAGTCCGGCTGAAGGTATAGTCCGGCCATCCGGACACCCCCTAATCGAGGACTCCCTCAATCTCCATGCCATTTTATAGTGGTGCAAGCCTTGTATTTTTGTGATCTTTGTGGTGACTAGCACAAGCATGCAAAGTAGGCTATGTGATGTTGCTGATTTCAGCCACTTAGTAAATTTGCCAAGTCTTTTCATGTTACAATTTGATGCCATGTTGTCCTGTTTCCACAAGTAGACCCATGCATATTTTGAGCTAGTTCAGCAAAGTGTTTTGAAGATATGGTTATGCTCAATCCATTCATGCCTCTGGTTGCAATTATGTAGTAATCTAGCTTGTCATTACCATGCTCTACTTTTGCTAAATATTGTTGCTGGAAGATTGTTAACACGAAGTTCATTTTTGCCATGTGTGTCGCTAGTGTTCCATGCACCAATCGCAAATGCTTGGCATGATCCTTATTATTCTTGGAGAACATGTTCTTGGTGCCTCCTGACATTTAGGGGTTGTGGCAGTGTCCAGGGGAGTTGAGCTTCGAGGTGTTGTCGTCACAATTTTATCGTTGCAGTTCTGGAATACCTGAGTTCACTGACATCGAAAATCTCTTTTATGTAGTTAGTGGTGAGATAACCTCGACGCCACCCAGTACTTGGGAGGGAGTTTGGGATTATTGCCATAGCTCGTCTAACGGATGCTTTTCGAAGGTTGAGGTACACGATTTCCGGAGTTTTCTTGGTTATGTGTTGATGGATGGATACTGTTGGAGCGTAGGGCTTGTTAGTTGTGTGATATATATTGTACCTCCCTCTATCCTCAACATCAGATTGCATAACCAGAAAGTTTCGGGAGTTTATAGGTTGGAATTCAAGTAGCTCTTAGTATTTTTTCCCATAGATATTTGGTTTGTGATTGGGTGATCCTTACCACTTATTTGTTCCAGTCGTACCTTGTTACTTCATTCATCAATCTCTTTTCAAGTGGATTCTCACCTTAATGGTCGTGTAATCTTAACTTTGGAATTCATTTGTTCATTTGTTGTTCAAATGTTTTTTGTGAAGACTATATGTTGCAATTTCTACCTGCTGATTCATCTTGTCTATCTGTCTATCATGGTTCTAACAGATGTCAACCTCTTCAGGATGGCTCCACCAACGCGTCTGAATCTGGACCGCAGTGATAGGAGTTAGGGGAACCCTCCACCTCCGCCACCTCCTCCACTTCCGGAGGCATGGCAAGCTATGATGGCAGCCACCAACGCCAACACCCAGATGCTTTTGCAACTCTTGGAAGAGCGCAACCAAGGCCAAGGCAACCAAGGGAATCAAGGTCAAGGGCAATTAAATAATCAGCCTCAGTTTGCTACCCTCAACCAGTTCCTTGCAAATCAGCCAAAGTCTTTCAGCAACTGTGCCAAGGCCACAGACACCGATGATTGGCTCATGGACATCAGCAAGCATTTTGAATGTAGCAATGTCAGGCCTGAGGACTACGTCAAGTTCTCTTCTTTTCAGCTCAAGGACCAAGCAGCTGATTGGTATCAGCAATATAAAGATTCCAGAGGAGGTCGAGTGATTTCCTTGGATGACTTATGCCGGGATTTCAAAGCTCACCACATTCCTACAAGTGTTGATGAGAGCAAGCGTGAGGAATTCCCTAGTCTCAAGCAAGGAAGCATGTCCTTGTATCAATACAACATCCATTTTCAGAAACTTGCTCGCTTCACAAGGCAGGACGTTCCTGATGAAAAGAGCATGATCTATGACTTCAAGGGTGGCCTCAGACAAGATCTGCAGTTAGCTCTTATTCTTGTTGAGCCTACTAAGCTCGATCAATTCTATAACATGGCCCTCAAGCAAGAAGGTGCTCAGCTTAACTGTGAGGCTTCAAAGAAGAGAAGCAGGGATGCAGTTCAATCTTCTTCCTCACAAGTGGCAGCTAAGCAACAGAAGTTCTAGCTTGCTCCGCCTCCTCCGTTTCGTCAGCCCTACCAGCAGAAGAACAAAGGTGGCCATGGATCTTCCTACCCACCCAACCCAGGCTACCAGAACAATTCTTAGACTCAAGCTCTAAGGTCAAGTGCTCCTCCTTCTTATCATCGTCCGCTCTCAGAGGTCACTTGCAACAAGTGTCAGCAGAAATGTCACTATGCAAACAAGTGCTTCACCCAAAGGCGCCTTTAGCCTCCTCCTCCTGTGAGGTCTTCATGTAGTGCAGTGGTCAAGCATAATCCCAAGCAAGCTAAGGTGAACATGATGAACGCAACTCAAGCAAAGGATTCTTCAGATGTGATCACGGGTAACCTTTCAGTTAATTCCATTCATGTAGAAGTCTTATTTGATACTGGTGCATCCCACTCTTTCATGTCATATCCATTTGCATCGTTCTTGTTTTGCACATCATTTGCAAACCGTGCATCCGTTTCTGGTGATCCTTATATCGATTTCGACCGAAATCACTCACTCTTTCCAGCATCATACTTGGTTTGCCAAGTTGATGCCTTGATCATCCTTTCCCTTCCAGAGTACCCATATGCATTGCACGTCATATCTTGCATCCCATGCCATGTCTTGCATCATGTTGCTTGTGCATTGCACTATGATTGATTGTTGTTTCGTTGCTTGTGTTCTTGCTTTGGGTAGAGCCGGGAGACGACTTCGTGAATGAGGAACCTGTTGTGTACATTAACGAGGAGCAAGCTTTCGACAACCCTGAGAACTTTGAAGGCAAGATGATCATTACCCTCGATATCACTTCTATCTTTGCTTGCTAGTTGTTCGCTCTATCATTATGTCATGCTACCTACCACTTGTTTATCATGCCTCCCATATTGCCATGTTAAGCATCTAACCCACCTTCCTAGCAAACCGCGGTTTGGCTATGTTACCGCTTTTGCTCAGCCCCTCATGTAGCTTTGCTAGTTGCAGGTGCCTTGCGGGTTGTTCCATGTTGGAACATGGATATGTTGGGATATCACTTTATCTATTATTTAATTAATGCATCTATATACTTGGCAAAGGGCGGAAGGCTTGGCCTTTTACTCGGTGTTTTGTTCCACTCTTGCCGCCCTAGTTTCCTCCATACCGGTGTTATGTTCCTTGATTTTGCGTTCCTTATGCGGTTGGGGTTATGGGACCCCTTGACAGTTCGCATTGAATAAAACTCCTCCATCAAGGCCCAACCTTGGTTTTAACATTTACCTAAGAATAACCTAAAATTTTGCCTAGGGAGTAATTAACCCGAGGATCATATTTATTCAACCCCCCCACCCGGGCCAGTGCTCCTTTGAGTGTTGGCCCGAATCGAGTAGACTATGGGGCCACCTCGGGGAAAGTTGAGGGTTGGTTTTACTCGTAGGATGTCTCATCCGGTGTGCCCTGAGATCGAGATATCTGCAGCTCCTATCGGGATTTATCGGCACATTCGGGCGGTCTTGTTGATCTTGTTTTACCATTGTCATAATGTCTTGTAACCAGGATTCCGAGACTGATCGGGTCTATCCAGGAGAAGGAATATCATTCGTTGATCATGAGAGCTTGTGATGGGGTTAGTTGGGACACCACTGCAAGGTATAAACTTTCAAGAGCCGTGCCCGCGGTTATGTGGCAGATGGGAATTTTTTAATATCCGTTTGTAGAGTACTGGACACTTGACTTAATTAAAATGCATCAACCGCATGTGTAGCCGTGATGGTCTCTTTTCGGCGGAGTCCAGGAAGTGAAGACGGTTGGGTTATGTATGATCGTAAGTTGTTCAGGATCACTTCTTGATCACTTCTACTTTACGACCATTTTGTAGTTATTCTTCTTACTCTTGTACTCGTATGTTAGCCACTATATTTGCTTAGCGCTTGCTACAACTCCACCTCATTACCACATCCTACCCATAAGCTTAAATAGTCTTGATCTCGTGGGTTTTGAGATTGCTGAGTCCTCGTGACTCAGAGATACTACCAAAACAGTTGCAAGTGCCGATGATACTAGTGCTGGTGATGCTACCAAACTCAAGTGGGAGTTCGACGAGGACCTTGGTCGTTACTATGTGTCTTCTCCTGATGATCAGTAGTGGTGCCTAGTTGGGACGATCGGGGATCTAGCATTTGGGGTTATCTTCTTTTCATTTGGATTTGTCCGTAGTCGGACTATGTGTGTACTCTGAATGATGTATGAGTTTATTTGATCATTGTGTGACGTGGCGATTGGAAGCCAACTCTATCTATCCCTGTCTTGTTCATTACATGGGAATGTGTGAAGATGACCCTTCTTGCGACAAAACCACAATGCTGTGATGCCTCTAAGTCATGCCTCGACAAGTGGGAGATATAGCCGCATCATGGCTGTTACACACGGCGCCTCCGAACGCACCCGTCGGTCCGGTCGGTGGAGCGGCGCTCGCCATGAGAGCCGAACGGCATGGGTGGAGTGCAGTGGACGGAGAGGTGAATCTTCGACGCACCCCTACCTGGCACGCCAAATGTCGGAATTGGGGCTCTGCAGACCCTTGATAGATTTGAACTCTGTGGTGCATGCGAAGAACTAAACCTCCCCAGTCCGCCAACTCGTCGATCTCATGGCCTAGCTCGATGAAATGGAACGAAATGGAAAAAGGCAGTTTACCCAGGTTCGGGCCACCTTGCGGTGTAATACCCTACTCCTGCTTTGTGGTGGATTGACCTCGAGGTGGGTTGAGGATGAACTAGTATAGTTGGAGAACAACCTCAGGAGGAGTGTTCTTTTGCTGATGAGGGATAGGTTGGTCTGAATGATCTGTCCCTGTCTCTCTCCCCTCGTCCCCTCTCTAAGGTGGTGGCTAGGCTATATTTATAGTGGCCTCGGTCAAATTCCCCCAGAACGAAGGCAGGAAGGGATCCCACAATGGCGAATTGGAAGGGAGACAACTAGTACATCTTATCCTGACGAAAGGTGGTCTTCGCCTGCAAAGTCCCTCGTCGTGACGCTATGGTGGGCCCGGCAATGACCTCCGTCCCGCCGTCCTAGCGGTCTTGGGCTTGTTGCATAGAAATTGAAACCTTTGGCTGATTCCTCGGGACTTCGCGCCTATGCTTGCCTCTTTAGCACCAAAGAGGAAACCTGTTGTACTATGCCCACTGGCGCCCGCTTGTCCTTGCTCGTCATGGCTTGCGTCATCCGAACCTCACGAGGTGAAGGCTTGCATAGAAATCTCTGCTCCTCAGGAACCAGCCTAAGGAGGCCACTCCTTCTGGAGGTCTTTGCATCATTCGCCTCACGAGGCTTGGCCCCTCATGAGGGTCTTGTGTTGTTGATGCTGAAGGTGGGCCATACCAGGCCATCGATGGTGCCATGACATGGGCCGCGGGTAGGCAAGTCTGGGTACCCCCATTCACAGAACCGAGCTACGCAGACTTGCCTACCAGCGGCCCACAGCATGCCTCCATCGACAGCCTGGTACGGCCCAACTTCAACATCAACAACACAAGACCCTCACGAGGGGCCAAGCCTTGCGAGGAGGACAATGCCAAGACCTCCATAAGGATGAGCCTCATTAGGCTGGCTCTTGAGGAGTGGAGATTTCTATGCAAGCCCTCACCTCGTGAGGTTCGAATGACACAAGCGTTGACGACCAAGGCAAGGTGGGCGCCAGCGGGCGCAGTACAATAGGTTTCCTCTTTGGTGCTAAAGAAGCAAGCGCATGCTCGCAGTCCCGAGGAATCAGCCAAAGGTTACCATTTCCATGCAATAAGACCAAGACCGCCAGGACGGCAGGATGGAGGTCATCACCGAGCCCACCACGGCGTCACGACCAGAGACTTTCCAGGAAAAGACCACCTTTCGTCGAGATAAGATGTACTAGTTGTCTCCCTTCGAATTTGGCTATTGCGGGATCCATTCCCGCCTTCATTTTGGGGGAAGAGGACCAAGGCCACTATAGCCTAGCCACTACATTAGAGACGAATCATTAAGGCCATCCGCACCATCACCAGCTCACACGAGCACAAGAACACACCGCCTGAGGTTGTTCCTCCTCTGTACCAGTTCATCCTCAGCCCACCTCGAGGCTAATCCACCATAAAGTAGGAGTATGGTTTTACACCGCAAGGTAGCCCGAACCTAGGTAAACTGCCTTGTTCCATTTCCTTCCAATTCAGAGAGCTAGGCCGTCAGATCAGCAGGTAGGAAGACTGGGGAGGTTGAGTTCTTCGCACGCACACCAGAGTTTGAATCCGACAAAGGAGAGAGATGAAAAGGGGATGGGGAATGTGATGTTGTGGAGGTTGAAACGAAAGATGCCCGAAAGTGAATGGCTTCAAGATTAGAGAAGTGGAACCACTCCCAAAAGGTCATAATTGATGGTGTCTGATACGTCAAATTTGCATCATGATTTCCTACTATTATTTATGATATTTTTATGCATAATAATGTTTTATAGAGTAATTCTAATGCCTTTTCTCTCATAATATGCAAGGTTCACACTAAGAGGGAGAATACCGACAGCTGGAATTCTAGACCTGAAAAAGCTATGTCCCGCCACGTATTCTGTGCAACTCCAAATGAGTTGAAACTTCATGAAGATTTTTTATGGAATATTTAAGAATTATTGCAGCAAATAACTACCAAAGGGGTTCCACCAGGTGGGCACAACCAACATGGGCGCGCCAGGGCCCCCAGGCGCGCCTTGGTGTGTTGTGCCCTCCTCGGCCCACCTCTGGTGCCGCTCTTCTGGTATATAAGTCATTTTGACATAGAAAAAATAAGAGGAGGATTTTCAGGACGATGTGCCGCCGTCTTGATGTGGAAGTTGGGCAGGAGCACTTTTGCCCTCCGGCGAAGCGATTCCGCCGGGGGAACTTCCCTTCCTGAGGGGGAAATCATCGTCATCATCATCACCAACAAACTCTCCCATCTTAGGGAGGGCACTCTGCATCAACATCTTCAATAGCACCATCTCCTCTCAAACTCTAGTTCATCTCCTGTGTTCAATCATTGTACCGGAACCTCAGATAGGTGCTTCTGGGTGACTAGTAGTGTTGATTACATCTTGTAGTTCATTACTATATGATTTATTTGGTGGAAGATCATATGTTCAGATCCATTATGTTATTTAATACCCCTCTGATCTTGAGCATAATTATCATTTGTGAGTAGTTACTTTTTTTCTTGAGGTCACGGGAGAAATTTTGTTGCATGTAATCATGTGAATTTGATATGTGTTTGATATTTCCATGGTATGTATGTTGTGATTCCATTAGTGGTGTCGCGTGAACATCGAATACATGGAACTTCACCTTATTAGGACCTAAGGGAATGCATTGTGGAGTAGTTATTTGATGATGGGTTGCGAGAGTGATAGAAGCTGAAACCCTAGTTTATGCGCTACTTCCTAAGGGACTGATTTGGATCCAAAAGTTTAATGCTATGGTTAGATTTTATCTTAATACTTTTATCGTAGTTGCGGATGCTTGCAAGGGGGTTAATCATTAGTAGGAGGTTTTTTCAAGTAAGAACAACATCTAAGCACCGGTCCACCCACATATCAAATTATCAAAGTAGAGAATATGAATCAAACCAACATGATGAAAGTGATCAGATGAAATTCCCGTGTACCCTCAAGAATGATTTGCTTATCATAGGAGACCGTTTTGGCCTGCCCTTTGCCAGAAAAGGATTGGGCTACCTTGAAGCATATTATTTGTCGATATCGTTACTTGCTCGTTACAAATTATCTTGCTCTCAAACTACCCGTTACTTATAATTTCAGTGCTTGCAGAGAATACCTTGCTGAAACCACTTGTCATTTCCTTATGATCCTCATTGGGTTTCGAAACTCTTACTTATCAAAAGTACTACGATTGATCCCTATATTATTGGGTCATCAAGGCTCTTTTCTGGCTCTGTTATCGGGGAGTGAAGCACTCTTGGTAAGTGGAAATCGGTAAGGAAAAATTATTACTACGTGCTAAAATTTATTATCACTTGTTACTATGGAGAACAAACCTTTGAGGGGTTTGTTCAGGGTGTCTTCACCTCCACCGGGCCACAATAAATTGTCCCTCAACCTACTCCACCTACTGAAAATATTGTTATGAAATTCCTTCAGGTGATAGAAGAACACCTAACTAATATTTATGTAGGAGATGGAACCGAACATCCTGATATTCACTTGTATATGTGGATGAAATTTTTGGATTATTTAGGCTTGCAGGTTTTCCCGGAGATGAAGCTAAGAATAAGGCTTTCCCTTTATCTTTGAAGGGAAAAGCTTTGGCATCATATAGGCTATGCGATGATATTGCATCTTTGAATTGGAATCGATTGAAATTGGAATCTCACCAAAAATTTTGTCCTATGCATCGAGTTCATTGTGATCGGAATTATATATATAATTTTTGGCATCGTGAAGGAGAAAGTATCGCTCTAGCTTGGGGGAGGCGTAAGTCAATGTTATATTCATGCCCATATCATGAGCTCTCAAGAGAAAATATCATTCCAAATTTTTATGCTCGGCTTTCTCGTGATGATCAATCCATGCTCAACACTTCTTGTACTAGATTCTTTATGAAGAAGACTATTGAATTCAGGTGGGATCTTTTAGAGAGAATTAAACGCAACTCTGAAGATTGGGAACTCGACAAAGGTAAAGAGTTAGGTATTAAGCTTAAGTATGATTGTGTTAAATCTTTTATGGATACCGATGCTTTTCAAAAGTTTAGCACTAAATATGGACTTGACTCTGATATAGTAGCCTCTTTTTGTGAATCATTTTCTAGTCATGTTGATCTCCCTAAGGAGAAGTTGTTTAAATATCACCCACCTATTAAAGAACTGGTAATAGCTAAAGTTGAGACTATCATTTATAATGTTGATCCAGTTGTTCCTACTTCTTATATTGAAAAACCACCTTACCCTATTAGGATAAAGAAACAATCTAAGGTTTCAACCATTGTTAATAAAACTAATATTAGAGCACATAAACCTGCTGAACAAATCAAAGTAGAACCTAGCGTTGCTATGGTTAAAGATCTCTTGGGAGAAAATATAGATGGGCACGTTATTTACTTCTGTAATGAAGCTGCTAGAATTGCTAAACCTGGTGAGAAAGATAAACATAGACTTGTTGTTGGCATGCCTGTTGTCTCAGTCAAAATAGGAGATCACTGTTATCATGGTTTATGTGACTTAGGTGCTAGCGTGAGTGCTATTCCTTTCACCTTATATCATGAAATTACGAATGATATAGCACTTGCTGAAATAGAAGACATAGATGTTACAATTAAACTTGCTAATAGAGACACCATCGCACCACTTGGGATTGTTAGAGATGTTGACGTCTTGTGTGGGAAAATAAAATATCCTACTTATTTTCTAGTTCTTGGTTCCCCACAAGATGACTTTTGTCCCAATATCTTCGGTAGACCTTTGTGGAACACCGTTAATGCTATAATAGATGTGAGAAACAAAACATCGATGTTAGTTTTGGTGATGAGTCTCATGAGTTTAATTTTTCTAAGTTCAATAGAAAACATCCTAAGAAATAATTGCCTAGTAAGGATGAAATAATTGGTATTGCTTCTATTGCCGTGCCTCCTACTGATCCATTAGAATAATATTTGCTAGACCATGAAAATGATATGCATATGCATGAAAGAAATGAGATAAATAAAATTTTGTTTGAACATTGACCTCTACTTAAACAAAATTTGCCTATTGAAACTCTAGGAGGTCCTCCTCCACCTAAAGGTGATCCTGTGTTCGAACTAAAACAATTGCCAGACACGATGAAATATGCTTATCTTGATGAGAAAAATATATATCCTATTATTATTAGTGCTATCCTTTCAGAACATGAAGAAGAAAAATTATAGAAAAATTTTGATGAAGCACCGAGCTTCTATTGGGTATACTCTTGATGATCTTAAGGGCATTAGTCCCACTCTCTTTCAGCACAAGATTAATATGGAACCTGATGCTAAACCCATTCTTGATCACCAATGAGGTTTAAATCCTAAAATGAAAGAAGTGGTAAGAACTGAAATATTGAAGTTTCTGGAAACAGGTATAATCTATCACAGAACTGATAGTAGATGGGTAATTACCGTTCATTGTGTCCCTAAGAAGGGAGGTATTACTGTTGTTCCTAATGAGAAAAATGAACTTATTCCACAAAGAATTGTCACTGGCTATAGAATGGTAATTGATTTTAGAAAATTAAATAAGGCAACTAGAAAAGATCATTACCCTTTGCCTTTTATTGATCAAATGCAACAAAGACTATCTAAGCATACACACTTTTGTTTTCTCGATGGACATTCTGGTTTTTCTCAAATACCTATTGCACAACCCGATCAATAGAAAACCACCTTTACTTGTTCTTTTGGAACTTATGCTTATAGACGTATACCTTTTGGTTTATGCAATGCACCTGAGACCTTTCAAATATGTATGACTGCTATATTCTCTTATTTTTGTGAAAATATTGTTGAGATTTTCATGGATGATTTTTCTGTTTACGGAATTTCTTTTGATGATTGCTTAGGCAACCTTGATCAAGTTTTGCAGAGATGCGAGCAAACTAATCTTGTCTTGAATTGGGAGAAGTGTCACTTTATGGTCAATGAAGGTATTCTCTCAGGACATAAAATTTCTGAACGAGTTATTGAGGTGGATAAAGCCAAAGTTGATGCAATTGAGAAAATGCCATGTCCCAGAGATATTAAAGGTATTCATAGTTTTCTCGGTCATGCTGGTTTCTATAGCAGATTTATTAAAGACTTCTCTAAAATTTCTAGAGAACTTACAAATCTTTTACAAAAGGATTTTCCTTTTGTTCTTGATGATGATTGTGTAGAAGCCTTTGGAACACTTAAAAAAGCCTTAATTTCTACACTTATTGGTCAACCACCTAATTGGAACTTACCTTTTGAAATAATGTGAGATGCTAGTGGTTATGCTGTTGGTGCTGTTTTAGGACAAAGCGTTTATAAGAAATTAAATTTTATTCATTATGCTATTAAAACTCTAGACAGTGCCCAAAGAAATAATGCTACTACTAAAGAAGATTTTGTTGCGGTGGTGTTTTCTTGTGATAAATTCAGATCTTAAATTGTTGATTCTAAAGTGATTGTTCCCACTAATGATGCTGCTATTAAATATCTTATTGAAAGGAAAGATGCTAAACCTAGACTCATTAGGTGGGTTTTCTTGCCACAAGAATTTGATTTACATATCAGTGATAGAAAAGGAGCTGAGAAGCCCGTAGCTAATGACTTGTCTAGGTTAGAAAATATTCTTGATGACCCACATCCTATTAATGATAGTTTTCTTGATGAGCAATTAGCTGCAATAAATATTTCTCATAACACTCCTTGGTATGCTGATTATGCTAATTATATTGGTGCTAAATATATACCACCTAGCTTCACTTACCAACAAAAGAAAAAAAATTCTTCTATGATTTAAGACATTACTTTTTGGATGACCCACATCTTTATAAAGAAGGATTAGATGGTTTTATTAGACGTAGTGTACCTGTCGGTGCACAAAAGGAGGGGTCCTATTTTGTACCCCTTTACTTGTGCGCGGGCAGTTAGAACCGCGGCTGTGGCCACACCTAGCGGGGCAGAGGAAGGAAGCAAAGCCACAAGACAACCAGAGCAACGCCAAGCCAGAAACACGAAGAGCGGAAGGGCGAGGTGAACTCCATAGCAAGGCCCTTGCCGGGGCGGCCTCCACAGCCCCGGCAAGAACCTTGCCGGGGCAACTTGCCCAACACCAGTAGAGCCGCCACCCTTGAGCCCAAGAGTTCCAACACCGTCAACCACTTTGGAACCGAGGGTCGGGAGGCACCTCCATGGTGGCCTGCAGATCTTTGTGAACACCAAGAACATGCAAGACTAGATGATAACCAGAAGACGACGATCCTCGGCAAGATCCTTGCCAAGGATACCCACGAGACCCCCCGGCAAGACCCTTGCCGGGGAAGCCCATGACGCCACGCAAAGAACCTTGCCGGGGCCCCGACAAGACCCTTGCCGAAGACATCCATGGGGCTACAGCCAGGCCCACATCTACCAAGACTCCACCATTGTTCCTGCAGCTGCCAGCCGACCAGCTAGGCGAGCATATGCGTGGCGATGTGCGGCCTCTAGGCCAACTTAGCAAGCACCTGCGTGGTGGCATGTAGATCTTTGTGAACACTCTGCCACCACACCAACTCAGCAGCCAACCAGCGTGGCGCTACACGCCTCATCAGTTCGGACCCATGTCGAAGCCAGGCGAGGCGGCGATAGCTGGGACGAGCTTCCTTGCCAGTACCTGAGCTTGAACATGGAGAAATCCTACAAAAATGTCACTCCGAAGCTTACGGAGGGCATCATGCGGGAGATAGAACTGCTCGCAAGGTATTGCAATCTGGTTTTTATATGCCTACTCTCTTCAAGGATGCTCGTAAGTTTGTTTTACCTTGTGATGAATGTCAAAGAATTGGTAATATTGGTAAGGGTCGGGAAATGCCTATGAATTATTCTCTTGCTGTTGAACTAATTGTTGTTTGGGGTTTCGATTACATGGGACCATTTCCTTCCTCTAATGGGTATACACATATTTTGGTTGCTGTTGATTATGTTACTAAGTGGGTAGAAGCTATTTCAACTAGTAGTGATGATCACAACACCTCTATTAAAATGCTTAAGGAATTTATTTTCCCAATGTTTGGAGTCCCTAGATATTCAATGACTGAGGGTGGTTCACATTTTATTCATGGAGCTTTTCGTAAAATGCTTTCTAAGTGTGATATTAACAATAGAATTGCATCACCCTATCATCCCCAGTCTAGTGGCCAAGTTGAATTTAGTAATAGAGAAATAAAATTAATTTTAAAAAAACTGTCACTAGGTTCCGAAAGAATTGATCTAAGAAATTAGACGATGCACTTTGGGCTTAACGAACAACATATAAAAATCCCATGGATATGTCTCCATATAAAATGGTTTATGGAAAAGCTTGTCATTTGCCTCTTGAGTTAGAACATAAAGCATATTGGGCAATTAAAGAAATCAACTATGATTTCAATGTTGTCGGTGAAAAGAGGCTATTTGATATTAGCTCACTCGATGAATGGAGAATCCATCCTTATGAAAATGTCAAATTATTTAAGAAAAAGTAAAAAAAGATGGCATGATAAAAGAATCCAAAGGCGGGAATTCAAGCTTGGAGAATATGTTCTTTTGTACAACTCTCGTTTCAGATTCTTTGCAGGAAAACTTCTCTCCAAATGGGAAGGACCTTATGTTATCAAAGAAATTTATCGATCTGGAGCCATTGAAATAAATAATTCTGAAGGTACTAACCCGAAGGTTGTCAACGGGCAAAGAATAAAACATTATAGCTCAGGTACTCCCATTAATGTTGAAAGCAGTATTATCCAAACAATGAGACCATAAGAACACATAAAAGAAACCTTTCGGAACACTCCAGAATCATGAAAAAAGAGGAGGTACGTGATACGGTAAGTAAATGGACTCCGAAAAATCTGCAAATATATTTTTTGTCAGTTTTGGAATATTTTTTTTAGGAAAATAAGAAACAATCAGGAAGGCAACCCTGGTGGGCATAAGACACCAGGGTGCGCCTGGTTTGCCAGGCGCTCCCATGTGGGTTGTGCCCACCTCGGGTACCTTTCGGACTCTGTTTTTCTCCCGTTTGCTTGTTTCCCAAGATAAAAATCTTTATATACCCCCCGAACCTATTGACCACCATCGTGGAGAAATCTTCCATTTTCTTTTCTTGCCGTTTTCTATAAGATCTAGATTACCATGATCGCTTCAAGTTCCTCCAAGGACAATTTCTTCAAGAACTTCATCAACCCATATTTGCGGGACGTGATGAAGCACCGTGAATCCATCGAGATGCATGAGGGGGTGCTCCACATCCATGACGTCTAGGGTCCCAAAGGGACGAGAACCGTGGATGCTATGCTCGAAGCTATGGAGCAAGAAGTCTTCAAGTGCATGGGGATGGTGGAGCGTGGACTGAATGCTAATCACCTCATGATTCCCGCCTACACCTGTGATCTGAAGGTGGATGGAAAATCCATGGTCTTCACCTTCAACAAGAAAATCAACTTTCTGCAAAGCCAAATCTATTATCTCCAAAATCAAGTCTTTGAATATGAGGCAAGGTTTAAAGGTATGAGTTTGGCTGCTAGTTGTAGGACCCATGAGACTCACTCCTCCTCTTATGATGGTGAGCCTTTCCCATGGAAACCTGAAGATAAGATCGCTACTACTTCATCACCACCACCGCCTTCTTCGTCACCAAAGGAGACTTGAGTGTCGGGTATGGGCACTTCCCTTGGCTTGTGCCAAGCTTGGGGGAGGTGCCCCGGTATCGTATCACCCTCAATGTCTATTTCCTTTATTCATCTTAGTTCTAAGCTTAGTTATCCTTTCATTTAGTTGAATAAAAGTTTAGTTCGATCCATTCTTTTCAAGTACTTGCTTAGTGATCTATCCTTGTAATCGTGTGCGAGGTATATAATAAAGTTTAGTTTGAGTTTTTCTTTCTTTACTTTCATGTTCAATAAAAAGGAAGGAAATAAATGAAAAAGATCATATGCTAATCTTATTGTAAGTAATGACATCACATAAGGAAGAGTATAAGTAGAAAAAACTATTGGAGATTTACATAGCATTGGTCAATGATGCACATGAAAGAATTAATAAGGGAAGAGAAGATTCACATGCAAATAAACTATCATGGACATCTTTTATGATTGTGAGCCCCCACCAAAATATTATATGCCAAAATTCTTAACGTTTGACAAGGAAGACAACATAATGATTTATGTTTGTTCATATTCACATAGATGTTATATTGTTACAGATCCTTTAACATGTGGTGCTCGCCCCCCATCTTTTCTAGCCAAAATTCCGCACTAATTAGAGATACTACTTGTGCATCCAAAACGGTTAACCCAAATCTTGTTTTGAGACTCCACCATACCAACCTATGGATTGATTAAGATCCGTCAAGTAAGTTGTCATCGGTGCAATAAGGCAATAAAAATTTCTTCTAAATGTGTTAGATCATTTAGTGTAAGAGAAAATTGAGCATTGTACGAACTTGTGATGGCAAAATAATAAAGGCGACAGACTGTATAGTAAAGGTTGCTATCATAAGGGGGCAATATAACATGATGTTCTTTTGCACTAAGAGATTGAGCATACAACCAAAAAGCGCATGGCAACCTCTTGTTCCCTCTACGAAGGGCCTATCTTTTAATTTTATGTTTTTTTCTTTTATGCAAGAGTCAAAGTATCTCTCCCTATTCCTTTTTATTTTCTCTTTTGGTAAGCACCATCTGGTGAGGAAAGATCTAGGCACATATATCCAGTTGGATATGGGTGTGTAGCGACCCGACCCGAATGGGTCAAGTCTCTGTGCTTAAGTGTCATCCCTGGATCGGTATGCTGACACACACAGTACTCGAGGATTTATAACAGAGGTCAATCACATGTAAAAGTAACGTAAATACTATTACCTCAAATCCAAAATAGCGGAAGTAACAAGGTTGTGGATTCCCATCAACACCAACGGCAAAGTTGAGTGTAGAAATCGTAACCCTAACGTATCAGTTACTCGTTGTAAGATAATCCTGCAACATGAGACGTTGCAGCCACAGAGGGTCAGTACATTGAATGTACTGGCAAATTCACACCATAGAGAATGATGAATAAAGACTATCACTACATGCATATTTGGCTGGTGGAAAAGCTCTATGGTTATAAGGTTTTTACGTAAAGCCAATTTTTCCCTACTGCAAAGGAATACATTTTAATTAACTATGATGGTGGTTGTTGAACATTGAGAATGGTTGACAGCATTCTCAATCCTAATTAAGCATCATCATTAAAACCCAACAATATTCATTTAAAGTAACGTGATGAGATCAACAGGAAAATCCAAGAACTAGATACTCAAGATGTCCATAACAGGGGACACGGCTAATCATGATTAGTTTATACACTCTGCAGAGGTTTGCACACTTTTCCCCACAAGACTCGATCGCCTCCGTTGGATTTCTCGCACTACATGGTGTTTGAAAAACGGATGACCGAGACACAGTCTTTCAGAAGCGCTAGCACCTTACGATGGATAGACCGGTACACCTACTTTCCCCTACATCTGCTAGTCCACCCTGTAAGAGTTCGCACGACTTAATCAACTATGCCAGAGCCCATAATGGCTTGTGGCTGCACACAGAAGTTTCTAGTTTGAAAAATATCATGATCCCTTTGAGCCTGGGTGGCGGTCCAAAAGAAAACAGGCAAGTCCTGGATTACCCAGGTGCCTAGACAGGCAATCCTAGAATAACCAGGTGCCTCAATCCACCCAGATGTGTGTTTAAGTTGCCACCTTAAGTAAACCATTAATTAACAATCTCACATCTGTCATGGATATCACTCACCCAATCCATGTTTACTAGCATAGCACGGCATAATAAGCAAACGTAGAAGTAACTCCCAGAGGTTTGATAATAAACAGGTAATAGGTACTACCTCATCTACTTCCCATCCCACAATTTAATTAGATCCTAATCATGCAATGTGTGAGGATTGATCTAATGCAATAAAACTGGGTAGTAGAAAAGGTATGATCAAAGTGTGAACTTGCCTGAAATGTTGATGAAGATGATTTGCACTTAAAACTCTTGATAGATCTACTCGTCACACTCCGGTCAATCTATCGTAAGCAAGCAATAGTAACCACACATAAGCAATCACTCAAAAGATCGGAAAGAACGGAGAAGACAATTCGAAAAACATCAAACCAAGCAAATAACTCTTGCAACATAAAACAATTTCTAACAGTACCAAAATTATGTGAGTTTGGCCTTATTAGAATGTTTAGGTCAAGAGCTTCGATTTGCAAAAAGAATCAACTCAAACGAAGCTATGAAACTCAAGTTATGATCAAACGAAGTTTGAATTCAAATCTGATCTAATTCAAATTTTAAACTTTTTCAAAAAACATGTTTGAGTTGGATTAATGGATAGAGGGGGTCATAACGAAGACGTCAGCGTTGGTTTCGTCTAATTTCGACTAACGAGCAAAAAGTTATAGTCGTTTGAAGTACAGGGACTAATCTATAAATAAACTATTCACAAACGGGTCCCAGGCCAAAAAATAAAAAGAAAAAGAAAAAAAAACTAAATAACGAACGTTTGCTACCGAACGCTAATGAACGAACCTGTTCACTGCAGAAGCTAACATAGCGAACGTTTACTAATTAAAGAAAACGTTTCGTGAGAAAAAAAACAAAGCAATCTGGATCGTTCGATACAGATCCGACGACGAGGGAGGCGGCGGTTACCGCGGCGATCGCCGGAGTTCGGGAAGACGGCGGCGGCGGCTTCGGACGGGGACGGGGCGGTGGCTCCGAGGCTCGGTGGCAACGGCGGAGTAGTTGGGAAGGGGCAGCGCACCGAGGCGAGTCCAACAACGGCGTCGACGTCGGTCGAGGGCGGCGGTGGAGCACGGGATGAGGCGACAGATCTTCGGCGGAACTCGCAACTCCGGCGGCGGAGTGCGGCGGATAGGGAGGAGGAGAGAAAAGGGGGTCAGGGTCCCGGGGCTCCGGATTTTTAGGGGGGAGGGGCGGCGAGAAGCTTGGAGGAGGGGGCAGGAGGAGGCCGGGCGAAGCACGGCGGCGGCGATGCGTGCTCGCTCGGGACTGTGTCCCAAGCTGGAAGACGGGCGAGGCACGGCGTCGGGCTGGCTGGGCCGGCCCGGTCCGGTCGGTCCAGAAGTCTTTTTTTAAAACATTTTTTTGACGCAAACAAACAAAATAAAGACAACATAAATATTAATATTATATAGGCATATAATATATCAAAATTTTCAGAAAAAGATTTTCTACAAGTTGAACATTTTTATAATGCCAAATAAAATCCACACAACTTTAGATAATTCAAAGAGTGCTACTGGTCTATTAAAATCCAACAACAATCATTTTAAAAATACCAAAATGATTTCAAATTAATTTTTCCCCAATTTTCTAATGTAGGGAATCATGTTACCCTATTTTCCATATATTTTATTTTTGGAGAAAAATAATTTGAATAAAACTCAACCAATTCCAAAATGAAAATAATTTCAAAAGGACTTTGAATTTGATCCTTGAAACTCCCAACTCATATTTCATAATTTGAAGAAGTCATTTTATCTCCTCTCGTGAAAATCATTGAGTTGCTTAAAGTTTCTGAATTGAAATATTTCCAAATGAAATCCAATTATTTTCAAATACCCTTTCATTTAATTTAAATGGAAGAATTCATATCATCTTTGCTCAAGGTTTTTGTATTTGAAAAGAATTTGAATTCATGGAGATCAGAAAGCAAATATGAAAGTTAGGGAAAGTCCTTTTATTCCCTCTCATTTAACTTTCAAAAAGTTTCGAATTCACTCACTTTCAGACAATCAATCAAATCTATCTATTTATTATAACATTCCAAAATTTAGAATTTTGGGATGTACAGGGTGGGCATGAGTTACTATTGTTGACATAGCCCTTGAGGTGAATACGTTGCGAGGCAAAACTATATACCCCTATCTTTCTATGTGTCCAGTTGAAACTTTTTGATCATGTGTATGTGGTGAGTGTTAGCAATTGTAGAAGACTATATGATGGTTGAGTATGTGGACTTGCCAAAAGGCTCCGATGCGTGACCCTTCCTGAAAAGATGATGTGATGAATTGTTAGTTGTTCATGGGAACTTATATGATAAAAGTTATGTGATAAAAGTTTTATAAGAAAGTTTGTTTTTGTTGTAATAATATACATAATGCTTCTATGTCTATTTTATTTTTATCAAAACCTCTTTCTGTAAGCATGTGGACATGTTTTTCATTTCCATTTTTCAATTGAGGACAAGCGAGGTCTAAGCTTGGGGGAGTTGATACGTCCATTTTGGATCATGTTTTCCAACTGTTATTTATGATGATTTTATGCATAATAATGTTTTATGGAGTAATTATAATGCCTTTTATCTCATAATATGCAAAGTTCACACAAAGCGGGAGAATACTGGCAGGTGGAATTCTAGACCTGAAAAAGCTATGCCAGGCCACCTATTCTACACAACTCCAAATGAGGTGAAACTTCACGAAAAAATTTTATGGAATATTTAAGAACTATTGGAGCAAGTAACTACTAGAGGGGGCCCACCAGGTGGGCACAACCCACCTGGGCGCGCTAGGGCCCCCAGGCGCGCCCTGGTGCGTTGTGCCCTCCTCGACTCGCCTTGGGTGCCCCTCTTCTAGTACATAAGTCATCTTGACCTTGTAAAAAAATAAGAGTAGTACTTTCAGGACAAAGCGCCGCCATCTCGAGGCAGAACTTGGGCAGGAGCACGTTTGCCCTCTGGCGCAGCAATTCCGTCGGGGGAACTTCCCTCCCGGAGGGGGAAATTGAAGGAAATATGCCCTAGAGGCAATAATAAAGTTATTATTTATATTTCCTTATATCATGATACATGTTTATTATTCATGCTAGAATTGAATTAACTGGAAACTTGGTAAATGTGTGAATACATAGACAACAGAGTATCCCTAGTATGCCTCTACTTGACTAGCTCGTTAATCAAAGATGGTTGAGTTTCCTAGCCATAGACATGTGTTCTAATTTGATAAATGGGATCACATCATTAGAGAATGATGTGATGGACAAGACCCATCCGTTAGCTTAGCATAATGATCGTTTAGTTTTTCTGCTATTGCTTTCTTTATAACATACACATGTTCCTCAGACTATGAGATTATGCAACTCTCGAATACCGGAGGAACAGCTGGTGTGCTATCAAATGTCACAACATAACTGGGTGATTATAAAGATGCTCTACAAGTGTCTCCGATGGTGTTTTTTGAGTTGGCATAGATCAAGATTAGGATTTGTCACTCCATGTATCGGAGAGGTATCTCTGGGCCCTCTCGGTAATGCACATCACTATTAGCCATGCAAGCAATGTGTCTAATGAGTTAACCACTGTATGATGCATTACGGAACGAGTAAAGAGACTTGCTGGTAACGAGATTGAACTACGTATGATGATACCGACGATCGAACCTCAGGCAAGTAACATACCGATGACAAAGGGAACAACTTATGTTGTTATGCGGTTTGACCGATAAAGATCTTCGTAGAATATGTAGGAGCCAATATGACCATCCAGGTTCCGCTATTGCTAATTGACTAGAGATGTGTCCTGGTCATGTCTACATAGTTCTCGAACACGTAGGGTTAGCACGCTTAACGTTTAATGACGATTTGTATTATGAGTTATGTGATTTGATGTACCGAAGTTTGTTCGGAGTCCGGGATGAGATCACGGACCTGACAAAGAGTCTCGAAATGGTTGAGACATAAAGATTGATATATTGGACCATGTTATTTGGACACTTGAAGTGTTCCGGATAGTTTCGGGTAAAAACGGAGTGTCAGAGGGGTTACTGGAACTCCCCGGGGGAACTAATGGGCCACCATGGGCCTTATTGGACAGAGAGGAGGGCCGCAACGGCAGGCCGCGCCCTTGCCCCCCCTTAGCTGTCCGAATTAGACAAGGGAAGGGGGCGGTGCCCCCTTTCCTACTCCCTCTCCCTCTGCTTCCTTCACCCTCTCCCCCTTTTGGAGGAATCCTACTAGGACTTGGAGTCCTAGTAGGACTCCCCTCTTAGGCGCGCCCTAGGGGCCGGCCGGCCCTTCCCTCCTCCCTCCTTTATATACTTGGCGAGGGGGCACCCTAGAACACATAAGTTAATCTTTTAGCTGTGTGCGGTGCCCCCCTCCATTGTTACACACCTCGATCATATCGTTGTAGTTCTTAGGCGAAGGCCTGCGTCGGTAACTACATCATCACTATCGCCACGCCGTCGTGCTGACGGAACTCTCCCTCGGCCTCAACTAGATCAAGAGATTGAGGGACGTCATCGAGCTGAACGTGTGCTGATCGCGGAGGTGCCGTGCGTTCGGTACTTCGATCGGTTGGGTCGGGAAGACATTCGACTACATTAACCGCGTTACTAAACGCTTCTGCTTTCGATCTACGATGGTACATAGACACACTCTCCCCTCTTATTGCTATGCATCTCCTAGATAGATCTTGCGTGATCGTAGGTAAATTTTTTTGAAATACTGAGTTCCCCAAAGTGGCATCCGAGCTAGGTCTATGCATAGATGTTATATGCATGAGTAGAACACAAAGAGTTGTGGGCGATAATAGTCATACTTCTTACTAGCAATGTCTTACGTTGATTGAACGGTATTGTTGGATGAAGCGGCCCAGACCGACATTACATGACCGCGTTCATGAGACTGGTTCTACCGACGTGCTTCGCACACAGGTGGCTAGTGGCCATCTGTTTCTCCAGCTTTAGTTGAATCGAGTTTGACTACACCCGGTCCTTGTTGAAGGTTAAAACAGAAGACTTGATGAAAAGATCATTTCGGTTTTGATGCGTAGGTAAGAACGGTTCTTGCTAGAAGCCCGTAGCAGCCACGTAAAACTTGCAACAACAAAGTAGGGGACGTCTAACTTTTTTTTGCTGGGCATGTTGTGATGTCATATGATCAAGACGTGACGATATATAAACTGTTGTATGAGATCATCCTGTTTTATAAAAGTTATCGGCAACTGCAAGGAGCCATATGGTTGTTGCTTTATTGTATGAAATGCAATCGCCATGTAATTGCTTTACTTTATCACTAAACAGTAGCGATAGTCGTAGAAGCAATAGTTGGCGAGATGACAACGATGCTACGATGGAGATCAAGGTGTCAAGCCGGTGAATATGGTGATCATGACGGTGCTTTGGAGATGGAGATCAAAGGCACAAGATGATGATGGACATATCATATCACTTATTTTGATTGCATGTGATGTTTATCCTTTATGCATCTTATTTCTCTTAGTACGGCGGAGGCATTATAAGATGATCTCTCACTAAATTTCAAGGTATAAGTCTTATCCCTGAGTATGCACTATTGCTATAGTTCATCATGCCCAGACACCACGTGATGATCGGGTGTGATAAGCTCTACGTTCACATAAAACGGGTGCAAGCCAGTTTTCCACACGCAGAATACTTGGGTTAAACTTGACGAGCCTAGCATATGCAGATATGGCCTCGGACCACTAAGACCGAAAGGCTGAGCATGAATCATGTAGTAGGTATGATCAACTTAGTGATGTTCAGCATTGAAAACTACTTCATCTCACGTAATGATCGGACATGGTTTTTTGTAGATAAATGGCCCGTGCTACTGTTCCTTTGAATTTTAATGCGTTCCTAGAGAAAGCTAAGTTGAAAGATGATGGTAGCAACTACATGGACTGGGTCCGTAACTTGACGATTATCCTCATTGCTGCAAAGAAGAATTACGTCCTAGAAGCACCGCTAGGTGCAAAGCCCACTTCAGGAGCAACACTAGATGTTATGAACGTCTGGTAGAGCAAAGCTGATGACTACTCGATAGTTCAGTGTGCCATGCTTTACGGCTTAGAATTGGGACTTCAACGATGTTTTAAACGTCATGGAGCATATGAGATGTTCCAGGAGTTGAAGTTAATATTTCAAGCAAATGCCCGAATTGAGAGATATGAAGTCTCCAATAAGTTCTCTAGCTACAAGATGGAGGAGAATCGTTATGTGAGTGAACATATACTCAGAATGTCTGGGTACCACAACCACTTGACTCAACTGGGAGTTAATCTTCCTGATGATATTGTCATTGACAAAGTTCTTCAATCACTACCACCAAGCGATAAAAGCTTCGTGATGAACTATAATATGCAAGGGATGGATACGACAATTCCCGAGCTCTTCGCAATGCTAAAGCTGCGGAGGTAGAAATCAAGAAGGAGCGTCAAGTGTTGATGGTCAACAAGACAACTAGTTTCAAGAAGAAGGGCAAAGGGAAGAAGGGGAACTTCAAGAAGAACGGCAAGCAAGTTGCTGCTGCAAAGGGACTGGTCACTAGAAGCGGAACTGCCCCAAGTATTTGGCGGATAAGAAGGATGGCAGAGTGAAAGGTATATTTGATAGACATGTTATTGATGTGTACCTTACTAATGCTCATAGTAGCTCCTGGGTATTTGATGCTGGTTTTGTTGCTCTTATTTGCATATCAAACAGTGGCTACAGATTAAACGAAGATTGGCTAAGGATGAGCTGACGATGCGCGTGGGAAATGGTTCCAAAGTTGATGTGATCGTCATCGGCACGCTACCTCTACATCTACCTTCATGATTAGTATTAGACCTGAATAATTGTTATTTGGTGTCAGCATTAAGCATCTGCATTATATCTGGATCTTGTTTGATGCGAGACGGTAATTCATTCAAATTAGAGAAGAATGGTTGTTATATTTATATGAGTAATATCTTTTATGCTCATGCACCCTTGATGAGTGGTCTTATTTTTATTGAATCTCGATAGCAGTGATACACATATTCATTGTATTGAAGCCAAAAGATATAATTTTAATAATGATAGTGCAACTTATTAGTGGCACTGCCATTTAAGTCATATTGGTGTATAGCGCATGAAGAAACTCCATGTTGATGGGCTTTCGGAATCACTTGATTATGAATCACTTGATGCTTGTGAACCATGCCTCATGGGCAAGATGACTAAGACTCCATTCTCCGGAACAATGGAGCGAGCAACATACTTATTGGAAATAATACATACTGATGTATGTGGTCCAATGAGTGTCGATGCTCGCGGCGGGTATCGTTATTTCCTGACGTTCATAGATGATTTGAGCAGATATGGGTATCTCTAGTTAATGAAACATAAGTCTGAAACATTTGGAAAGTTCAAAGAATTTCAGAGTGAAGTGGAAAATCATCGTAACAAGAAAAAAATCTACGATCTGATCGTGGAGGTGAATATTTGAGTTCTAAGTTTGTTCTTCATTTGAAACAATGTGGAATAGTTTCACAACTCACGCCACCTGGAACACCACAGCGTAATGGTTTGTCCGAACATCGTAACATTACTTTATTAGATATGGTGCGATCTATGATGTCTCTTACTGATTTACAGCTATCGTTTTGGGTTATGCTTTAGAGACGGCTTCATTCACGTTAAATAGGGCACCATCGAAATCCATTGAGACGACACCATATGAATAGTGGTTTGGCAAGAAACACACGTTGTTGTTTCTTAAAGTTTGGGGCTGCGATGCTTATGTAAAAAAGCTTCAACCTGATAAGCTCGAACCCAAATCGGAGATATGTGCCTTCATAGGATACCCAAAGGAGACTTTTGGGTACACCTTCTATCACAGATTCGAAGGCAACATATTCATTGCTAAGAATGGATCATTTCTAGAGAAGGAGTTTCTCTCGAAAGAAGTGAGTGGGAGGAATGTAGAACCTGATGAGGTAATTGTACCTTCTCCCTTATTGGAAAGTGGTTCATCACAAAATCAGTTCCGGTGATTCCTACGCCAATTAGTGAGGAAGCTAATGATGATGATCATGAAACTTCTGATCAAGTTACTACCGAACCTCGTAGGTCAACCAGAGTAAGATCCGCACCAGAGTGGTACAGTAATCCTGTTCTGGAGGTCCTGTTACTTGACCATGAAGAACCTACGAACTATCAGGCACAGATTCCACGAAATGGCTTGAAGCCATGAAATCTGAGATAGGATCCATGTATGAGAACAAAGTGTGGACTTTTGTTGACTTGCCCGATGATTGGCAAGCAATAGAGAATAAATGGATCTTCAAGAAGAAGACTGGCACAGACAGTAATGTTACTGTCTACAAAGCTTGACTTGTTGAGAAAGGTTTTCGACAAGTTCAAGGAGTTGACTACGATGAGACCTTCTCACCCGTAGCGATGCTTAAGTCTGTCTGAATCATGTTAGCTATTGCCGCATTTTTTTATGATTATGAAATTTGGAAAATCGATGTCAAAATTGGATTCCTTAATGGATATCTTAAAGAAGAGTTGTATATGATGCAACCAGAAGGTTTTGTCAATCCAAAAGGTGCTAACAAAGTGTGCAAGCTCCAGCGATCCATTTATGGACTGGTGCAAGCCTCTCGGAGTTGGAATATATGCTTTGATAGTGTGATCAAAGCATATGGTTTTATACAGACTTTTGGAGAGGCCTGTATTTACAAGAAAGTGAGTGGGAGCTCTGTAGCATTTCTGATATTATACGTGGATGACATATTGTTGATCGGAAATGATACTGAATTTCTAAATAGCATAAAAGGATACTGGAATAAGAATTTTTCAACGAAAGACCTCGGTGAAGCTGCTTATATATTGGGCCTCAAGATCTTTAGAGATAGATCAAGACGCTTAATTGGACTTTTACAAAGCACATACCTTGATAAAGTTTTGAAGAAGTTCAAAATGGATCAGTCAAAGAAAGGGTTCTTGCCTGTGTTGCAAGGTGTGAAGTTGAGTCAGACTCAATGCCCGACCACTTTAGAAGATAGAGAGAAAATAAAAGTCATTCCCTATGCCTCAGCCATAGGTTTTGTCATGTATGCAATGATGTGTAGACCTGATGTGTGCCTTGGTATTAGTTTAGCAGGGAGGTACCAAAGCACTCCAGGAGTGGATCACTAGATAGCGGTCAAGAACAGCCTGAAATACCTAAAAAGGACTAAGGATATGTTTCTCATTTATGGAGGTGACAAAGAGCTCATCATAAATGGTTATGTCGATGCAAGCTTTGACACTGATCCGGATGACTCTAAGTCACTAACCGGATACATATTTTTATTGAATGGTGGAGCTATCAGTTGGTGCAGTTCTAAGCAGAGCGTCGTGGCAGGATCTACGTGTGAAGCGGAGTACATAGCTGCTTCGGAAGCAGCAAATGAAGGATTCTGGATGAAGGAGTTCATATCTGAACTAGCTGCAATACCTAGTGCATCGGGTCCAATGAAAATCTTTTGTGACAATACTGGTGCTATTGCCTTGGCAAAGGAATCCAGATTTCACAAGAGAACGAAGCACATCAAGAGACGCTTCAATTCCATCCATGACCAAGTCAAGGAGGGAGACATAGAGATTAGCAATATACATACGGATCTGAATGTTGCAGACCCGTTGACTAAGCCTCTCTCACAAGCAAAACATGATCAGTACCAAGACTTCGTTGGTGTTAGAATCATTACTATGTAATCTAGATTATTGACTCTAGTGCAAGTGGGAGACTGAACAAAATATGCCCTAGAGGTAATAATGAAGTTGTTATTTATATTTCCTTATATCATGATAATTGTTTATTATTCATGCTAGAATTGTATTAACAGGAAACTTAGTACATGTGTGAATACATAGACAAACAGAGTATCCCTAGTATGCCTCTACTTGACTAGCTCGTTAATCAAACATGGTTAAGTTTCCTAGCCATAGACATGTGTTGTCATTTGATGAACGGGATGACATCATTAGAGAACGATGTGATGGATAAGACCCATCCATTAGCTTAGCATAATGATCATTTAGTTTTTCTGCTATTGCTTTGTTCATAACTTATACATGTTCCCCATACTATGAGATTATGCAACTCCAAAATACCGGAGGAACACCTTGTGTGCTATCAAACGTCACAACGTAACTTGGTGGTTATAAAGATGCTCTAGAGGTGTCTCCGATGGTGTTCGTTGCATTGGCATAGATCGAGATTAGGATTTGTCACTCCGTGTATCGGAGAGCTATCTCTGGGCCCTCTCAGTAATGCACATCACTATGAGCCTTGCAAGCAATGTGTCTAATGAGTCAGCGACAGTATGATGCATTATGGAACGAATAAAGAGACTTGTCAGTAACTAGATTGAACTAGGTATGATGATATCGACGATCGAATATCGGGCAAGTAACATACCGATGACAAAGGGAACAATGTATGTTGTTATGCGGTTTGACCGATAAAGATATTCGTAGAATATGTAGGAGGCAATATGAGCATCCAGGTTACACTATTGGTTATTGACCGAAGATGTGTCTCAGTCATGTCTACATAGTTCTCGAACTCGTAGGGTCCGCATGCTTAATGTTCGATGACGATTTGTATTATGAGTTATGTGATTTGATGTACCGAAGTTTGTTCGGAGTCCCGAATGATATCACGGACATGACGAGGAGTCTCGAAATGGTCGATACATAAAGATTGATATATTGGACCACGTTATTCGGACACCGGAAGTGTTCCAGACAGTTTCGGGTAAAAACGGAGTGCCGGAGGGGGTATCGGAACCCCCTGGGAGAACTAATGGGCCACCATGGGCCTTATTGGAGAGAGAGGAGGGCCGCCAGGGCAGCCCCCCCTTAGCAATCCGAATTGGACAAGGGAAGGGGGGCGGCGCCCGCTTTCCTACTCCCTCTCCCTCTCCTTCCTTCCCCCTCTATCCCTTTTGGTGGAATCCTACTAGGACTAGGGGTCCTAGTAGGACTCCCCTCTTGGGCGCGCCCTAGGGGGCGGCTGACCCTCCCCTCCTCCCTCCTTTATATACATTGGGAGGGGGGCAACCTAGAACACACAAGTTGATATTTGAGCCATGTGTGGTGCCCCCTCCACAGTTACACACCTCGGTCATATCATTGTAGTGCTTAGGCGAAGCCCTACGTCGGTAACTACATCATCACCGTCGCCATGCCGTCGTGCTGACGGAACTCTCCCTCAGCCTCAACTAGATCAAGAGATCGAGAGACGTCATCGAGCTGAACGTGTGATGATCGCGGAGGTGTGATGCATTCGGTACTTGGATCGGTTGGATCACAAAGACGTTAGACTACATCAACCGCATTACTAAACACTTCTGCTTTCGGTCTACGAGGGTACGTACACACACTCTGTCCTCTCATTGCTATGCATCTCCTAGATAGATCTTGCATGATCATAGGTAAATTTTTTGAAATATTGCATTCCCCAAGAGAAATCATCATCATCAGGAACAACTCTCCCATCTTCAGGAGGGTAATCTTCATCAACATCTTCAATAACACCATCTCCTCCAAACCCTAGTCCATCTCTTGTGTTCAATCTTTGTACCGGAACCTCAGATTGGTGCTTGTGGGTGACTAGTAGTGCTGATTACATCTTGTAGTTGATTACTATATGGTTTATTTGGTGGAAGATTATATGTTAAGATCCATTATGACATGTAATACCCCTCTGATCTTGAGCATTATTATCATTTGTGAGTAGCTACTTTTTTTCTTGAGGTCATGGGAGAAATCTTGTTGCAAGTAATCATGTGAATTTGAAATGTGTTCGACATTTTGATGGTATGTATGTTATGATTCCCTTAGTGGTGTCTTGTGAACGTCGACTACAAGGAACTTCACCTTATTAGGGCCTAAGGGAATGCATTGTGGAGTAGTTATTAGATGATGGGTTGCGAGAGTGATAGAAGCTTAAACCCTAATTTATGCGCTACTTCGTAAGGGACTGATTTGGATACAAAAGTTTAATGCTATGGTTAGATTTTATCTTAATGCTTTTCTCGTAGTTGCGGATGCTTGCAAGGGGGTTAATCATAAGTAGGAGGTTTGTTCAAGTAAGAACAACACCTAAGCACCGGTCCACCCACATATCAAATTAAAAAAGTAGCGAATACGAATCAAACCAACATGATGAAAGTGACTAGATGAATTTCCAGTGTACCCTCAAGATTGCTTTGCTTATCATAAGAGACCGTTTTTGCCTATCCTTTGCCACAAAAGGATTGGGATACCTTGTTGCATATTATTTGTCATTACCATTACTTGCTCGTTACAAATTATCTTGCTATCAAACTACTCGTTACTTATAATTTCAGTGCTTGCAAAGAATACCTTACTGGAAACCACTTGTCATTTCCTTCTGCTCATGGGTCATTAGTGTCTGGCAGAAGGGAAAATGCAACTACTGCAAGAGTGACATCAGTGCTCATCCCGTGATTAATGGTACATCTGATTTGCACAAACATTTTAATATTGGCAAGCTCAACCCCCATAGGAATATTTGCGATTATAAGCAAGCTGTGTTGCAAGTTAATCAAGGCGATAGTGTACATGCTTGGAAATTTGATTCTGATGCTATTAGGGCTGCTTATGCTAAAATGTTAATAGAAGATGAACTCCCATTTGCATATGGTCAAAAATATGGGTTTAAAAAGTTCATGTCTAAAGCCTGCCCACGTTTCTCAATTCCATTGAGGAGAACATGCACTAGGGATGTTGTTTGTGCATATTTTGAATAGAAGGCCAAACTAAAACTTTTCTTTAAAGAACAACGTGAAAGAGTGTGTCTCACAACTGATTGTTGGACTTTTGAACAAAAAGAGACCTAGATGATTGTTACTGATCACTTCATTTGTAAAGAATGGAAACTTCAGAAGAAAGTCATTAGCTTGTTAAAGATCATAAAGGAGATGATATTGGGGAACACTTGCAGAAAACTTTGATTGATTGGGGGATAGAGAGGGTCATGTCCATTACTATTGATAATGCTAGTAATAATGATGGTGGTATTGGTTACCTGAGAAAGGAACTGAATAAATCTAAGACATGCATAACTGGAGGTAAATATCTCGACCATTTGGCATGCTTGGCATGTGTGACCACCCGAGACGGACGCTCCAGATGCCTACCATGTTTTGCATGTCAGCTATGTTAGTTATTTTTTTGTTGCATTCACCATCGCATCATCCGCATTGCATCGGTACTCGTTGTTGTCATTGTTTTTTTAACTTGCATCTGCCCGTAGTTGTCGCTTCTTCCTTGTCTCTTTTGACCTTCTCTTGGATCATCCAAACCGCTCTTCTCTCTCCTCTTTGAGCCCATCAAACCCTCTTGTCTAGTCGATCTCTCTCAAACCCACTCGTGTGCATCTGAAACTTCCCCAAACCCTTTCCGCTTAGTCATCACCATTGGATCTGGATCATCCCCAAACATCCCTAAAATATCATTGGTTCATTGTTTGGACTTCCTAACCTATTTATTCTGGGCCGTCTGATTATGATCGGAGGGACCAATTAGTCCCTAGCTAAATCCACCTGCTATATATACACGGGATCCAACCCTAGAATATAGGAGGTTTGTCCCTCCACCACCGCCACCGGGTCGCCTCCCACCTCGCGATACCCTCGCCCGATCCTCCTCGATCCCCTCGCCCAACCAATGCATCCCCTCCGATCCATCCTTCCCGTGCCCACCCTCTCGATCCAGGAGCTGAGCTCCCCTACCTGAGGCCGCCATCTTCAACCGTCCTCGGCGGAGACCAAGCGTCTTGCTCCTCCTCGATCCCCTCCAGTATGCACCCCATGACCGAGCCGACAGAGCGAGCTCCACCGGTGACCGCCTCCAACAGGGCTGTCGCGTCCCTCTCCTTTGCTTCCTCCCGTTTCCCTTCTTCTCGTATCTCTCTCACCTCGCGGTCTCTCTCTCTCTCTCTCTCTCTCTCTCTCTCTCTTTCTCTCTTTCTTCAGGACCAACATGATCTGCACACGATCTCCTCGCCCGCCTCCTCCGTGAGCCTCGCCGGAGCCACTCGCTGGTGAGCTCCTTCACAGTCCCTCCACTGCTCCTTTCTTTTCCTTCCATCGGCCACTGCTCACCTCCTGATCTCTCTCTTCTTGTCCCAGACGCAGGTCGACCTCACCGCCATTCTACTACCTTAGGTGCCTGGATCCATCCGCCTAGCTCACCTGTGCCTCCCCGCCATGCTCCCCGTCCTCCGCCCAAGTCCCGCCGGGCCAAGGCCCCTCCAGCCGTGGGTCTCCTTCACAGCATCGAGTAGTAGCAGTTCGGGTAGAGGAGGATGGCACCTCTTTCTTGACACCTCAGCCGCCATCATTGACTGCGTCCGCTTGGGCTGCATCCCCGTGGGGCCCAGCCTCCCACACCGCTCTAGGCCTCCACGGCCTCCTCATCCACCGACTGGGCTAAAGCCCATGGGTGAGCGCCCACAGCCCCTCCTCTCTATTGGGCCAGCCAGTTTCAGCCCGTGACATGTTTTTCCTCTGGACGAATTTAGCTATTATCCAGGGATTTACAATTTTACAAAAAAGACCCTCATGTTCATGCATTTAATATCTCACAAACCGTGCATCGGATTAAAATGTTTTAAATACGTAAAATTCTTAGAATTTCATCTAGTATCACAATATGCAAATTTCATGCATGTTAAAAGTGTTTAAATTGCTGTTTGCATATAGTTTGCATTAATGACATGTTAAAATGGTTTATTTCATAACTAAATAACAGTAGCTCCGAATTAAATAAACTTGATATGTAAATGTGGTGTAATAATTCATAGATTAACTTGGTGCACTTACTTGGCATGCTTAACAACTCTAAAATATGGTTTAGGGCAAAACAGTACTAAAACATGGGGATTATCCAGAATTGTTGTTTGTCATTCCGGCCTCATTTAAACTTGCCTAAATAGATAGTTTACTTATGTTTCATCTATTGCCATGTTAACCAACATTTAATCTTGTATTGTTCATAAACAAGAGCGAACTAAATAATTGAACGTGGCGCTTCGTCAATATGCAACTCATTGCATATTGAGCTCCACTTCATTTGTAGTGTTGTTTGTTGCACTTTGCCATGCCATGAATCATTAAACCGGACATGCATCATACTTGTTTGTGCATCATGCCATGTTTATGTGATGGTTGTTTACCATGTTGTTTGCTTCTTTCCGGTTGTGCTACTTCTCGATAGTTCTCGGTATCGTTGCGAGTGTGAGGATCCGTTCGACTACGTTGGCTCGTCTTCTTCACGGATTCGGTCTTCTTCCTGGCATGATTTCAGGAAAGATGACCGTCACCTTCGATCTCACTACTATCTTTGCTATGCTAGTTGTCTCGATGCTATCTCTATGTCGTGCTACCTACCACTTGTTTATCAAGCCTCCCAAATTGCCATGATAGCCTCTAAGCCTTTTACCCTTCCTAGCAAACTATAGTTTGACTATGTTACCGCTTTGCTCAGCCCTCTTAGAGCATTGCTAATTCCAGGTGCAGTTGCAGGTGGTTCCATGTTGGGACATGGATATCATGAGATATCACAATATCTCTTATTTAATTAATTCATCTATATACTTGGTAAAGGGTGGAAGGCTCGGCCTTTTGCTTGGTATTTTGTTCCACTCTTGCCGCCTTAGTTTCCGTCATACCGGTGTTATGTTCCTTGATTTTGCGTCCCTAACACGATGACGGTTTATGGGCCCCTCTTGACAGTTCACTTTCAATAAAGCTCTTCCAGCAAGGCCCAACATTGGTTTTACCATTTTCCTAATAACAACTAAAACTTCCATAGGGACCGGCTAGCACCCGAGGTCTCTTAATCAACACCCCGGGACAATGCTCCTCATGAGGTTGGTCCACCTACCTAGCAGTCGGCGGTGCCGCCTTGGGGCAACTCGAGGTCTTTTGGATATCATCCACTATGCATAGACGGTGTTGTCCTAAGAACAAGATACGCGCGGCTCCTATCGGGGTATCGACACACTAGGTAGTCTTTGCTGGTTTTGTTTAACCATTGTCGAAATGTCTTGTGCATCGGGATTCTGAGTCTAATCGGAGGGTCCCGAGATGGAGGATTGTCTCCGCGGATCGTGAGCTTGTCATGGGCTAAGTTCGAACACCCCTGGAGGGTTTAAACTTTCAAGAGTCGTGCCCGCGGTTATGTGGCAGATGGGAATTTGTTAATATCCGGTTGTAGTGGACTTGCACTAAACTCAATTAAAATACACCAACCGCGTGCGTAACTATGATCGTCTCTTTTCGGTTGCGTTCGAGAAGAGAACACAGTGGGGTTACGTTTGAACGTAAGTAGTTCAGGATCACTTCTTGATCATTACTAGTTTGTGACCGTTTGCGTACTTTCTCATCTTACTCTCGTACTCACAAGTTAGCCACCATACAATGCTTAGTCGCTTGCTGCAACCTCACCACTTATCTATTCCATACCAATTAAGATTTGCTAGTCTTGATAGCCATGGTAGGTGATACGTCTCCAACGTATCTATAATTTTTGATTGTTCCATGCTATTATATTATCAACCTTGGATGTTTAATATGCATTTATATACTATTTTATATGATTTTTGGGACTAACCTATTAACCTAGAGCCCAGTGCCAGTTTTTGTTTTTTCGTTGTTTTTGAGTATCGCAGAAAAGGAAAACCAAACGGAGTCCAATTGACCTGAAACTTCACGGAACTTATTTTTGGACCAGAAAAAGGTCAGGAAGTAAAATAATTGGGCCAGAAGAGTCTCGGGCTGTCCACGAGGGTGGGGCTGCGCCCACCCCCCTGGGCACGCCCCCCTGTCTCATGGACATCCCGGAGATCCCCCTGCCTTGTTCCCGACTCCAACACCTCTTATATAACCCAAAACTTCCAGAAAGAAACCTAGATCGGGAGTTCTGCCGCCAGAAGCCTCCGTAGCCACTGATAACCAATCTAGACCCGTTCCTGCACCCTGCCGGAGGGGGAATCCCTCTCCGGTGGCCATCTTCATCATCCCGACACTCTCCATGATGAGGAGGGAGTAGTTCACCCTTGGGGCTGAGGGTATGTACCAGTAGCTATGTGTTTGATCTCTCTCTCTCGTGTTCTTGAGGTGATACGATCTTGATGTATCATGAGCTTTTCTATTATAGTTGGATATTATGATGTTTCTACCCCTCTACTCTCTTGTGATGAATTGAGTTTTCCCTTTGAGTTTTCCCTTTGAAGTTCTTGAGGTGATACGATCTTAAAGGATTTGAGAAGACTTGATGTTTGTATTGCATGTGCTTATCTGTGGTCACAATGGGATATCATGTGATCCACTTGATGTATGTTTTGGTGATCAACTTGCGAGTTCCGTGACCTAGTGAACTTATGCATAGGGGTTGGCACATGTTTTCGTCTTGACTCCCCGATAGAAACTTTGGGGCACTCTTTGACTTCTTTATGTTGGTTGAATAGATGAATCTGAGATTGTGTGATGCATATCGTATAATCATACCCACGGATACTTGAGGTGACATTGGAGTATCTAGGTGACATTAGGGTTTTGGTCGATTTGTTTCTTAAGGTGTTATTCTAGTACGAACTCTATGATAGATCAAACGGAAAGAATAGCTTCGTGTTATTTTACTACAGGCTCTTGAATAGATAGATCAGAAAGGATAACTTTGAGCTGGTTTCGTACCCTGCAATAATCTCTTTGTTTGGTCTCCTCTTTTAGTGACTTTGGAGTGACTCTTTGTTGCATATTGAGGGATTGTTATATGATCCAATTATGTTATTATTGTTGAGAGAACTTGCACTAGTGAAAGTATGAACCCTAGGCCTTGTTTCCTAACATTTCAATACCGTTTGTGCTCACTTTTATCATTAGTTACCTTGCTGTTTTTATATTTTCAGATTACAAAAAAATTTATCTACTATCTATATTGCACTTGTATCACCATCTCTTCGCCAAACTAGTGCACCTATACAATTTACCATTCTATTGGGTGTGTTGGGGACACAAGAGACTCTTTGTTATTTGGTTGCAGGGTTGCTTAGAGAGACCATCTTCATCCTACACCTCCCACGGATTGATAAACCTTAGGTCATCCACTTGAGGGAAATTTGCTACTGTCCTACAAACCTCTGCACTTGGAGGCCCAACAACGTCTACAAGAAGAAGGTTGTGTAGTAGACATCAAGCTCTTTTCAGGCGCCGTTGCCGGGGAGGTTAGTGCTTGAAGTTATAGCTTTAGATGTTGCAATCGAATATTTTAGTTTCTTGTTTTATCACTAGTTTAGTCTATAAAAAGAAAATTACAGAAAAATGGAATTGAGGGTACCTCATATGCTTCATCTTTTTAATATCTTTCATGAAAATAAGGATTCCGATAATTGTTCCAAAGTGTTAGAAGAAGAATGCATTAAAATATTTGGCACTAAATCTTTGTATGATGAGTATGATTGCAACGTTGTTAGTATGAATTCCTTGAATATCCATGATGCTAATGATATGCAAAGCCACAAGCTTGGGGAAGCTATGTTTGATGAAGATGAATTTTTCCCCCCAAATTATGATGAGCAAATTTATTTTGATGATAGCATGCCTCCTATTTGTGATCATTATATTGATGAAAGTGGGTTTTTAAGAGTGTCAACTTTAGTAAGTAATGATTCCACTATTTTCGAGGGTGTTGAATCTTATTGTGATAATTATGAAAGTGGGTTTGGAGAGGTCATGACTTTAGTTAATGTTAATCCCACTATTTTGGAAGAGTGTCAACTTTGCATACTTGTAGATCATGAAAAGAATGCTTTATGTGATGGTTATATTGTTTAATTCATTCATGATGCTACTGAAAATTATTATGAGGGAGGAACATATGCTTGTAGGAATTGCAATAATATCAAGTTTCCTCTCTATGTGTTCAAAATCTTGAAGTTATCCTTATTTTACCTTCCTATGCAAGTTGATTCTTGTACCCACAAGTTCTTTGATCAATAAATCCCTATGAATAGGAAGTGGGTTAGACTTAAATGTGCTAGTCATATTCTTCATGATGCTCTCTTTATGTTTGAATTCTTATCTTTTATGTGAGCATCATTGAAATCATCATGCCTAGCTAGGGTTGTTAAACGTTAGCACTTATTGGGAGGCAACCCAATTTTTATTTTTGTTCTTTGCTTATTGTTCCTATTTGGTAATAAATAATTCATCTAGCCTCAGTTTATATGTGGTTTTATGTTTTAATTAGTGTTTGTGCCAAGTACAACCTTTGGGAAGACTTGGGTGAAGTCTTTATGATCTTGCTGTAAAAAGCAGAAACTTTAGCGCTCACGAGATTAGCTACAATTTTTTACTGGAGAGCGCTATTAAGTTGATTATTTTTGAAGATGATTAATAGACAAATTCCTCAGGTCCACCAATTTATTTTATAATTTTTGGGGTTCCAGAAGTATACGTTTGATGCAGAGTACTACAGATTGTTCTATTTTTGACAGATTCTATTTTCTATGTGTTGTTTGCTTATTTTGATGAATCTATGAGAAGTATCAGACGGTATGAACCATAGATGAGTTGGAATACAGTGGATATTAAAACAATATGAATTTATAATGTGTTCACAACAGTACCTACGTGGTGATTTATTTTCTTATACTAACGTAGCTTACGAGTTTTCTGTTAAGTTTTGTGTTGTGAAGTTTTCAAGTTTTGGGTAAAGATTCGATGGACTATGGAATAAGGAGTGGAAAGAGCCTAAGCTTGGGGATTCCCAAGGCACCCCAAGGTAATATTCAAGGACAACCAAGATCCTAATCTTGGTGATGCCACATATGGCATCCCCTCTTTCGTCTTCGTTCATCGGTAACTTTACTTGGAGCTATATTTTTATTCACCACATGATATGTGTTTTTCTTGGAGCGTCATTTTATTTTATTTTATTTTGATTGCTGTTTGAATAAAATACCATGACCTGAAATTCTTAAATGTTAGATATTCTTCACATAGTTGCATAATTATTCGACTACTCATTGATCTTCACTTATATCTTTCGAAGTAGTTTATCATTTGCTCTAGTGCTCCGGTTATATCTTTTAGAGCACGACGGTGTTTCTATTTTATAGAAATAATTGATCTCTCATGCTGCACTTATATAATTTTAAGAGTCCTTTAGAACAACATGGTAATTTACTTTGGTTATAAATTTTAAATTCTAAGAGAAGTTGGATGCTTGATAGTTGTTTTGAGATATAAAGGTGGTAATATTAGAGGTGTGCTAGTTGAGTAATTGTGAAATTGATTAACACTTGTGCTAAAGTTGTCAAGTCCCGTAGCATGTACGTATGGTAAACGTCGTGTGACAAATTTGAAGCATGGGGTGTTCTTTGATTGCTTTCCTTATGAGTGGCGGTCGGGGACGAGCGATGGTCTTTTCCTACCAATCTATCCCGCTAGGAGCATGCGCGTAGTGCTTGGTTTTGATGACTTGTAGATTTTTGCAATATGTATTTGAGTTCTTTTAGACTAATGTTGAGTCCATGGATTATACGCACTCTCACCCTTCCGTCATTTCTAGCCTCTTGGGTACCGTGCATTGGCCTTTCTCACCTTGAGAGTTGGTGCAAACTTCGTCGGTGCATCCAAACACCGTGATATGATACGCTCTATTACACATATGCCTCCTTATATCTTCCTCAAAACAGACACCATACCTACCTATTATGGAATTTCCATAGCCATTTGGAGATATATTGTCATGCAACTTTCCACTGTTACATTTATTATGACACGCATCCTCATTGTCATATTGCTTTGCATGATCATGTAGTTGACATCGTATTTGCGGCAAAGCCACCATGCTTAATTTTTCATACATGTTACTCTTGATTCATCGCAATCCCGGTACACCACCGGAGGCATTCACATAGATTCATATTTTTGTTCTAAGTATTGAGTTGTAATTATTGAGTTGTAAGTAAATAAAAGTGTGATGGTCATCATTAGAGCATTGTCGCATGTGAGTTAAGGATGATGGAGACTATGATTCCCCCACAATTCAGGATGAGACTCTGAACAAAAAAAAAGAGGCCATAAAAAAGGCCCAAACAAAAAAAATAAGAAGAAGAGAGAAGGGACAATGTTACTATCCTTTTTCCACACTTGTGCTTCAAAGTAACACCATGATCTTCATGATAGAGAGTCTCTTATTTTGTCACTTTCATATACTAGTGGGAATTTTTCATTATAGAACTTGTCTTGTATATTCCAATGATGGGATTCCTCAAATGCCCTAGGACTTCATGAGCAAGCAAGTTGAATGCACACCCACTTAGTTTCTTTGATGATCTTTCATATATTTATAGCTCTAGTGCATCCGTTGCATGGCAATCCCTACTCCTTGCATTAACATCAATCAGTGGGCATCTCCATAGCCCATTGATTAGCCGCATCAATGTGAGTCTTTCTCCCTTTTTTCTTCTCACACAACCTCAATCATCATATTCTATTCCACCCATAGTGCTATTTCCATGGCTCGCGCTCATATATTGCGTAAAAGTTGAAAGAGTTTGAAAAGGCTAAGTATGAAACAATTGCTTGGCTTTTCATCGGGGTTGTGCATGATGAGAGCATTTTGTGTGACGAAAATGAAGCATGGCCAAACTATATGATTTTGTAGGATAAGCTTTCTCTGGCTATGTTATTTTGATAAGACATAATGCTTGATTATCATACTTGGAGTATTACTATTTTTATGTCAACAATAAAATTTTATCTTGACTCTTTCGGATCTGAACTTCATGCCACAATAGAGAAAAATACATTGAAGAACATGCTAGAAAGCATTCCACATCAAAAATTTTGTTTTTATCATTTACCTACTCGAGGACGAGTAGGAATTAAGCATGGGGATGCTTGATACGTCTCCAACGTATCTATAATTTTTGATTTTTCCATGCTATCATATTATCAACCTTGGATGTTTTATATGCTATTTTATATGAGTATTGGGACTCACCTATTAACCTAGAGCCCAGTGCTAGTTTCTGTTTTTTCGTTGTTTTTGAGTATCGCAGAAAAGGAAAACCAAATGGAGTCCAATTGACCTGAAACTTCACAAAACTTATTTTTGGACCAGAAGAAGGCCACGAAGTAAAAGAATTGGGCCAGAAGAGTCTCGGGTTGGCCATGAGGGTGGGGGCGCGCCCACCCTCCTGGGCGCCCCCCTGCCTCGTGGACAGCCCGGTGACCCCCTGCCTTGTTCCTGACTCCCACACCTCTTATATAACCCAAAACTTCCGGAAAGAAACCTTGATCGGGAGTTCCGCCGCTTGAAGCCTTTGTAGCAACCGAAAGCCAATCTGGACCCGTTCCGGCACACTGCCCGAGGGGGGAATCCTTCTCTGGTGGCCATCTTCATCATCCCGGCGCTCTCCATGACGAGGAGGGACTAGTTCACCCTCAGGGCTGAGGGTATGTACCAGTAGCTATGTGTTTAATCTCTCTCTCTCTCTCTCTCGTGTTCTTGAGATGATACGATCTTGATGTATCACGAGCTTTGCTATTATAGTTGGATGTTATGATGTTTCTCCCCCTTTACTCTCTTGTCATGAATTGAGTTTTCCCTTTGAAGTTATCTTATCGGGTTGAGTCTTTAAGGATTTGAGAACACTTGATGTATGTCCTGCATGTGCTTATCTGTGGTGACTATGGGATATCACGCGATGCACTTGATACATGTTTTGGTGTTTGTCGGTGTCACAACCGGCGGATCTCGGGTAGGGGGTCACGAACTGTGCGTCTAGGCCGGATGGTAACAGGAGGCAAGGGAAACGAAGTTTATCCAGGTTCGGGCCCTCTTTATGGAGGTAAAACCCTACGTCCTGCTTGATTAATATTGCTGATATGGGTAGTACAAGAGTAGATCTACCACGAGATCGAAGAGGCTAAACCCTAGAAGCAAGCCTATGGTATGATTATTGTTCTGCATGTTGTCCTAGGGACTAAAACCCTCCAGTTTATATAGACACCGGAGAGGGTTAGGGTTACACAAAGTTGGTTACAATGGTAGGATATCTACATATCCGTATCGCCAAGCTTGCCTTCCGTGCCAAGGAAAGTCCCTTCCGGACACGGGACAAAGTCTTCAATCTTGTATCTTCATAGTCCAGGAGTCCGGCTGAAGGTATAGTCCGGCCATCCGGACACCCCCTAATCCAGGACTCCCTCAGTAGCCCCTGAACCAGGCTTCAATGACGACGAGTCCGGCGCGCAGATTGTCTTCGGCATTGCAAGGAGGGTTCCTCCTCCAAGTACTCCATAGAAGATTTTGAACACAAAGATAGTGTCTGGCCCTGCAAAATAAGTTTACACATATTGCCATAGAGAGAATAATATTTACACAAATCTAATCTGCTGACGTATTCCGTAGTGTGACATCGCACCACGGCCAAGCCTTTATTCGAATCGTTTTATTGTCCCACCTCAGTGTGTCATGCGAGGAGGTTTCCTTGGCACATCTCGTCGAAGCAGAGATCGTGTCCCCTTATTCCGGGATTCTCATCAATATGGGCGTGGGTAACCCAACCGTGCCATTGATTATGGCGCTTGGAGATAAGCGAGTTTTACCAGGCTGGTGGGGACACGTACTTGCGTCCACCCATATAAGGGGATAAGGATCCACCTTTTCACCTACGCCTTCTTCCTCCTTTGCCTATCCATTTTCGCGCACTCGAGCTCCAGCGCCCAAGTCCACACTCCCCACCTCAACCTTTTCCAGCCATGTCCGGAGCGGGAGGCAAGTGGATGGTCTCCTCCGTCTTGGAGGGACACATCAAAAAACTGAGGAAGGCCGGATACTTGTCTAACGACATCGCGTACCAGCTTCATGAAGAGGGGCAGCTCCTTCCCACCCCCAGGCCCCATGAGAGGGTAGTGTTCCTTCCCCACTTCCTCCACGGACTGGGCTTTCCTATCCACCCATTTGTCCAGGGACTCATGTTCTACTACGGCCTAGATTTCCATGATATGGCCTCGAACTTCATCCTCAACATCTCGGCATTTATCATCGTGTGCGAGGCTTTCCTCCACATCCTCCCCCATTTCAGCCTATGGCTAAAGATTTTCAATGTCAAGCCGAAGGTGGTGCGCGGAAACCAGGCGGAGTGCAGAGGCGCCATGGTGGGCAAGATGCCCAACGTCTTATGGCTCGAGGGCTCCTTTGTGGAGACCCTGAAGGGGTGGCAATCAGGGTGGTTTTACATCACCGAGCCGTGCGACCCTGAGTGGGTCGCAGCCCCCGAGTTCTGGTCCGGACCCCCAACGCGGCTCATGTCCTGGAAAGAGACGGGCATGTCATGGGATGGCAAAGGAGAGGTGACTGGACTACAAACATGCATCCAAACCCTGGTGAACAAGCAGCTCAAGCTTGTCAACATAGTCCAGGTTATGCTCATCCGCCGGATCCTCCCGTGTCAACAACGGGCCTTCAATCTGTGGGAGTTCAACCCGGCGCAGCACCGAACTCTGAGCAGCCTCTTCGACACGACGTACGAAGATGCCTGGAAGGTGCTTTTCAAGGGCGCCGAGGCTCCCGCATCCGCTACCGAGGATCGCGGATTCAGCACGCAGCGTCATGCTAGCGTGGTAAGTTATTTGTACCTTTTACAGGGTATTAGTTTTTCATAGTTTAACTCTATGCGGGATCTAAGCTCCCTTACCTTTGACAGGATTGGTAGGCGAAGTCCGGACAGATCGACTGTCCGGCTCCTTTACCCAAAGACCCAGCCGATGCCCGCTTGGCGAAGCTGCTGGTTCCGGCACCCTATGTGGTGCCGGAGAAGAAGGCCAACGGGACTCGAAAAAGTTCCCGGCTCCAGGAGGTGTCGGGTTCATCATCCAACGGCTCCAAGGCGCATTCCTCCCATGAAGACGAGGAGGAGGAAGAAGAGACCTCTGCCCCTCCAGCGGGAGGAGAGAAGAAAAGGAAGGCCGCCCTCACTGGGGAGGCCGAAGGGTCCAAGAAGGGGAAAACCCTTCCTCCGGACTACTCCACCGACGCTGACGACGGCGGAGAGGAGTGGCCACTCAGGGTCAAGCCCCTGGCGAAATCGTAAGTATCCGGATACCAGAGTAATTCATAGTATTCCTTTATTGCACAGCTTTCCCTTATGTCGAATATGATTATGCAGACAACCAAAGACCGGCTTGACGCGTCGTCGAGCGGTTCACTGGACTCGTCCAATGTGAATTCGCTTCCGACGGCTACCTCCCCCCGCCCTACGGACGACGCCGAAGTGGTATCCCAACATGTTCCAAGCCAGGAGGACGTGGTCCTAGAGGCACCACAAGGCGACCTCCCGGACTCCAGGAGTAAAGGGGATAAAACCCCCCAGGGCTCCAAGTCCGGCTCTAGGCCGGACGGCGCTCCCGAACCTTCAAAGGTTCCAGAGTCCGGCGGGCGACCTCCTTCCAAGAGGAGCAAGCCCACCGTGCTGGTGACCCCCGTCCAACCAGAGGCGCCGGACAATCTGTTGGAGGTGCTCAAAGGCGCCTCCATCGACGAGGAGCACCGCACCATTATGAGTGCGGTGGTCCAGAAGGTTCAGTCCGCCAAGAGTGGACTGACTGAAGCTTGTGCTAGCCTTTTAACAGGCTTTGAGGTAAGTAAAGAATGTGTAAATAATATTACCGCATAGACAGTAGCCCCTGATGCTCTATTTGGCGTTCGGGAAGAAAAGCCGAATAGAGGATCAAATAAAATTTGCAGGAGTCTAACAAAAAGGAGTCAATACGCGTATGCAGGCTTCTCTGCTGGCGTCCGCCGCACTGACTGCGGAAGTGGACACGCTAAAGCAGAACCTCGAGCAGTCCGAGCAAGAGCTCGGGCGTGCCAAGAAGCAGCTCGAGGACAAGGAAGGTAAGAAATACCTTGTTTAAATATATATAAAAAGGTGCAATTGCAAAAAATGATAGTATTATCGTGGCTATTGTAGGGGCCACGTCTGAGGTGGCGACCCTTAAGCAAGCGCTGCTCGAGGCCGAGAAGAGGACGGCCATGGAGCGCACCGAGCGGGAGAAGTATGAGGCCCAGGTTGGGAAGGTGCGGCAAGAGCTCCAGGCTCTCATGAAAAAAATGAGAGTTTGGAGCTTGACTCAAAGACGCGAGCGTCCGAGCTCGCGGTGGCTATTAAAAATGCCAAGTCTGCCAAGGCCGAATCCCAGAAGACCCTCCAGGAGTTGGATGCGGTGAAAAAGATAGTGGCGGGTAAGGCATTCTCTATGCAAAGCAAACACATAAACGTGAGTTAGTTGTTACTTACCCGAATCCGGAGCTCTCCAGGAGCGTTCGCAGATCTTCCCCATAGCGTGTCTGATGCCGCCGCATTCTATCGAGCCGAGGAGGGCAGCTCGACAGAGAAGGTGTTCTGGTCTCAGTATGCTGAGGCCGGACACCCCGTGCCCCTGAGCGACCAGCTGAAGCAACTGGTCGAGCTCCACAAGGCGGCCGAACAGGCCATGAAGGGCCTCATAGTTCGGCTGTGGCCTGGAGAGGCTCTGCCTGGGAGCTATTTCAGGCTGGTGCGGCGGCTGGTGGGGGCCTGTCCAAGGCTCGAAGTCATCAAGCGCTCCATCTGCATTGAAGGTTCCCATAGGGCCCTTGCCCGTGCTAAGGTGCACTGGGGAAAGCTGGATGCTGAGAAGCTTGTGAAGGACGGGCCACCGCCGGGGAAAGAGCATCGCAAGCCCGAGAATTATTATAAGGATGTTCTAAACAGGGCCTGCCTTATGGCGGATGAATGTTCCAGGGATGTAATTTTTGAGTAAAACTCGCTCGTTTTGTCCTGTGCACTGAAAACTTGTTCATATGCGCTAAGCAATGCTGTTGGAATTTAAAATATTACCTTCTATGCGGTTGTTTATCAATTCTGAGAGATGGCGAGTCCTCGGCTTCTTCCCCCGTGCCGCTAGTGCTGGGGTGTTCGGGGATAAACCTGAGCGCTCTTTTTCCCATGTTTGGGTCCTTCGAGGGAGGCGCTCAGCACAACGAACAAGGCAATCGGACTATAATGCGTGAACACTCTCACTTAGCCATAGAATTCTATAATTTTAAATTTCGGTGAAGCCCCTGGTATTCGGAAGACCGAGTTCAGGGCGCTATCCATGCCTTGGGCGGACAAAGCCGACTCCTCGCTCTAAGTGGCATAAGTCTTTAGGGACTCGAAAAACCTCTCGAACAGCGACCCGCTCTTGCTTCATCATGACAGTCAGTTTTAGCTTTCTCTACTGAGGTGCTCGACCCAGCTCAACTGGGGCACAATCGTAGTAGTTCTCCTAGTGCTACCTTAGCCGACATAGCGGAACGTAAGGCACCAAAACATAGGAGCCGGGCAAAACCAACCATTGACCCAAGACATGATTCGGAGCCGATGCATATAATGCTATAAGTTCGGGGTGCCGCACTTGTTAAAGTGTTCGGACTTCTCACACCATATTGAGGGGTACTAAAGCCCCTGGCGTATTTTGGCCGTACTGAAGTGTACGGGCGCAACATGTCGTTAAGGAACATATATTTGTAAAAAAAGAGTAATGCAAAAATAGACAAAAGCTATGCATTGTTTATTAAAAATGGCTGCGATCAAAGCAGAACGATACAAATAATGCGATAAGCAAAAGGTTGGACTATTTAACATGTCCGTTCCAGGGGCAGGCTGCGGAATGCTATGCGAAACAGGTATACTGCTCGTGATAGAGACCACCTGGGAGTTCCGTAATGCGGCATGGCTTGTCTTCTTCCCTGGTTCTTGCATCGTTTGTGCGGCAATTGAACAGCCGAACAGGACTTCCGAAGAATGGAGTCCTGAAAGTAAGATAAAATTAAAAAATCGGCAGCCCCTGGTGCGGTTTGAGCCGTGTTTCGGGCGTGCCGTGATGGTGCCCCTCCCCCTATACCCATGGTATTTCTAGAGTGTAGTTATGTACGCGAAGCACTGGCGTCGCATTTTTGCGAGGGCTGGGATTGGGGCCGCATTGCTACGCCTGCTCGGAATGTGCCAGGCGGTCTTGTTGTAGGTTACTAAGGGCGCGCTTGACGGTGTCCGGACGTTTAATGGCCGGACTGGAGAACTGCCTAGAGAGGCTGCTTTGTACTTCCGCTGCAAGGGCCGCCGTGTGCTCCTCTGTTCGGAGGGAGCGTTCGGTGTTTCCATTGACCATAATTACTCCTCGAGGGCCTAACATCTCGAGCTTAAGGTATGCGTAGTGAGGTACCGCGTTGAACTTGGAGAATGCGGTTCGCCCGAGCAGTGTGTGATAGCCACTGCAGAATGGGACTATGTCGAAGATTAACTCCTCACTTCGGAAATTATCCAGAGATCCGAAGACCACTTCAAGTGTGACTGAGCCTGTATAGTTGGCCTCTACACCTGGTATTACGCCTTTAAAGGTCGTTTTGGTGGGCTTAATCCTCAAGGGATCTATGCCCATTTTCTGCATTGTATCCTGGTAAAGCAGGTTCGGGCTGCTGCCGCCGTCCATAAGGACTCTAGTGAGATGAAATCCGTCAATAATTGGGTCTAGAAACAATGCGGCGAACCCGCCATGATGGGTGCTAGTGGGATGGTCCCTTCGATCAAAGGTGATCGGGCAGGAGGACCATGGGTTGAACTTTGGGGCGACTGGCTCTACCGCGTATACGTCCCTTAAGGCGCGCTTCTGCTCCCTCTTGGGGATGTGGGTTGCGTATATAATGTTCACCGTCCACACTTGTGGGGGAATACCCTTCTGTCCAGTGTTGTTCGGCGACCGGGGCTCTTCGTCGTCATCGCTATGCAGCCCCTTGTCGGTATTTTCGGCATTTAACTTGCCCGCCTGCTTGAACACCCAACAATCCCTGTTGGTGTGATTGGCCGGCTTTTCGGGGGTGCCATGTATCTGGCACAAGCGCTCGAGTATTCGGTCCAAATTGGACGGGCCCCTAGGATTTCTTTTGAATGGCTTTTTCCGCTGACCGGATTTATAGCCTCTGAATCTGGCATTAACTGTCGTATCCTCAGCATTGTCGTCGTTAATGCGGCGCTTCTGCTTGTTGCGACGCGACCTGCCACTACTATCCCTGGTATCCGAATTACCAGGGTTCCTAGTCATATTGTTGCTATGAGCAAGCCAGCTGTCTTCTCCCATGCAAAAGCGGGTCATGAGTGTCGTGAGTGCTGCCATAGATTTCGGCTTTTCCTGTCCAAGGTGCCGGGAAAGCCACTCATCACGGATATTGTGCTTGAAGGCTGCTAGGGCCTCTACTTTCGGACAATCGACTATTTGATTTTTCTTTGTTAGGAACCGTGTCCAGAATTGCCTGGCCGATTCCTCTGGCTCCTGAATTACGTGGCTTAGGTCATCGGCGTCTGGTGGTCGCACATAAGTGCCCTGGAAATTTTCGAGGAATGCGGCTTCTAGGTCCTCCCAACAACTGATTGATCCTGCTGGCAAGCTGTTGAGCCAATGCTGAGCTGGTCCTTTAAGCTTGAGTGGGAGGTATTTGATGGCGTGGAGATCATCGTCGCGGGCCATGTGGATATGAAGGAGATAATCCTCGATCCATACCGCAGGATCTGTTGTGCCATCGTATGATTCGATGTTTACGGGTTTGAAACCCTCGGGGATTTGATGATCCATTACTTCGTCTGTGAAGCATAGTGGGTGTGCAGCGCCTCTGTACTGGGCTATATCACGACGTAGCTCCAATGAGCTTTGTCTACTGTGTTCGGCCCTACCGGATTTGTGTCCGGCATGACGGTTACCATCTCGAGTCGTGGGGCGCCCACGCGATCCGTAGATCGATCTTGTCCTCCAACATATCTCGTAGGTCTGGCGCATTTTCACATGCCTTGGTACGGGGTGCGTCTTGAGTGGAGGGCCGAGAGGCCTCTCTATCGCGGCCACGAGGTGGCCAATCGGCCGTATCAAGTGCTGGTGATGTAGGTTTAAGTGCTTCCTCCTCTAATCGGGGTAGCAACCTGCGCTTTCGGTAGCTCTTGGAGGGGCGTTCGAGTTTATGCTCTTCGGTCGCAAGGACTTCAGTCCATCTGTCGACTAGCAAATCTTGATCAGCTCTAAGCTGTTGCTCTTTTTTCTTGAGGCTTCTTGCCATGGCCATAAGCCTGCGTTGAAAACGCTCTTGCTCGACGTGATCCTCTGGCACGACGAACTCGTTGTCGTCGAGGCTTGCCTCGTCTTCGGAGGGAGGCGTGTAATTATCGTCCTCGACCTCTCTGTCTGCCTCTCTCTCCTGAGGGCTGGCTTCTCCATCCTCCTGTGCTGAATCTTGCTGGAGGGGGTTTTCTTCGGCACTCTCCGGAGTATTATTATCTCCCGTGCTGGAATCACCGTATTTGCTTTGGCGAGATTTTGAGCGGCACTGCTGAAGCCGACGCTTAGGCTGTTTCTTGGAGGGGTCATCCTCCGCTGTTCCATCGCCATCTCCTTCTTTTGGGGTGTCCACCATGTATATGTCATATGACGAGGTGGCTTTCCAGGGCCCAATAGGTGCTGGTTCTTCATCGTCTCCTGCATCGGCGTCCATACCGTCGATGTCTTCAGAGTCGAAGTCGAGCATGTCGGTTAAATCGTCGACAGTGGCTACAAAGTGGGTGGTGGGTGGGCTTTGAATTTCTTCATCGTCTGTATCCCAACCTTGCTGACCGTAGTCCGGCCAGGGCTCTCCTAATAAAGAGAGAGACTTTAGTGTCTTCAAAATATCGCCGAAAGGCAAGTGCTGAAAGATGTCCGCGGTAGTAAACTCCATGATCGGCGCCCAATCAGATTCGATCGGCAAGGGCGCGGAGGGTTCGGAGTCCGGAGACGAGTCCGGCTCCTTGGAGTCACGAGTCTCGCGGAGTGCGGGGCTGGTGTTCGGCTCGATCGCCGTTGGGACCGCAGCCCCCGAGGCAGCGTCCAACCACCCATCCTCGATCGGCGCAGTTGGCTCCAAATTAAAGGTCGAAGCTGATGCGGGTGCGGCCTCCAGGGCACTGTTCGGCGGCAAATCTAGATCATGCTCGTCGTGACAGTGCGGTGCGCTCGGCAGTGGCTTGAATCCGTCGAAGATCAAGTCCCCACGGATGTCAGTCGTGTAGTTTAAACTTCCAAATCTGACCTGACGGCCTGGGGCATAGCTTTCGATCTGCTCCAAATGGCCAAGTGAATTGGCCCGCAGTATGAAGCCGCCGAAGACGAAGATCTGTCCGGCGAGGAAGGTCTCACCCTGGACTGCATCGCTATTGTTGATCGTAGGAGCCATCAAGCCTAACGGCGACGACACAGAGGAACTCTCAATGAAAGCACCAATGTCGGTGTCAAAACCGGCGGATCTCGGGTAGGGGGTCCCGAACTGTGCGTCTAGGCCGGATGGTAACATGAGGCAAGGGACACGAAGTTTTACCCAGGTTCGGGCCCTCTTGATAGAGGTAAAACCCTACGTCCTACTTGATTAATATTGATGATATGGGTAGTACAAGAGTAGATCTACCACGAGATCGGAGAGGCTAAACCCTAGAAGCTAGCCTATGGTATGATTGTTGTTCTGCATGTTGTCCTACGGACTAAAACCCTCCGGTTTATATAGACACCGGAGAGGGTTAGGGTTACACAAAGTCGGTTACAATGGTAGGAGATCTACATATCTGTATCGCCAAGCTTGCCTTCCGCGCCAAGGAAAGTCCCTTCCAGACACGGGAGGAAGTCTTCAATCTTGTATCTTCATAGTCCAGGAGTCCGGCTAAAGGTATAGTCCGGCCATCCGGACACCCCCTAATCCAGGACTCCCTCAGTGAGCAACTTGCGAGTTCCGTGACCTAGTGAACTTATGCATAGAGGTTGGCACATGTTTTTGAATTGACTCTCCGGTAGAAACTTTGGGGCACTCTTTGAACTTCTTTGTGTTGGTTGAATAGATGAATATGAGATTGTGTGATGCATATCGTATAATCATACCCACGGATACTTGAGGTCACATTGGAGTATCTTGGTGACATTAGGGTTTTGGTTGATTTGTTTCTTAAGGTGTTATTCTAGTACGAACTCTATGATAGATCAAACGGAAAGAATAGCTTCGTGTTATTTTACTACAGACTCTTGAATAGATCGATCAGAAAGGATAACTTTGAGCTAGTTTCGTACCCTGCAATAATCTCTTCGTTTGGTCTCCACTTTTAGTGACTTTGGAGTGACTCTTTGTTGCATATTGAGGGATTGTTATATGATCCAATTATGTTATTATTGTTGAGAGAACTTGCACTAGTGAAAGTATGAACCGTAGGCCTTGTTTCCTAACATTGCAATACCGTTTGTGCTCACTTTTATCATTAGTTACCTTGCTGTTTTTATATTTTCAGATTACAAAAACCTTTATCTACTATCTATATTGCACTTGTATCACCATCTGTTCGCCGAACTAGTGCACCTGTACAATTTACCATTGTATTGGGTGTGTTGGGGACACAATAGACTCTTTGTTATTTGGTTGCAGGGTTGTTTGAGAGAGACCATCTTCATCCTATGGCTCCCACGGATTGATAAACCTTAGATCATCCACTTGAGGGAAATTTGCTACTGTCCTACAAACCTCTGCACTTGGAGGCCCAACAACGTCTACAAGAAGAAGGTTGTGTAGTAGACATCAATAGGTTATGCGATGATCTGCCATGAGAGCGATGCTTGCTTTTTTGGAGTTCCCCTTGGATCAAGGGATAGGTTCCAAGTCAGGGAGCCTAAGATTAGTATGGTGGATGTTGTTCTTATTTTTTGTTTGATTTCATCCATAGTCGGATCCTTCTCTTCTATATGATGATTGCTATGTATTGATGTATTGATGTATTCTTTTTGTGGCTTGTGGCGAGTGTAAGCTTTTATCTTGTATTCTCATCTATTCAGTACATGGTATGTTGTAATGATATCCACCTTGCTATGCACTCGAAATGCGGTTGGGCCCCAATCATTAATTCATCACGTAACTGGGATAGAATAGCATCTTGGGCGCTACAAGTTGGTATCAGAGTCTTACCGACCTTAGGAGCCCCTTTGATTGAACGAACCACTTCCGTTGTTGAGTCTAGAAAAAAACTATTTCGAGTCTTAGTTATATCGGAGAGTAGGAATTGTTTTTACTCATTATCTCCTTCGTTGCTCTGGTGAGGACACGTGACGTAGATGTTTTGACTTCACTCTCCTCTTTTTCAATCAATTTTTTTAGGATCATGCGGGTATCCTAGAATCGGACCGATATCATTGTGATGGGAATTATGTCTTGGTACCTCCTGACATTTAGGGGTTGTGGCAGTGTCCCGGGGAGTTGAGCACCAAGGTGTTTTTGTCACAGTGCTTATTGTTTCAGTTCCGGAATACCAAAGGGCACTGACATCGAGTAGTTTGACGACACCCAGTACTGGGGAGAGTGATCAGATGTATTGCCACAATTAGTATATCGGATGTTTTCGAAGGTCTGAGGTACACGATTTCCGAAGGTTTCTTGGTTATGTGTTGACGGATGTATACAATTGGAGCGTAGGACTTGTTAGTTGTGTGATATATTTGTGCCTCCCTGTATCCCCAACACCAGATTGCATAACTAGAAAGTTTCAGGACTTTATAGGTGGGAATTCAATTATCACGTAGGATATGTTTCCAACAAACACATGATACGATATGGGGTCTATCATATGTTTGTTCTGGCTTATTCTGAATGCCTATCCTTTGTTTTGTTTTGAGTTGTGGTATTCGATTTGCTTCAATGCCAAGTGTTGATTCCATACCTTTCCTAAGTGGTGCTCTCATGTTCCTATGGGAGTGGTAATCCTTCTTGATCATCAAGGTTGTCATGTTAATTCTTTTCCAACCGGTGTGCTTCTCTTCAAGTGGATCCGATCATTTCAACATTCACAAGATCAATTCTAAGTCTTCTCAACGGTGCTTCTTTCATCCCTCCCAAGTTGCCTTTGTTTTCCCGCCCTCCCACCCTTTTTCTTCAAGGACTCATATTTCTTAATCAAGTATCCATCCTATGGATGTGAAGTTTCTTCATTCTTTTCTTCAATGTTCTTAGCCCGTATTCTCATCAAGATGGTCAGGAGTGTCAGGACCCCGATCCTAAGTCACAACGATCTAGCATGTAACACATCATATCACTTTGTGGCCTCACGCACGGTATTCCCACGGGTGCCACGTTACCTGGCCCGGGACCATTTCGCCTTTTGGCTCACGTATATGATAGTGTCGCTAGCATCCATATGACAGAGAACTCGGGCCGACATGACTAGTCATAAAACGAAAGTGGCACTAACTTACAGGGACAGGCATACATAACCCAGCAACGAATGTGTCGGTCATCAACGTATAAACCCAAGTCGTAGAAATCTACACGGACTTAAAGGAACAACGTGTGACATTTCCCAGAAGGGACAGACATAGGAACGAAGAAGGACACACACCGACCAGTCTAAGTGTTCCGGAGCAGTAGCAACTGGGCTAACAGGACTTCGGTAAACCGGGCTGTAGCAGACTACCATGGCTCAGTGGAAGCACTAGACTGCATTTCCCCATAAGAGAGGCTACCAAGGATAGACAACTAGGTTGTTGGATCCCATACATACCAAGCATTTCAATCATACACATAATATGCTCGATATCTGTAAATACAACATGGCATCACAACAAAACTCTACGACTCAAAGTATTTATTCATAAGACTCTGAAGAGTCAGATATTACAAACATGGGTCTCATGACCGAGCATTCAAGTCATACAAGCAATAACACATGTAGAAGCTTAACATGTCTGAGTACAGACATCTACAAATGAAAAAGGCTGAGAAGCCTGACTATCTACTAGATCCTACCGAGGGCACAAGATCATAGCTGAGGTATTAAGCTAAACGTCGAAGTCCATGCGGAACTACCAGCGAGACTGAAGTCTCTCTACATAACATAAATTAAGCAAACGTGAGTACAAATGTACCCAGCAAGACTTACATCAGAACTAACTACATATGCATCATTATGAACAAACGGATGGCGGGGTTTAACTACAGCAAGCCAGCTTGGACTCAGTAGTTAACCTGAACTACTACTGCAAGTAACTCTTTTGAGGTGGCGCACATGAGTCCATATATTCACCAATCAATACACCACTATGGATCCCCTCCTGTCTCCCTACGAGAACGCCATCCATAGCACTCATGCTTATCTTGCGCATTTTAGATTATCCACTTTCACATGTCTATGAACTGTACAGGCAACCCAGAAGTCCTTTACCACGGACACGGCTATTTGAATAGATGATGTTAACCCTGCAGGGGTGTACTTCTTCACACACGCTCTCGCCACTTACCACCATGTACACGTCGTGTATCTCAGCTACCTTCAAGCGGAAGCCTGGCGAGGTAGTCGGCCACGACCTGACTAACCACACAAGTCTCTAGTCTAGGTTTATCGCCTATTCGGGTTCCATCTGCAAGGAGATCCGGCCGGGGTTTCTCTCACGGCCCCAAATGATGAGAGCAGGGTTCCTGAGGCACCAAACGGGCATCTCGGTACACCGTGCCTCATGTCTCTACCGCATCATAGCCCACCCCTAGGGTCATTGCTACGCACGGCCCCCAACACATATCCAACAAACACCAGAAACTAGTTGCAACTCCTGGACAAAGATCGAGGCAATTAATAAGCTGAGAGGGGCCGAGTTACCGGAACCCAATGTGTGGTAGTAACTATTCATGGATCACAAACACAGAACTCAGTTCCTGAGGACAGTTTCAATGAGACAACCCACCATGTACTCCTACATGGCCTCTCACCGCTACCTTTACCAAATCGTGTTCACACACTTAGCTCAGACCCAGTAGGACATGTTCATCACCATTCCAATTCATCCCCGATGAATCAGACCTGACTCAACTCTAAACAGTAGCAAGCATGACAAACAAGCATGAATGAGTAGTCGCATCAGGGCTCAAACAACTCCTACTCATGCTAGTGGTTTTCATCTATTTACTGTGGCAATGACAGGTCATGCATAGGAAAGGGGTTCAACTACCGCAACATGTAAGAGTTGAATCGTTGTTGTCCTAATGCAGTAAAAGAGAGCAGGAGCGAGAGAGTGGGATTGTATCGGAATGAACAAGGGAATCGTTGTTGTCCTAATGCAGTAAAAGAGAGCAGGAGCGAGAGAGTGGGATTGTATCGGAATGAACGAGGGGGTTCTGCTTGACTGGCACTTCTGAAGATGATATAGCTCTTCATCAATGTCACCGAACTCATCGTCGGAACCACGTCAACTCATAGGGGACAAATACCGGGAAACAAGGAAGAACACAATGAATGCAATGCACAATATGATGCATGATCATGACATGTCAATATGCTGTGATTTGAGCTAATGCAACTAGCAAAGGGTTAAATGGAGTTGGTTCGAATCCAAGATTCAAATTCAAACTCCATATGTGGATATTCAAAAGCCATTTACATGATTGGCCCTAAACAGCAGCTATAAGTTGTTATAACATGCATGAAAGTGGTATAGGTGGATAGATTGGATTCTTCTGATCATTTTTCATATATAAATCTTTTCATTCTGAGCTGAAGATTATTTTCTATGATTTATTTACGTTTAACCCTTTTTGGATTTTCTAAATAACTAGAAATAAACTAATTCTAGAAAAGGATTTACTGCACCAGCACTGCATCAGCATGAGGTCTTCAAGTCAATGGGGTGGTCTAGATCAAACCTGACGTGTGGGGTCCACACCTCAGTGACAAAGGGACTAATCCCGGTCAAACCCTGCGCTGACTGGGTTTGACCATGTAGGGCCCGCTATCAGTGGCTAATAGGGGTGTTTAGTTGGCAGGGGTTAGCGCTAATGACGGCCACATCAATAGTTGCTACCTCTTGAGCACTGCGTTGATTTTCCCTTGAGGAGGAAAGGGTGATGCAGCAAAGTAGCGTAAGTATTTCCCTCAGTTTTTGAGAACCAAGGTGTCAATCCAGTAGGAGATCACGCTCAAGTCCGATGCACCTACACAAACAAATAAGAACCTCACAACCAACGCGATAAAGGGGTTGTCAAGCCCTTCAAGGTCACTTACGAGAGTGAGATCCTGCCTCGTGCCTTCCTCCGTTGTTTCTTGACGGCCACGCCAAGTCTCCTGGATTACGTTTGTTGAGAAAATCATGTTCCCGAAGGTTTCATTCCATTTGGACTCCGTTTGATAATCTGTCACACCCTGATTTTCATCCCACAACACTTAAGCTAATAAATCATGATAAAATGTGGTTTGACAAAAACTTTTGAATGTTTTGGACCTTGCCTTGATTGGATTTTGTGTGTTGTTTGCAAGTGCTCTAAAAATCAAATAAATCCTCCAACTCCTATACTTCATCTCCTTGCTCCAAACTCTTGAACCAATGATCATGCCATGTGTATAGGACATAAAAATAATTTCTTACAAAAATAATTTGGCCAAATAGTATTTTCAAAAATTAGTTTTCCAAAAAACCCCTGAATTGAGGTTTGCACAGCAAGTACTTAATTAAGGGCAGTAAAAATCTTTCCAAAAATATATTTGACTCCTATTAGATATAGGATACCCAGAAACCACAAAAATATAATTTTAAAAGTTATTTACCTATTTCATTTAAACGCTTTTTCTTTAGGCCAGAAATGGTCTTTAATAGGTTAAAATTATTTTTATGCTTTAAAAATATTTGGTAAAACCTAGGGAAACTCAATGGGCATATATTTTCCATATATAAGAGTTTCAACACATGGTCATGATCAAAATATTGGTTAAATCCCTTAAAAACCCTTTCTGGATGTTTCAAGCTTTTGAAATATTTACAAAGGAAATATTCTCCAACAATTCCAGGGAAATTCTAGAATGTCACATATGACATTTTTAATGATCTTGCCATGTCTTATGTCATGGAGAACAGTATAACCCCATGAAACCCTCTCAAAACCACTTCTGTCCTTTTTCAAGTTTGAACAACTTTGCACTGTCAAACATGTCCAAATGCTCTCAAACTTGGTTCACATGCTCAAATGGTGTAATAATGCATCTAGACCAAATGGCACAAGTTGGAGAGAATGTTATCTTGATCAAAGTGCCCCAAAACCCTCTCTGTCCAGAACCAAATTTGAACAAGTTTACATTGGCAACTTTCTCCTTTTGATCTCAACTTTAGTGGACATGTTCAGAATCTCAAATGATGACACTACACTGAGTGGTGCATCAAGGAAATAGATTTGCATGACTAAATCTTGAAAAGTCCATTTCTGCTAATTTCTAGGGTTTACAAAAGTTGCATTGGCAACTTTGCCCAAATGAGCTCAAAATTGGTGGAAGGTCCTAATCATATGTGACATTTCACCCTGTGGAGTCTCATGGCAAATGGAAATCATCTGCTTGCCCAAACCACCATCGAACACCTTTTGACAGAAATTTAAAATGCATGTTTTGGCCATTCCCACTAATCTCCATGCTAAGCTTTCTCCCACAGCAGCATCTGGTCCTTCTCTAACCCCTGCATCTTTCCATGCCCGAGGAGCCATGATGATGGGGGTGAAAAGCTCTTTTTCCCTCTCTGGACAGCTGCATTTCTCCCATTTTCTCACCTCTCTCTCACTCCTGCAGGGTCCCAGAGCATCCAAGGCCTCCTCCCCCCCTTGTTTATTCTTCATGCAGCCACTGGACACAAGTGGACGCGCGAGTGCACACGGAAAAGCCGCAGATGCCGGCCAAAGACGCGCTCTGGAGTGCGAGGCAGGGCAGGCGACCGTTGACGCCGCGTCCCCCGGCCACCTCGAGCCTCCCCCTTGCGCCAGTCGAGGTGCCTCGATGTCCGCAACACACCACCGTGCTGGCCCCCTCCTTTCCCCCTTTGTCTTGCCCACGCCGCGCATGCCCAGAGCCGCCCGAGCCCGCCAATGCCATGCGAGCTCATGGCTCCACCCGGAGCTTGCCCCGCTCCTCCTCTCTCTTCCTGGCCCCCTACTCCACCCCCACTAATGTCGCAGACAAGTCCTCGCCCTTTTTCCCTGCCTCCCGAGCCGTTGCCGCGGCCACCCATGCGCCGCGTCCACGGTGAGCCGCGGGTCAGCTACTTAAGGCCACCCCGAGCCCCCTCTCTACTCCTTTGGCCCTCTCGCCCTCCCGTGCATCCCCTGGACCAACCCACTCCCCTCCTCGCGCCTTCCAACCTCGTCCATGGCCGGAGCCAAGCCACCGGCCGCCGCTTAAATTCATGGGCCTCGACTAGGGATGTCAATGGGGACAATCCCCTATGGGGATACCTACAACATCCCCATCCCCATCTATTCCCTATCATCCCATCCCCATCCCCGTTTACATGATTGGGGATGAAATTTCCCCATACCCATGCCCCACTGGGGAACGGGGCCCCATTAGGGTCCCCATCCCCATAAACAAATACTCATATACATAGTATGACACCCTATAATCAACATAAATAAATGGTGTTGTCCTTGTCCTGCTAATGCCTATCTAGGTCGTACTTACTTCTTGGTCATGGTGGCAGCTGAGGTGAGGACGTGACATAGGTTTAAGGTTTCTTCAGAGCTTTTTTTGTTTTCGCAAGTTTGTTTGTGAATATTTTAAGGTTGACCGATGTGTCACAGTTACTAACCTGGTCCCCGATGGGTATTGGATCTGGGGAATAGGATATCATCCCCATCCCCGTTGTACCCTATGGGGAATAAATTAGTTCTGTAAATATCCCCATGGGGATGTTTTTTGCCCATCCCCACCCCCTAATAGATGAAATCCCCATGGGTTTGGCGGGTATGGGGCCCCATTGACATCTCTAGCCTCGACCCCTCTCTCGTCCCCATGAACACACCCGCACCCTCTCATCACCACCGCCAACTCCCCCCGTGCTCCATCCCCTCCTCCTCGTGCCTTCCTCGCCTTGCCGAACCCGCCATCAGCCTCGGTCCGCCGCACCCGAAGCCCTCCTCTTCCCGGGCTCCCCCGTGGGCATGCGGCAGATGGACGGGTGCGCCGCGGCGCGCTGAATCCTCCGGTGTGCCGGGCGCCACCGGAGGTGGCCCATGCCGCCAGGGAGAGCGCCGGCGCCGCTCGGCCTCGCCTCCCCTGCCTCTGCTCTGTTCGAGCGGGAGGTAGGAGACGGCCAGAGCCCCGGGCCCCGCTCGTCAGCGACCCGGTGGGCGGGCCCCGCCCGTTTAAGTGGAGACGGACAGCGGAAATTCCGACCCTCCCGCGCGGAGGCGTATTTCACGGAGCCGCCTCCGACGTCACCCACCCTTAGCGCGCGCAGCTGAGCTGCTGGGCCGGCCCAGTGGCGCCCTGCCGTTAAGCCTCGCCCAATGCACGTTGTTGCCGCCAAGGTCCAGCCCGTTTGGGTAAAAACCTTTTCCTTTTTCTTTTCTGTACAATTTGTAAAATCCATAAATAATTCAAATTAACTCCAAATTTGATGATTCAAATTTCTAGTAGCTCATAAACTCATGATCTATCTCATGGTACAACTTGCACATTTTTCCAGGAACCTTATCTTCACACATATTTATCAAAACCCCATTTTCCATTTCTGTGATGAACTTTAGAAAATCACAGAGAGCTCAAATTTTATCCAAATGCCATGATTCCAATTTTGTAGATACATCTAATTTCATAACTTAGGTTATGAACATTTTTCTTAATACTTTCTGTACCCCACAAAATAATGAGCCATTTCTTCATGTTTGTCAACTTTGCAAATCCATAGAATATTCATTTGAACTCCAAATCTAGTGAAACCAACTCCTAGATGCTTCTATAATCATGGTTTGTTAAATGGGTGCCTTTGCTCATTTTTCAAAAATATACTTTTGTACACTTCTTGCAAACCCATAAACCCCTTGATTCCATCATATCAAAATGTTCAGAAATATCCACTCACCCAATTCCAATGAAACCACTCTGGTTATTTTTCATAACCAGAGATGTCCTAGAAAAGTCAAATTAATATTTTTAGAGCACTTTTATTTCCTGCCTTGTTATGTTGCTTATTATGGTTGCTTTCGATGATAGTTGACAAAGTAGATGAAATGCTCGGAGTTGGACCAGAGATATTTGAAGATCTCAAGACTCTGATGAACCAGGCAAGCAGCCCTTTGACCATGTCTATGAAACCCTTTTTATGCATGACATATAGCACCATATTGTTTTTGCAACGGAATCATGATGAGGCGGAACCCCTTTGATGGTTTGCCTCCGTTACTTCCTCGTTGATACTTACATTGTGCATGACCCTACCTCCTTATGAGGGTTATACCGGTGGGAGTATATAGGATGCTAAAGTAGTTGCTACGCAAAAAGGGGACGGATATATGCATGGTGATGGAGACAAAGTATTTTCAAAAGACTTTTCAAAAACCCCATCGGGTGCCACTTATGCCCGGGGGAGATGATGAGTTGGGTAGCCACTTGATGACGAAGTGGTGTACCGAGGCAAGTGTGTGTGTTTTTTTTCAAACCGGATTGGTTTAAGTTGCGATCGTTATTCCAACCTTACATGCGCAACCACTCTACCCTTATATGGGAAAGGGCATTATTGATTACCTAGGACGATACTAGCATGGAGCCCGCATTACTAGTGACGGGAGAGTTGTTGTTGCGCTCTCTCGGGACGGGGTCGTGCCAGGTAGGGCGGCCATGACTGTCTTCACAGGGCACCGGACACACCGTTGGTACCCCGTGCTTGTGGTATGTGATGAAAATGGGAGCGAGGCTCCACAATTTTAAGATGTGAAATGTTGGGAACGAGGGTTACTGCCAATCGAGTGGACTCTATGTTAGTGTCGTCTAGGGAAAGATAGTGATCGGGTGCTTACCCCTGGTACTTGAGGTACCGCGGGTCGTGGATGACACGGAAGTTCCCCGGATCTTGTGGGTAAAGTGTGCAACCTCTGCAGAGTGTAAAACTATTCGAATAGCCGTGTCCATGGTCAAGGATAGTTGGGTAACCGCTCTTGGGCTACGTCCACATGTTTACAAACCAGTGTATGTGTTTGGATAAGTGGGAAGAACTACTTGGGTCAAGTCAAAGGACTTGACATGATTGAATTGGGTTGGTGCCCACTCTATTTATGTTGATATCTGTAACCGTCCTTATGGTTACTTGAATTCTCCTGATGCATGTCTTACAAGTTGTTGAACATGGCATTGCACTCAAAACTAGCTTTCTACAAAAATTTACCTATATCATGCATTGATGTATCTTGAGCCAAAACATGGGTTGCTTGCGAGTACATTCAAAGTACTCATTGGCTTGCCACTGGTTATTTTATTGGTTAGGCATGAAAGAACAGGATATAATGAAGAGTACCTTGGTGACGAACATGCGAGCTAGGACGCTTCCCAATCAGAATGCATGTAGGGTTAAGGCAGATGGCATGGGTCCAAGTTATCGACGAAGATTTCCGCTGTGAAGTTAGACTCAAGACTTGACCATAATAGTCATAATTTATGTAAGACGGTATGTATGGATGTAAGACTCATGTTATTCAACTTCTGTGTGTTCAGTGAGAGTTGATCTCTGGGATCACTGTACACGTGCATTCGGTGATCATGACTTATGAGTCGGGGTCCCCACATATTCCTTTTCTTCGAAACCCTAAAATAGGGGAAAACAACAATTTGGGTTGGGCCTCTGGTTAGTAGGTTAGTCCCAAAAATGATATAGAAGTGTAAAATAAAGCCCATTGACATACAAAATAGATAATATAATAGCATGGAGCTATCAAAAATTATAGATATGTTGGAGACATATCGAGCATCCCCAAGGTTAATTTCTGCTCGTCCTTGAGTAGGTAAATGAAAAAAGAAGAATTTTTGATGTGGAATGCTTTCTAACATATTTCTCAATGTATTTTTTCTTTATTGTGGCATGAATCCGAAAGATTCAAGATAAAAGTTTAATATTGACATAGAAATAATAATACTTCAAGCATACTAACTAAGCAATTATGTCTTCTCAAAATAACATGGCCAAAGAAAGTTATCCCTACAAAATCCTATAGTCTGGCTATGCTCTATCTTCACCACACAAAATATTTAAATTATACACAACCCCGATGACAAGCCAATCAATTGTTTCATACTTTTGATGTTCTCAAACTTTTTCAATCTTCACACAATATATGAGCGTGAGCCATGGATATAGCACTATATGTGGAACAGAATGGTGGTTGTGGAGAAGACAAAAAGGAGAAGATAGTCTTACTTCAACTAGGCGTATCAACGGGCTATGGAGATTGCCCATTAATAGATATCAATGTGCGTGAGTAGGGATTGCCATGCAATGGATGCACTAGAGCTATAAGTATATGAAAGCTCAACAAAAGAAACTAAGTGGGTGTGCATCCAACTTGCTTGCTCATGAAGACCTAGGGCATTTTGAGGAAGCCCATCATCAGAATATACAAGCCAAGTTCTATAATGAAAAATTCCCACTAGTATATTAAAGTGATAACATAGGAGACTCTCTATCTTGAAGATCATGGTGCTACTTTGAAGCGCAAGTGTGGAAAAATGATAGTAACATTGTCCCTTCTCTCTTTTTCTCTCATTTTTTTTATTTGGGACTTCTTTTTTTGGCCTCTTTTCCTTTTCTTTTTCTTTCGTCCGGAGTCTCATCCCGACTTGTGGGGGAATCATAGTCTCCATCATCCTTTCCTCACTTGGGACAATGCTCTAATAATGATGATCATCACACCTTATTCACTTACAACTCAACAATTACAACTCAATACTTAGAACAAAATATGACTCTATGTGAATGCCTCCGGTGGTGTACCAGGATGTGCAATGATGCATGAGTGACATGTATGAAGAATTATGAATGGTGGCTTTGCCACAAATACGATGTCAACTACATGATCATGCAAGCAATACGACAATGATGAAGCATGTCATAATAACGGAACGGTGGAAAGTTGCATGGCAATATATCTCGGAATGGCTATGGAAATGCCATAATAGGTAGGTATGGTGGCTGTTTTGAGGAAGGTATATGGTGGGTTTATGGTACCAGCGAAAGTTGCGCGATACTAGAGAGGCTAGCAATGGTGGAAGGGTGAGAGTGCGTATAATCCATGGACTCAACATTAGGCATAAAGAACTCACATACTTATTGCAAAAATCTATTAGTTATCAAAACAAAGTATTATGTGCATGCTCCTAGGGGGATAGACTGGTAGGAAAAGACCATCGCTCGTCCCCGACCGCCACTCATAAGGAAGACAATCAACAAATAAATCATGCTCCGACTTCATCACATAACGGTTCACCATACGTGCATGCTACGGGAATCACAAACTTCAACACAAGTATTTCTCAAATTCACAACTACTCAACTAGCATGACTCTAATATCACCATCTGCATATCTCAAAACAATTATCAAGTATCAAACTTCTCATAGTATTCAATGCACTTCTATGAAAGTTTTTATATTATAGAAAATTTCCATGTTTCTCTAAAGGACTCTCAAAATAATATAAGTGAAGCATGAGATAACAATAGTTTCTATAAAACAAATCCACCACCATGCTCTAAAAGATATAAGTGAAGCACTAGAGCAAAAACTATATAGCTCAAAAGATATAAATGAAGCACATAGAGTATTCTAATAAATTTCAAATCATGTGAGTCTCTCTCAAAAGGTGTGTACAGCAAGGATGATTGTGGTAAACTAAAAGGCAAAGACTCAAATCATACAAGACGCTCCAAGCAAAACACATATCATGTGGTGAATAAAAATATAGCTCCAAGTAAAGTTACCGATAGACGAAGACGAAAGAGGGGATGCCTTCCGGGGCATCCCCAAGCTTAGGCTTTTTGGTGTACTTTAACTTTACCTTGGGGTGCCATGGGCATCCCCAATCTTAGGCTCTTGCCACTCTTTGTTCCATAATCCATCAAATCTTTACCCAAAACTTGAAAACTTCACAACAAAAAACTCAAAATAGAAAATCTCGTGAGCTCCATTAGCGAAAGAAAACAAAACACCACTTCAAGGTACTGTAATGAACTCATTCTTTATTTATTTTGGTGTTAAACCTACTGTATTCCAACTTATCTATGGTTTATAAACTCTTTTACTAGCCATAGATTCATCAAAATAAGCAAACAACACATGAAAAACAAAATCTGTCAAAAAAAGAACAGTCTGTAGTAATTTGTAGGTAACGGAACTTCTGGAATCCCACAAATTCTAAAATAAATTTCTGGTCGTGAGGAATTTACCTATTAATCATATTGAAAAAGAATTAACTAAATAGTACCTTCCAAATAAAAATGGAAGCAGTTCTCGTGAGCGCTAAAGTTTCTGTTTTTTACAGCAAGATCAAAAAGACTTTCCCCAAGTCGTCCCAACGGTTCTACTTGGCACAAACACTAATTAAACACAAAAAACACCACCAAAATAGAGTATAGATAAATTATTTATTACTAAACAGGAGCAAAAAGCAAGGAATAAAAATAAAATTGGGTTGTCCCAACAAGCGCTATCGTTTAGCGCCCCTAGCTAGGCATAAAAGCGAAGATAGATCTAGGTATTGCCATCTTTGCTAGGCAATCCATAAGTGGATCTCATAATAGATTCATATGGTAATTTAATTTTCTTTGTAGGGAAGTGTTCCATGCCTTTCTTTAATGGAAATTGGAATTTTATATTCCCTTCCTTCATATCAATAATTGCACCAATCGTTCTAAGGAAAGGTCTACCAAGAATAATATGACATGAAGGATTGCAATCTATATCAAGAACAATGAAATCTACGGGAACATAATTCCTATTTTCAACAATAAGAACATCATTAATTCTTCCCATAGGTTTCTTAGTAGTGGAATCCGCAAGGTGCAAGTTTAAAGAACAATCATCAAAGTCACGGAAACCTAGCAAATCACATAAAGTTTTTGGAATCGTGGAAACACTAGCACCCAAATCACACAAAGCATAACACTCATGATCTTTAATTTTAATTTTTATTTTAGGTTCCCACTCATCATAAAGTTTTCTAGTGATAGAAACTTCCAACTCAAGTTTTTCTTCATAAGATTGCATCAAAGCATCAATGATATGTTTAGTAAAAGCTTTATTTTGACTATAAGCATGAGGAGAATTTAGCACGGATTGCAACAAGGAAATAAAATCTATCAAAGAGAAATTATCATAATTAAATTCCTTGAAATCCAAAATAGTGGGTTCATTGCTATTTAAAGTTTTAATCTGTTCAATCCCACTTTTATCAGTTTTATCATCAAGATCTGCAAACTCTGAATTTTTGGAACGCCTTCTAGGTAAAGGTGGCTCATGTTAAATCCCATAATTATCAAGATTCATATTGCAAAACAAATATTTAATAGGGGACACATCAATAACTTTTAGATGTTCCTCCTTATTATCAAAAAAATTAGAATAACACGCTTTCACAAAGCAATCTTTCTTAGCACGCATCCTGGCGGTTCTTTCTTCGCACTCATCAATGGAAATTCTCATTGTTTTGAGAGACTCATTGATATCATGCTTAGGAGGAATAGATCTAAGTTTCAAAGAAGCAACATCAAGAGAAATTCTATCAACGTTCCTTGCCAACTCATCAATCTTAAGCAACTTTTCTTCAATCAAAGCATTGAAACTCTTTTGCGAAGTAATAAATTATTTAATATGAGATTCAAAATCAGAGGGCATCTTATTATAATTTCCATAAGAATTGTTGTAGGAATTACCATAATTATTAGAGGAATTACTAGGAAACCGCCTAGGATTAAAATTACCTCTATATGCGTTATTACCAAAATGATTCCTACCAACAAAATTCACATCCATAGATTCATTATTATTCTCAATCAAAGTAGACAAAGGCATATCATTAGGATTAGTAGGAGCACTCTTATTACCAAAAAAATTCATAAGTTCATCCATCTTTCCCCTCAAAACATTAATTTCTTCAATTGCATGCACTTTTTTACTAGTAGATATTTCGGTTTGCATTGAGAATAATTAACCATAATATTATCTAGGAGTTTGGTAGCTTCTCCTAAAGTGATTCCCATAAAAGTGCCTCCCGCTGCCGAATCTAAAAGATTTCTAGAATCAAAATTCAATCCGGCATAAAAATTTCGTATAATCATCCAAAGATGCAAACCATGTGTAGGGCAATTACGTAACATTAATTTCATCCTCTCCCAAGATTGTGCAACATGTTCATGATCTACTTGCTTAACATTCATAATATCATTTATAGGAGAGATGATCTTAGCAGGAGGAAAATACTTAGAGATAAAAGCATCTTTGCACTTATTCCATGAATCAATACTATTTTTAGGCAAAGACAAAAACTAAGCTTTAGCACGATCTCTAAGCGAAAACGGAAATAGCTTTAATTTAACAATATCATTGTCCACATCTTTCTTCTTTTGCATATCACACAAATCAACAAAGCTATTCAGATGGGTAGCAGCATCTTCACTAGGAAGGCCGGCGAATTGAACTTTCATGACAAGATTCAACAAAGCAGCATTAATTTCACAAGATTCAGTACCGATAAGAGGAGCAATCGAAGTGCTAAGAAAATCATGGTTGTTGGTATTGGTAAAGTCACACAATTTAGTATTATCTTGAGCCATCGTGACAAGCAAGCAATCCAACACACAAGCTAACAAGAAACAGGCAAAAAGGCAAATAGGGAAAAGAAGGGGAACGGAG